>NC_142514.1:102251666-102559333 GCF_057876585.1 Rhinolophus sinicus | reverse complement strand
TACAGGAGTGGGTTCTGGAACAGGTTGATAGGAAGAGGTCTTTCTTTTGTTTTCTAGTACTTGTTGGTAGAATGTTTTATTTTCTGTCTGACTGCAGCCTTTTTTTCTCTCTCACACAGTAGTGCTATGTTTTTTTCTGCACTATTCCAGCTTCTCACACAATGGGGGGATTCCCTGGGAGATGGGCTTCTCCTCTGTTAATAGTTCATCTAGGTCACAGGGCGCAGTGTCCGTGTGGGTATGCGGAGAGCTTTTGAAGTTCCAAAGCTCTTCCTGCACCAGATTCAGAGCCTATGTTTTTCAGCAGTTCTGTTTACTCCTGCAGGGATCTGCCCAAATAGGTGGGGTCAGGAGCCAGGTGAGTTGTGAGAGGTGGCCCAGAGCAATGGCGGTGACCACCACCACAGCCGGTCCTGCCTCCACAGCTCCCTCCCCTTTGCCGAAACTATTTGGGTTGCGAATCTGTGTCTGGGGTCCACAGTTCTCAGAACAGCAAATATTCTGTTCTTTTGATCTGACACTGCTACTGTTTCGCTTCTAGCACGGGGCAGGTGGGGGCGGGGCGAGCTCTGGGAGGGTAGGGAGGGGGCGGCTAGTCTCAGTGCCTAAGGCTTCCGTTCTCTGCTCGGCAGTGAGGGCTTAAACCACTGTTTTCAGGCTTCTTCCCTCAGTCTTTTCTCTGAGGTGTCTACTGTGAGCGTTGGATTCAGCCGTGTTATATGCTGCTCCCTCAGCCCTGTGGGCCATAAGCGGAGCCCTAGCAATCCGGGTTCTTCCCTCTCCCGCAGCTGCGGTAGTTCCGTGAAGCAGCGAGCTCGGAGCACTGAGTTAGGTCTGCGTCCTGCGCCCGCGCGGCTCTGTCTCCGTACTTTTCCCTTCCCTCCTCCCGCACGCTCGCATGATTTGCCCACCTTTAGATGAATTCAGTAGTGGGCCTCTTAGTCTTGCCTGTCAGGCTGTGCAGGGAGTCCTCTGTGGAGTTATTGTTGTTCGATTACAGATATCCTTTCCAGAGACACTGCTGAAGGAGCCTCAGTTGACTGACAGCCTCTAGTTCCTGCACCTTTGTTTCACCACAGCTCGTGCCAAGGCTGTGCTCCTGGATGGAGGTGATGGAGTACAGCAGGCCCTCGAGCAGGACCATTTCTGCCTAATGCGGACCCATGAAGGGCTGGTGAAGACATTTCTAAGAATTATGCTGTGACCTGAGGCTCTTCTGACTGCAGTCTCCTTCCCTCTCTCCTGTCACAGATCTCAGACCTGTGTCCTGAAGGCTCGCCTGCCTCCTTTTTCCTTCATAGGCATTGCCCCCACAAATCGCTTAAACACCTAATCTCATCTTGGCATCTGCTTCTCAGAGAACTCAGTTGGCGTGCTCTGACAGAGGACCTGTCTCCAGGGTTGTTTGTACAGGAGAGGCTTTAGGGAGAGAGCGACCCGCATTGCTATTGAAGAAGGGCACCCTCCTGATATTCTTTTCCTACTGCCTTTTAAAAATGAAAAATAGACATTGGTACTTTTCTCTCATCATCATGATGATTTTCCATCATCATCATTGTAAATGAACATTGACTTCTGAGTCTGCAATCTTATGATTCGGCTGTTGGGGCTGGAACTAGACAGATTTACTACTAAAGGACATGCTAGCTGGTGACAGAGTTGTACAGTCCAGCGTGGTGGTTTCCAAGCCTTTCAGTGGACGGGTCAGGTTGGGCATGTCCAAATCACCATGATGTTCAGATTCGGTAGGTCTGAGTGGAGGCAGCAGCTGTGGTTTCTTTGTCCCAGACCTTCCACCCAGCCTGCTGTATCCTGGCTTCAGTTGCCAGGTCTGTATCTGAGGGGAATAGTTCAGGTGCCTTAGAAACCATGCTCCATGTGTTTTAAAAAGCTTTTGGCATGTTTGATGACCACTGGTGTCAGAAGTAGAGCACTGGCCTGTAGGAGTCAAGGAATGACCGTTCTGTCTTGCAGCAAGTCTCTCAATTCTTATTGTTAATTCCTGCCGTCTTCCTTTCTGATGTGGTCTGCTGCCCCCAGGAGTCTCCAGGAACAAGCAAGCCAGAGAGAAAGGACACCTCTCTTGATTCAGAAATTGCCTGCCCCCCTCCTCCCGGCAAGCTCTGCAGTCGAGCTGCAGACAGCAGCCTGAGCAGTGCCCATGGCACAGGGCGACAGGGAAGAGGGGCGAGTGCTCGGCTCCCAGGAAAAGAACAGAATGACAAGAGTGATCCTGTGATGTCCAGAAGTCTGGTGGACCCTGGGGGCAATCGGCCTGCTAAAGCCAATAAAAAAGATGCCCCCGAGGACCCGGTGGCTACAGGAGAGCAGGGTTCCAGGAAGGAAGAGACAGCAAACGAGCCAAAGAAGGAGGATTCTGTCCTGAAAGAGAGCATATCAGACGCCAGTGAAGTAAGTCACGTTGTCCCACAGGCAGTCGCGGCTGCAAGCCCAGTGCAGATTTCTGTCCCCAGATCTTTATTACTGAGGCAGGGGCTTCATTTGCAGGCCTGTAATGGGCTGTCAACATCAGCCAGCCAGAACTCTTAATTATGACAAATGTGCCCAGACCCAGCAGGAGGTAAAATCCTGAATGAAACACTAAACATGCTGGCTCTAGAAATTCATAGCAGAAATTGGTGTTTCCGCTGGCGCCCTCCTGGAATAGTCATGTTCTTCTGTTCTCCTACTTCCTTCCTCTTTCCATTTCCCACCTCCCCTTCTACTTCTTGACATCAGTTTGGTGTTAGTCACGGTTTCAGCAATGAGTTCCTGTAGAGAGAGGAGAACATTGAGAGGGATGGGTGGTGGAGACAACTAGCAGTTCCTGCTCTGTGACTGTCAGTTAGGTTCCAGGAAGACTCATTGATCTTTGTGGCTTTTTCTGAACCAACCCAAGACGCGGGAGTCTTCCTTTGGCACGACCTGGCCAATGACCCAGATGGACAGAAGGAGGACCCAGTGGGGAGAGCCTTTGGCATTTTCTATTTTCAACCCTTAGTCCTGCTCCTCTTCCAGGTAGATGGTGAGGGAATTCATTTAAAGGGCTTTTAACTACTTCCTGGGAAAGAGACTCTCATTCTGTTTTTCTTTAGGATAGCATCAAACTTCCCTATTGCCAACTCTCTGACCATCTCCACGCCACTTCACTTGGCTCTCCTTACACATGTAAATCCTTATTGACCTGAGTCAGAGTGTGATTGTCCACACGCAGCTGCGCTGCCCAGCCTGACTGGGCTGGGGTTTGGTGCATGTGTCCAGAGAGAATGGGAGGGTCCACACGCCTCTGTCAGGTTTTCCAGAAGAGGTAGGTTTTGGGCTGAGCCCTGTGTTGGCGTCATGGCCTGAATGGAATTCCCTGGATGGTGATCACGACGTGTGCGCTGCTCCGGGTGACTTTTCTGTGCGTCTGTTTCCCCAGGAGTCGGAGATTAGTGAACACATGAAGGAACTACAGTTCTCAGACTCCGTTGCTTCTGACCCCAAGTCCTACCTTGGCCTGGTGAGTCTGCTATGAGGGCCAGCGGAGTGGTGGTTAATAGCGTGGGTCTGTGGGGCCCTGTGCTGAAGCAGTTTGCCTAACAGCACCCAGCTGGTGAGTGGGCGTTGGGGCTCAAACTTAGGTCTCGTCTAACTCCAGATTCTTAGCCCATTAACTAAGGATAACATTACCCTCTTTATAGGTTTCTTATGAGAAGAAAGTGGGGTAAAGAGCATAAAACACTAGCATACAAACATTTTAAAAAGTAGCTGTTATTACTGTTACTACTGTGTGAATTCCCTGTGACATCATGTGAGATCATTGCCTCTGGGCTCTTGCAGGAAGGTTACATGAATCTAGGAGGTTAGCGACTGGTTGTGTGTGCGTGCGAGTGTGTGTGGGATCACTGAGCTGTGGTAAGGACCAGTCCTTCAGCTCTGGCTAGGAGGGATGCTGTGGTTTCATTTTCAAAGTTAAGAGTTTGTCCTGGAATGCCAGCAGCCATAGTTTCTTGGTCCCAGACCTTCCACCCAGCCTGCTGTGTTCTGGCTTCAGTTGCCAGGTCTTCATCTAAGGGGAGTAGTTCAGGGTGCTTTTTGGCAGAGTGTTACCTCTAGAAACCATGCTCCATCTGTTTGGAGGAAGCAGATCAAAGGGAAGGGATTAGCGGGAGGGTCAGGGATGAGCAGTAATGATATGAGGGAGTGCAGAGGAATTAGGGGGCTATGTGCTTCAGCCCCTCACTGAGCCATAGGCTTAGGAGGCAGATGGCAGCTGTATTAAATGGAGTAGAACTCAAACTGAAAGGAAAATGTCACCAAAAAAGAAAACCAAAGCTAGGAAGGGAAGGCAAAAAGTCATTGTTGGCAAAAACCATCATGAAGAATAGCCATGTCTCAGAACTCGGAAGCAAGGGCTTTGGCCTTTCTGAAGGAGTCCCATGTGGAGAAATGTGCCCATTTGTATTTTTCTTCCCCATGGGAGTGGGTGGAGGAAGCCATGGGCAGCAGGACCAGACCTTGGCTGGGCATCCCGCCATTTGTCAGGGCTCATGACAGAGCTGCCCCTAGTATTGTGCTGTCAGGTAGCAATCCGTCACTTAGCCCAGCAGGGATCTTAAGCATGGAGGGGGCAGGAGTGTGGCTCTGTGGCAGCCAAAGGGCAATGGGGAGCTGGCACTTCTGTGGGCACTTGCTGCCTGTCCCAAAGAAAAGCCTGTAGAGGAATTCTATTGATTAATCCCCATTGACCAGAGGGGCATCTGCATGGGAAAAAGGAAAGAAAAAGCTGGGAGGAGCCTACCAAACCTGATTTCCAAGCTGCTTACAGGTCTTCTGGGCGCTTTGGCCTCCCTCCTGGTGCTCTGGTTGGGAGGGAGAGACAGTTGGAAAGTGACATGCTTTGCAGCATGTGTCATGCAAAGAGCTTGGGCTTTGGAGTCTGCCCAGGGCTTATCTGCCCTCAGCCCCATTGTTTATTAACTGTATGACCTTGGACAGGTGACATATGCTCTTAGACCTGCTTCCTTAATTGGGAGATGAGGATAAGGGTACCAGTCTCCCAGGGTTTTATTTTGCCCATAATTGTATTATGAAAAATTGCAAGCATACAGAAAACTTAAAAGAATTTTACAGTGACTACTCACATACTCACCCACTAGAGTCTACAGTGAACATTTTAATATACTTCCTTTATCTCATATCTTTCCATGTAGTCCTGGTTTATTTTAAATAATTAGTACATGTGAAAATATTTAGCATAGTGCCAAACACATAGTGGGTGCCTTTCTGGAAGGTCAGCGGTAGAGGAGAGGCCCTGGTGGGTGCTGACCTCCCCATGTCCACTGTCTCCAGGACTTTGGTTTTCGCTGCCGTATCTTGGAGCCCCTCCTGGATGTTGGTGTGCTTTCCCTGGTCCTGAGTGGGGCCGACTGGGAGGCGAATCTTACTGGGTGGTGGGCTGCAGCTTCACCTTGGGGATGAGCCAGAGCTGAGCCCTGTGCATCCCAGCGTGCATTTCTGTTCATTCAGGCGTGGCCCTGACTGTGAGGGGGCTTCCGACCATTCCTGCTCTGCCGCTGCTATGAATTAGGCATACCGCCCACCCATATTTGTCTGTCTATCCATTCATTTAGCAACTGAGGATTGACCACTGGCTCGTGTGAAAAGCTCTGTGTAGATTGTGAATTTCAAGGCACTTCCCTGCTTGGCCCATTCAACATTTGCAGGCTGATCCTCAGCCTGCCTGCTGGGCACCAGCAGTGCCTACCACTCACCATTCCCTGGGCACTGTCCCCTCGTCCACTGCTCTGCATGCTGTGCTTCTTCCCCTTTTGTCCTGGCTGGTTTTGGTCTTGGAGGCCCACCTGTGATACCTCCTCCTTCAAGCAGGATGACTCATTCCCTCCCTTTGCTCTTCTTACTGCTGCTGCTTTTATTTTATGGTCCCTTATCGCCCCTGCCAGGTGTAAGCTCTGTGCAGGCATGGGTGACCTGTGCCCCAGAGGAGGGTACAGAGACAGATCCTGTCCTTAGAAGCTCTTAGGAGAAGAAAGGGGTGTAAAGAATGTAAAACACTAGCATACAAACATTAAATAAACATAGCTGTGTATTACTACTACTGTGTGAATTCCCTGTGACATCGTGTGAGATCATTGCCTCTGGGCTCTTGCAGGAAGGTTACATGAATCTAGGAGGTTAGCGACTGGTTGTGTGTGCGTGCGAGTGTGTGTGGGATCACTGAGCTGTGGTGAGGACCAGTCCTTCAGCTCTGGCCAGGAGGGATGCTGTGGTTTCATTTCCAGAGTTAACACAAGATCGTTTTTTCCTCCTCTGTGGGTTTGTTAGAATAGAAATTCTGGTATACGGTCTCTGCAAGTTTAAGGGAGCATTTGGTTTGGGTGAAACAAACAAGATATTTAATGTGAATCAAGCCTGTGGAGGCCTTAGTGAAATGAGTGGGAGACAGTGAAGAGCTGTAAGGCTGGTTGCATTTCTCTCAGCTCTGACTGACAAGTCTCCTGGGCCACTGCCCAGCCGCCAGGTCCCTGCTGCCCCTCAGTCACTCCCATTTGCAGCCCTGGTGGGATGTAAAGGCACAAACCTGGCCTGGTAGGCCAGACTGGTCAGGGAGGGTGTGGAGCAGGTGAATTGTGGGGCACCTTTGGCAGTGGTAGTTAAGTGGGGAAGTAACCATGTTGGCTGGGCAGAGTGGATTTCCATTGCTCTGACTCCAAAACTGGCCAATATCAGAATACTTGGGGGCTTTAAAAAAGACAGATTTCTGGGTTCTGCATAAAACCTAATGTGGCCAGCAGCCTCTTTTTGGGTCATGCCACTTAGTATAAAGTAGTACCAGGGCTTGGCTTGGATTTGGTTCTCATGAGGCACCCTCTGCCAGCACTGGCAGAGGAAGCCCTAAGCTCTAGCTCATGACCAGCATATTGGGTATGGAGCAGTTCTGGGCGCTCGGGTTGGCTGACGACATAGAGCCTCAGTCTCCAGGCTCTCCCGTCTTCAGTGCCTGGAGGGGCTGAGCAGGGACATGGGGCAGGAGGACCGAGCCGCAGCCTCTTTGTAGGGTAGACAGGACTGTAGCACAGTCTCCTTGGTCGTTCCCTGTGGGCTCCTGACCATGTTCTGTATTCTCTGGATCTCTCCCAAGGCCAAGGCCAGTGCAGAGCCTTAGAACTGAGCTTAACAAGTTTTTGTTCACTTAAAAAAATTGAATGCAGCCTTTTTGAGATGTAATTGACACATAATGAACTGCATGTATTTAACGTGTACCATTCGATATGTTTTACCATATGATACACCTTTCAAACCGTCACTACTGTCAAAATAATGATTATGATCAATTGTAAACATGATGAATTTTATAATAAATTACAAAAGTGACCATAAATTTTTTCAAATATTATAGAAGGTCAAAGTCTACTTTCTATAGCTGTAACTCCCACAGGTGAGGACTATTAACAGTTTCCATTAACATTTTTCATGTGCCTTTCTAGAAATTTTTCTGTGCACATATAAGCATATATCTATTTTCTATTTGTTTATCTTGTTTCCACCCATAAAAATTGGGACTGTGCTACAAAAACTGCTTGGCAATATTGGTCTTTAAATTTGAGAATAGATCCTTGACTTTTAACTTATTTCAGATCTACCGTACTCTTTTTATTGGTTGCAGAGCATTCTGCTTTATAAATGCACCGTGATTTATTTAACTGGGTACTGGATCATAAAAGCAAATCCCGCACTGAGTTAAGGATGGGGAAACGGTGTCTTAAGCCATCTGAGGCCAGAGGCTGCGAATGTTCTTGCTTTCTCCCCTTTCCACCCCTTTCTGAAGAGTGCCGGGCTTGTCTGGTTCCTTTGATTCCTTTTCTGGGGCAAAAAGTTGTAGGGATCAAGTCAAACCTTACTTGAAGGACCTTTCTTGGGGTACTTTCCCAAGGTATCCCCTTTTCTCATGCAGGGGTTTCTGGCAGGAATACAGACGAACCGGGGAGGAAACAGATGTTGTCTGCAGCTACTTCTTTCTGACTCAGGCCCAATCCCCAAATTGTTATTATGACCACCTCACTGTGCCACCCATCAAATTTAGTTTGTCAAATAGATTGGCCTGGGTGATATTTTTCCCCCCTTGAGACTTGAGAGAGGGAGCTATGTGCTGAGCTTGGTGTGATTTGTAGGGAAGACAAGTTGTCAGTTGAACACTGGAAGGGAATAGCGGTGAGGCGGGAGGAGGACTGCGTGCCCCTGCTATTGTCTGCAGGCTCTGCCCAGGCTGATGTGATTAGGGGTGGCAGCACTGGCAGGGAGCCCTTCTGCTGCAGGCACTGGGAGGTACTCACAGGCAGCATTTCTATTTTTAATGTAATTTGGGGGAGCCGGCTTTTAGTTCAGGCCCTGCCCTTCCTTGCCCATCCAGATGGCAGAGTCGGCCACAGCTGCTGGGGTCAGACTGCCAGTGGAGAGGTGTGGGGGGCTGTGGGCACAGCGCTGAGGACACAGCAGTGTGCCAGCCAGGCAGGAACCCCACTGGGGAAGATGGAATGAGTTGTCTCCTCCCCACCGCTCCTGTTAACCCTTGTGTCCCAGAACAGACGGGGCTCCTGTCAATATGACAGAAGGAGTACAGGTCCCAGAATGGGGACTGGCACTGGCAAGGTGTGTTTTTTTCCACCCCCCTTAGGCTGGGGGAGGGGGAGGAGTGTGAATAGAGGAGCTAACATTTGTGGCAGACTTCTTTGGGCCAGGTGTCTGAATTTATGTACATAATCTAATTGAATCCTCACCAGAAGCCCTGTGAGGTCCGGTTTGCTATCCCGTTTTCCGGTGGGGGACAGACTCCCTAGGCAGGATGTGCTAGAACAGAGGGTGGGGTCTAGGCTGACTACACCACTATACCCCATGGCCCCACCCCTGCAGAAAATACTTGAATTTATCTAGAATAGTCCTCTTTTTTATCAAATTTTCCCAGACACCCAAGCTTTAAAAATGAGATTTGGGTTGGTTCTTTTTTTTTTTTTTTTTTGATGGATGGTATAATCCTTGACTGGGGGAGGGGGCACCGTTGTCCCCTGGTCGGAGCTGGGTGCTTGGGGGAGCTCAGGATGGAGCAAAGGAGCACTCTGTCTTCCTCCCTTCAGGTGCCCAAATGGTACCCTTTTTATCTGGAGTACGGTGCGCTCTCGTTTTACCAAGTCTCCATCTCGCCAGGTCCTTCCTCTTTATTGTACTCGTCTGCTGCCCCCAATCCTGCCCACTTAATTGCAGCGTCCCTGTATGTTATTGGTACTGGAGGTCTGGGGCCTCTGTAGGTGTTTGGTGTTCATGGATGGTTCTGCTTTCACTTTGCAACTGGCGGTGAAGGCTTCCAACTGCAGGAGGCAGGGTTTTCTTTTTCTTGTGTGTTTTACTTCAGCCTCTGGCTTCTGGCTCTGCATGCAGTGACTGTGGTATCTGACTCACCCTCCCCAGGCCAGCAAGGTCAGCTCTGGGAGCAGCTGTGAGCCTGGGGGCTTAGCCAGAGCGCCAGGAGGCTTTATTGCACAGTAGGCCGGCCGCCTCTTCTGTATCCTGTGTGGTCCTCACCCACATAAGAGCCACTTCTCAATGCTCCCTCTTAGGCACGGGAGTCAGTTGGAGGATTGAGGGACCCAAATACAGACCCCTCCAATATACACTTTGCACTGCTCCTGCCTCCAGGCCCAGAGGTTGGTCAGAGGAGACAAGGATGCCAGCCAGTCCAGCCCAGATGAGCTGCAGAGCAAACAGTCCAAAGGCTCAGAGAGGTACAGTACGTGGGAGGCTGCCCTCAGGCGCCTTTAAGGATGCGTGGACTGGGCAGAATTTGGTCTGCATGGCTCATTGTGCTCCTGCATGAAGACAGATGCTGAACGACTGGATGGCCTTTAGAGTCTGTGAGCGTGTGTGTGTGTGTGCGTGTGTGTGCGTGTGTGTGTGCGTGCTCGTGTGTGCGTGTGTGCGTGCGTGCGTGTGTGCATGCATGCACGTGTGTGCACATGTGTGTGTGTGCACATGTGTGTGTGCGTGCGCGCGTGTGCAAGCCCCCTGAGTGTGCACCACAGCAATGTGATGTGCTGCTGGGGGCCTTTGCTGGGGGCCTTTGGTGTGCACATAGCGCCCCTGTGGGGCCGGGCTTGGTCACTGGGTTGGATTAAGCTGTGTGTGTGCCTGGTCACGTGTCAGCGCTGGGGTAGCCTGCTAGAGCTCTGGGGGAGTCAGGCTGGAGGGTCAGCTCTGCACCTCGGGGCACTGCCATATCAGAGCTGGCTGAGGCTAACTCTGTGTGTGTGGTGGCTGGGGCTTCGGGGTGGTGGCTTCCAGTGTCTCAGGCCAGAGCCCATGATGAGGGAAGGGCTGCCACCTTGGAAAGGGAAGGGCGGCAGTCATTCTACTTTTTGGATCTTGAAAAGCTATCAGCATTCTTCCTTAAAGCTGTAGCTTCATGCATTTTCCATTGTCTGACCACCTGAGTCTGACTTCTCTTTCTGCCTAATTTCTGCCCAGTCCCTCCCTGGCCTGAGTGATGGTGAATTCTGGGAATGGATACACTGAGAGTATACCTAGCTCTCACTCCTGGGCCAAGCTTATGAAGCGCAGGGACCTGGGAAGCCTGAGTCTAGTCCAGGCAAAGGGAGCGCTCAGTAGCGAGTCTGTCCTTCCTACTTTTCTGGCTGTTTTGCCCTCTGTGGCTCTCCATGGATGTGGGGCTGGGCTAGGCTACAGTGTGCAAAGAGGAATGGACCTAGCTCCACATCCTACACTCCCCAATTATCTTCCTGCTCTGCTGCTCTGGCTGGTCTGACCAGGTTATCTCCTCCACTTCTGTATGGGGAGCGGCTCAAGAGTTCCCTTCACAGCCAGGCCACGGAAGAAGGGCCTCTGCAGGCCCCTGAGGGGCAGCCTGAGTGGAAAGGGACAGAGGAGCCCGGGGAGGACTCTACAGGCAGCCCCCTCCCGCCAGTTTCCCTGCAGAGGTAAGGGTGAGCGGGGGTCCTCTCAGGGTGGGAGTGGCCCCATCCTGTGTAGTTGTGTGTGTCGGGCCTGGAGAGGTGCGGAGAGCTGGGGTGGGTCTGCAGCCTAAGCAGCAGCAATAGAAGTTTCCTCTGAGTGTCCCACATGAGCTGGGGATTGAGGAAATTGGCCTCTGCCTCCTCCTCAATCCACAGCTAAAATTGAGGTGCACAGTCTGATTAGGGGAGCTTAGAATCTCTTGAACTAGGAACGGTCTCTTCTGAGCCAGCTGCCTCCCTGCCAGGGGCTGGGGCAGAGACTGCTGTTACCCAGGCTGCGGAGGTCCTGCCAGGTGGGGCATTTCTCCTCGCCTGCACCCATCAGCACCTCCCGCCCAGCCATCATCCCACCTCTAGTCATTGAGCAAATCCCTGGAGAGCCCTGTTGTGTGCTGGTTCCCAGGGCGAGGGAGGTGCAGAGCCCTAGGCTTCCCTGAGCCAGCTGACAGGACCTTTGTGCCCCAGCCTGCTCCAGAGCCTGCTATATATTAGCTAGTTCTGTTCTGGCAAGAGAAAGAAGCTGCTTTCTGAGCTCATCCAGTTGGAATGAGTCACTGGGGGAAGCTGAGCAGCAGCGATGTTCCATCACCAGCCTCCATTGAACACCTGCTGTGAGCAGAACTTCTTGGGCCCCATAACCATTCTGTGTCCCATGTGGGACCTGAGTGTCTGGTCTTCATTGTAAACAGTTCGGGCAGAGGCAGGGAGAGGAGAGTGAGATTTAAGACCTGAAGTAGGGAAACTGTTGGGGCTGCCTCCTTTGTCCCCATCACAACTCTTTGACCCTGAATGATGTTTGGAGCCCCTCACCTTCCTCCTGGCTTTAACATTTTCTTCCTTATTGCTTTCAAGGGAGGAGATCCCAAGCCCACCTATCACCTACAAGAGGGGCAAGGAGCAGCGCCCCCAGGCTGAGGAGCTGGGCACTGGGCAGGAAGAGGCCGAGGAGCCCGAAGAGAAGGAGGCGGTCAGCCCCACCCTGCCAGTCTCTCCCGAGGTGTAAGGGCTAGTTTTCATGTGTCTGTATCTGTCCTCCATTGTGGATGGTTGGCTTTGGTGCCCATGTACTCTTGGGTGGTGGGGAGGGGATGCTTTGGCCCTGGCCCAAGGGGTGCAGTGAGGGGAGAGTGGGCATACCCTCAGTTCTGTGAGCAGCCTTGAGACCCCAAGCAGCCATCACTGGTCCTCGTGTGGGTTGGCTGAGGTCCCCGGGGCTCCCCTCGTCAGGACCTGGGTATACGGGTGCAAACAAGAGGTTACCTCCTGAGTCATTAGAAATCTGGTAAATCATGTTCTTCTCTCTACAAAGTGCTATTTCTCTCTTTAAAAAATGTTTATTATATGTCAGGTGTAATTGGAAAAACAATGCCTGCTCAAAGAAACCCCAGAAGTTTTTATTGAGATCTTTATATAGACGAAAGTACACCAATCTGAGTTGTACAAGTCAGTGAATGTTTACATATGTACACACCACATAACCACCACTGAGACCCAATGGAGAACTTTTCTGTCCCTTGAGAAAGTTTCCTCATGCCTTTTCCTCTAATCCACCTGTCCCAGGTCACTGCAATTCTGGCTTCTGTCCAGTAGATTTGTTTTTCTGGTTCTCCAACTTCATGTAAATGGAAGTAGATGGTATACCGTGTATATTGTTTGTACCTGGGTTTGCAGCTCACTTATGTGGTTGCATGAAGCACTTCCAAAACTTAGAAATTGCTTAGCTTTTTTCTCCCATTTTCACCTTCCCCTGTCTCACTCCTTTTACAGATGAGGAAACTGAGGCTCAGAGAGGCGAAGGGATTTGCCCAGGGTCACATTGCTGGTCAGTTGCAGAATTAGAACTAGACTCTAGTCACTGGAGCCGTAGATGTCTGACTTTTAGTCGGCAGCCGTGGTTCCTTTTCTGTACATGGAGAGAGACCAGGGTTACAAAGTTTTTCCCATCTGAACTGAGCACTACAAAAGAGTTAAAAGTCCCCAGGATTCAGGCTGACTGTTGAGCAGAGGCTGGTTCATCCACTGCTCACAGGAAGTGTCACCGAGAGCTGGCAGAGCACATGAACTCCCCATCTCATGTCATCACCATGGCACTACAGGAGTGGTGTAGGGAAGGGGTAGTGTCATTTTTCAGGTGGCGATATATTCTACAATGACAGCTCTGACCTGGAGGAATGACTTGGCTTTCCCAAGTGTCCTTGGTGGCTGTGGACAGCCAGATCAGGGTGCTTTCTATGGGGACAGGAGGCGAGTGTGGGTCAGAGGGAGGACGCTGTCGGCAGAGGTCAGAGGGTATCTGCATGGGGCTCTGAGAGAGAAGCTGAGTAGTGAGAGAAGCCGAGGCAGCTTTGTGTTTTTCCTCTGTCCTAAGGAGGCTGCCCCCGCTGGGGTCTCAGGGACACTTTCCTTGACCAATTTACACAGTACCCTTAGGAAACGTCTTTTGTTCCTTTCCTGAGTTTTTTCAGGCCCCACAAATTCCTTGTTATTAATCTTTACAGTTACATTAGGAATGGATTGATTTTTCTGGGTTTTGTAGGGAGTAGCTTTGTCTGTTTCATTTGTTCCTGCGGGATTTTAATTTATGGAGGTGACTGACAACACAGAGAGGCCATTGCCATTGAAAGAAGAATTTATTAATAACATTTCCAGAGAGAAGAAAGCATGCCACGCCATGCAGGGCCACGTGAGGAAGGACCAGGGCTGGTCAGGAGGCAGAAGAGGCGAGAAGGGAGAGCATGAGCCTTTCTTGGGGTTTTCATGGGAAGGAATGGGCAAGACAGGCTAAGTATCCTGTGTGAATGTAGGATTGGATGGTTGAATAATTTTGTGGATTTTGTGTGATGGGGTGGCATCTAGTTGCCTGGTACCTGGTCCTGGGTGATTTAGGGTAGGGAAATACTGGCTTGGTGTGAGTTAGATAAGGAGACGGTTGGGATATAGACTCAGGATTGGTTAGTTTGCATATGACAGACGTGTTCCCTTTGTTGTCAGTAAGAATTGGTTAGTCCTGGGAGGGGCAGTCTCCTTGACCAGCAAGCTTAAGATGTCAGAACATCACAAAATACAGCAAATAAGAAAGCATGATTCATAGAGTGTCACTTTTCATAGATGTAGTCAAACTGAATCAGGAGTTAGGAGCAAAGGGCAGGCCAGCGAGTGTGGGCAAGGCTGGCAAGCAGCCACCACCGTGCACGCTTTTTGGCCAGAAGGCCTGGGTCTGGGAAAGGGGGAGATTCTCCCCTTTGTCATCCCAGCATCTTTCTTGAGGTGTTTGTAGGAAGAGGGTAGATTCATTAAAACCACTGGGTTGAATGAGAGGAAACAAGATATCTTGGCTTGCGATCCTGGCTTTTGTGGTGTACAGACATTTCAGAATGTCTGGGTGCCTGTCTCCCTTCCTCTTCCCTCTCCCTGCCCGCCTTCCCTCCTTGCTCTCCTTCACATGTCTCAGAGCTACTTGGTGGCCAGGCTGAAATGGTTACGCTCCTACAGAGCCTCCCCTTGGCCCTAACTGCTGAAAACTGGATCTCAGCAATGCTAACGCCTGAGGAGTGGCCTAGAAATCAGACCTGCCTCCTCCTCTGGAGTCTCCAACTTCGCAGTCAACTTTCAGGCCTGCTCTGGACTTAAGCTGGGAGTTTGGGATATTAGACCTTTAAAACGGGGACACAGAAAAAAGGCCTACTGAAAATTAGGCCTGTTTGCTTGCGTGCCAGGCTTGCAAGCCAGCTCACTCATGCATGTAGCCTGGGCACACACGGCCATGCTGTCTCATGCCCCATCTTTCTGTAGCATCTGTCCCTAGGGCCCCACAGAGCTCCACAGCCCACAGGGGAGAGAGACATTAAAAGGTACCATTTCAGGAAAAAAAGATGTTTTCAGCCAAGGTTGGAAATGAGTTGGAGGGTTGATGAGGCAGAGAGCTGCGGGGGGAGGCTCTTTCCAAAGGCAGAATTCTCAGAGGAGGTGGCAGCCACATCTCTTCCATCTGCATCAGTGGTGCTGTGTCAGGGGACTGAGAGGAAGTGGGAATTGGAAGGAGGGGGAGATGGAGCTGCGAGCAGAAGAGAATTGGAGGCATAGCTCAAGACTGTTTCTGGTCTGAGTTACAATTTTAGGGAAGGGGGAAGGAAAGATTTTACTGGTATTTCAGAGATGCCAGTGGCCTTTTGTGTCTTCCTTCTCTCTCTAGTCTCCAAAGGCCTTGTTTTCTTCAACTTTTCTAATCTGATCCTACACACTGCCTTCTATCTGCTGCAGTGCTAGAGCTGGAGAGAGAAGGGGGTTCTGCAATCCCAGCCAGGGGACTGGCTCCCCCGTCCCACTCTTGTTCCAGTGCTCCTTGACTTGGGCCTGGGTCCCCGTGCCAGGCTTGCCACAGCCTAAGCACATGGAAGAAGTGTGGTGGTTGTGTGGCGAGATCAATTTCTAACATAAGATTTAGGGACCTGGGAATGCAAACGCATACTGGCCTTTAGGGGAGCCATTCTGGTAGGTGAAATACTTTATCCTGCTTATGCTCTCATAGTTCCAAATGTTCTCGGGGTTTCTCTTTGGGCATGTCCTTCAAGAACCAGAGTACAAGCAACAAACAACATTTGTAAAGTATGGGCATCTTTTTAACCAATGCCATTAGTCCTTATCTTCCCACCCACCCAATTCATCCAGGTTAGCTCTCAATTTCTTATACCCATTTTCAACCATTGAATTAACTCGAAGCAGATGAAAACGTGGCATCATCGGCGAGACATGGAGCACGATATTCCTGTTGTGCTCTTTCTACGATCTTTGGCTTAGGCACTGGTCTCCTGCTTGGCTCCCTCAGCAGTGTGGGCGGGGTTCCCATTCCTGGGCCTGCATGGACTAGTCTGGGTCTCAGGGCTGGTACAGCTGCTGCTGCTTCTGCTGCCGGCTCAGGGGCATTGGCCTCTGTTCAGTTGGGGAGGCCAAGAACAGCCTCTGGGGACTTCCCAAACTGCTGGCATGAGCCTCAGGTAGCAGGCAGAGTCCTAGTGGGTGACAGAAACAGGGCCCTGAGCCACCCTGGGGAACACCTGTCAGGGAGAGCGCTTTAATCTCTCCCTGCTGCTGCGAGCTCCTGAGCCACGTCTTCACCTTGGGCCACAACCACTGGGCCCGCTGAGAGCCTGTTATGGGCTGCCCTTCTCCCCAGGCTCGCAAGGCCTTAGGCAGCCACAGTGGGGCAGGCGCTGCCTGTATGTCCCACAGTGGCAGCCTCACGGCCCGCCTGTGGGGGGCCTGATTTGCATATGTGACTCCTGATCGTGGGCCCCCCATTAGGACTCCGTATGTGATGATCCATAGTTGTATAAGCCCTGATGCCAAAAGGTGGGTGGATATTAAAAGTAGTGAAATGCTGTTCTCCACCCTTGGCAGGCGCTCTCCGGAGCTTGTGGCTCCCCCAAAGCAGCTCTCAGAGGCGGCCATGAAGGCCATGGAAGAGGCAGTGGCTCAAGAACTCAAGCAACACCAGAGGCAGCTTCTGGACTTGAAGCAAGCGAAGATGCAGCAGCTGCGGGAGAAGCTGTGGCAGGAGGAGCAAGAGGAGGCCCTCCGGCTTCACCAGCAGAAGGAGAAGTCGCTCAGGTCCTGCCCCTCCCCTTAGAGAAGCTGCCCAGGGCCTTGCAGGGACGCGTGGCGTGGGGGACACTCTCCTCCCACCCCGGAGCTCACAGGAATGGCCGTGGCCCCCCCAAGACTCCGCCTCGCTGAACTGTGTGGAGGAATGGGCTCCCTGGTGAGGGACTGTGAGCCCCCTCTTTTGGGAGGGAATTGAGAGGGGGCACAGTCCTCATGAGAGCAGCGAACCTTTTCCGACAGATTGTACTGATCCATGTGCCTGACATCTACTTGTTTAGTCCTGTGAATACCTCTTAGGAGGTATTGCTATCAACCCCATTTTATAGACTCTAACGTAGATGAAGAAACGGAGGCACAGAAAGGTTAAGTAACTTGTACAAAGTATGGAAGCTAGGAAGCAGCAGAGCCTGGCTTAACCCAGGCAGCTTGTCTGTGAAGCCGGTTTTATTAATCACTACATTGCCCTCTCTTTTGGGAGTCAGGGCCCTGCTGGGACCCAGTGAGATACAGTGTGGCGTGCTCTTGCCCAGGACCCAGAAGTTTCTATTTGGGTTCCCACTCTTTGAGGAGCTGGCTGGCAGGCCCCCAAACATGACACTTGAGCCTGGGCTGGGCCTGTGTGTATGTGATTGTGTAAATAAGCTAGAGTTTATTTTTATAAGAAAAGGCAGTCTAGGGCTGGCGCGTGGTTCCACACAGTTACGGGGTCCCTGTCTCCTTTCATCTCTCTGCCTCTTTAATGCTGGCTTTCACTCTCAGGGTCTCTTCACAGTCCAGTATATCAGGATGATGCAAAAGTAATTGCGGTGTTGGCAGTTATCGCAGTTACTTTTGCACCAACCTGATAGTTGCTGGGTGTCTAGCCACTGTGTCAGTGCTCCAGGCAGGAAGAATAAGGGAAGAGTGTAAAAGGGGGCACCTTCTAGCTCATTCAGTCCCTTTATAGGAGTTTTTCTGGGAACTTTATCCAGTAATTTCCACTTATATCTCGTTGGTTACCCCTAGTTGCAAAGGAGACTGGGAAATGTAGTCCTTCAGTTGGGCCTCTTTACCTGATAGAATAAAATCAGGGTTCTGTTAGTAAGGAAAGTGAGAGAGCGGATATTGAGAAGGTAATAAGCAATCTCTGTCACAGTCCCAGGATGGGAAACATGCTACAAAAAGGTGTAATTCACTTCCTTTGCAGTTTACAGATAAAATCTTATCTTCTTGGACAGAACATCCAAAAGTGGTAGAGACTTATTTTTTTTTATATCATAGATAACAAAGAGTGTGTAAAACATGTCTGCTTAGAGAAGCTAACAGAAAGCCATCACTCGACGACCCAGTGGGTTGGGGATGGGCCCCTTCGTCCGTCCCAGGCCCTGCTGACCCAGCGCCCTCCTTGCTTACACCAGCCTGCAGGACTCCCTGCCAGGCAGCGTCCCACACAACAGGTCTCCCTGCAGCATCCTCCTCTTCCAGCCGACTGGAAATTGAGGCAGGGGCCCATCCAGACAGAGTGTGGCTCAGCTCACCTTGAGAGGCAGTGCCTTGGAGAAAATGCTGGCGGTGGGTCCATGTCAGTTCGTCAGCCTCCTCCTCTCTTCATGGCGCCCCCGGGCTTGGCTGATGGGGCTTTTCATTTTCTCCCAACCCCCCAACTCCAGAGGGACGTCCAAGAGCCCTTTGAGGTTGTGGTGAAGACTGCCACCCCAAAAGTACCTAACTCAGGAAGTGCAGCACAGTAATTACTCAGTACATGGGAGCGCTTAGTTTATTTTCAGTTGAAATCAATATAGTTTCAACGGTTTGACTAAGTGCTTTCTCAGTGGGCAGTGCCTTGCCTGGTTCCCTTCAAAATAGTTCATCATGAGAACCCTGTTTCTGTTTCATATGAGCCTTTCTGGGGGGGGGGGGGGGGGCGAGGGGCCTCTCTCTGCTGGGAAACTTCTACTTGGTAGAACTTCTACTTGGAAGCCACACTAACCTTATAGCAAATATATATATATATTTTTTAGTTTTATTGGGGAATATTGGAGAACAGTGTGTTTCTCCAGGGCCCATCAGCTCCAAGTCGTTGTCCTTCCATCTAGTTGTGGAGGGTGCAGCTTAGCCCCAAGTCCAGTCACCATTTTCAAGCTTTAGTTGCAGGGGGCACAGCCCCCCATCCCATGTGGGAATTGAACCGGCAACCGTGTTGTTGAGAGCTCGTGCTCTAACCAACTGAGCCATCCGGCCACCCCGCAAATATTTCTTGAATGAGCAGGCAAGCAGGAAGACAGGCAGGCTGACTCTTATTTTCTTTAATTGTAAAATGAAGAGATTGTAAGATAAAGAGAGAATTGTAAAATGAAGGACTTAACCTCTAAAGACCCTTCCAGATCTGTGTTGCTGTGTGTAAAATTTAGCCATAGGACAGAGAAAGGGTTTCTGTGGAATCTATAGGGAAGGATTTTTACTCAAATTTTCCATCATAATGGAAGAGAGCAGTGGTGCTGATAACTTGAAATAGAAAACGATCCTAAATCTTTTTTCGCTTTGGAATTCATTACAGACGCTTCTCAGAGAAGTTGTCTTCTGAGTCTTTTTTTCCTTAGGCTTGAATTCCCTGTTGCACAGAACATAGCCCTGGTCCTGTGGGGGCTGCGTGCAGAGGATGTGGTTTGTGTATGCAGAGGGATGTTCACTTGGGATGAAATGGTTACCATTGTTGGTCTGTAAAGAAGATACCCTCATAGATAATCAAAGCCCTGCTTACATTTTGGGGCTGGGTGATAACTGTTCAAATTCAACAAACATCTATTGAGCACCTACTTCATGTCAGTTACTGTGTTCGGCACCTGGGATAATAATTTTATGATTCTTTCTTTGGAGAAGCTCCCTGACTTGTAAGGAAAACAGACATACAAAAGATTAATTATGATGCAGTGTGATGCATGGTACAGAACGGCACAGGATAAGAAAGGTCCCCATACAATGTGTGATACGGACAGAAAGGCTAATTGATGAACTTGGAGGGAGTCAGCAAGTCTCTTCTGAGAGGAGGGAGCTGGGTATTGAATGGTGAATATGGGATTGTCAGGTGGAGAAGGGGATTCTAGGCAGAGGACCCAGTGTGAACAAAGGCCAAGAGGCAAGGAAGAGTGTGGTGGGATTTAGAGGTGGTGGCTCATCTGATGTGGCTAGAACAGAGTCTGTGGGGTGGGGAGTGAAAGGATATGGAACCAGAGTCGGGTTGGGGTCAGACTGTCCATCCTTGCATGAATGTCATGTCAGGTGAAGCTGGAGGCAGAGGGGAGCCTTTGGAAGAAACACTGTTCTGAGCTGAAGCAGCCTGTGATCTGCTTCCTGTGGCAGGGGGAGGGAGAGTCTACGGCCCTCTTTACCCTGGGAGGTATTATTGGGAGGCAGCAGGGCCCAGAGGCTGACGTTAGGCTCATCTTTAAGATTTAGGGAGCTACATATCCAGGCTACCGGCCACAGGCTTTTGAGGCTGAGAGCCAGGGGTTATGACTAGAAGAGGAAAAACCTGTGGATCTTCCAACAAACTTGGCTTTCCTTTCCTTTCCTTCCCAGTTCCTTGAAGGAGCAACTGCAGAAAGCCACTGAGGAAGAGGGGATTCGGATGAGAGAGGAGAAAAGCCGGACACTGTCCCAGCTCCGGGGCCAGGCCCAGTCCAGTGCAGAAGCAGATGAGGACCGACTCAGGTGAGTGCCTCCTGTGAGCGGCCCTGCCCTGTGGGGGCACCCCTTGAGTGCATAGGCCCATCTCCATTCCCTTCTCTGCCCAGGGCCGAGCAAGAGGCTTCCCTGCAGAGGCTGAGAGAGGAGTTGGAGTCTCTGCAGAAGGCTGAGCGGGCCAGCTTGGAGCAGAAAAACAGGCAAATGCTGGAGCAGCTCAAGGAAGAGATGGAGGCTTTGCAGAAGAGAGAGCAGGCTGCCCTGAACGCTGAGAAGGAGAAGGCTTTGCAGCAGCTGAGGTTGCAGCTAGAAAGGGAGAGGAAAGAAGTGAGCAAGTAGAGTGGGGACCTTCCGCTCTGCTACGTCCCTGGGCTGCCTGGGAGGGACTGCGTGTGAAGGAAGAGCCCGCCTTGGGCATACGTGGTGGGCAGCCAGGCAGAGAGGAGATGGTGGGCCCATTCCTCCATGTGGACCCAGCTTGTCTCGGGGCAGGAGCTAGCCCTGGTCCCCATGGCAGGTATCCAGAGGCTCCCTCCAGGGCCAGCTGGGCTAGCAGCAGCTGGGGTTGGCAATGGCAGTGAAGAAGTTTGAGTGGAAATGGCCTGTGGATTTGGGAAGATTTCATGACCGAAAGAACTTAAACTAGCCCAGAGGTCCTGTGACAAAGGTGCCTGTCTTTGTCCCTGTGGGGCAGCTCTGATGACCTTTTATCCCTCTCCTTTTTTCTGCTGCCAGAGAATGAGAGGTTAGCACACTTAGAAGAGTTTTTTCTCCTTTGTCCTTGCTCCTTGTCCCTCTGAAACGGTCTGTCTCTATGGAAGGGGCTGAAGTAAGTAACAGGCCACATGGAACTTCTGTTGTCTTTTGGTGAATGGTGGAGTGTCAGCTGTCAGACAAGGAGAAACTCCAGTACGGCTGGAGAACATTGCACTGCCAGTGCTCAGGGGGACTGTACGAAAACCTGCCCGCCTGGGGCCTCATCCAGGCGCAGGTGTCACCCATGTGCCTAGCCCAGAGGCGGGCGATGGGGCAGTGACCTGCGGCTTGCCTTGCCAGAATGCCCCTTCCCTCTGGCCTTCATGTTCATGTTCCTTTGCTGGTTGCAGACTTTCGGGACTAAGTTATGTTGCAGGAGCAAAGATGTGCCTGTGGTTCCCCTTAGCCACTTAGCTCGGGGATGGTTTTGCTGGCTCTTCCTTCCTCTGGGTCAGTGCCCACCTCACAGGCCCTTTATTGCTCCCTAGGCAGAGGCCGCGCTGGAGACGGAGCACAGAGCTGAGCTGGACCGGCTCTCCTCCTTGTTGAAGGCCAAGCACACAGAGGTGAGATGCTGCCGCCTGGCCTGTGAGGCAGAGCTGGGCATCCTGCTCCCTGAGGATGCCTCAAGTCACAGCTAGTCCCCACAGGGACTCGACCCATCCCTGCCACAAGGGAGGGAGCCTCTCTTTCCCTCCAGCTGCCTGGGGAGGGCCACTGGGTCCCCAGGAAGGGAGTCCCCTATGGCTACTCTGCAGTGCGCTCTGAGTCACACGCCCCTGTGCTGCCGTCTCCTCAGGTGGTCTCCAGCCTCCGGAAGAAGATAGAGGAAACTCAACAGAAAGAGGAGGCCCAGCTGCAGGAGAGCCTGGGGTCAGCGGAGCACAGAGCTCAGCAGAAAGTTCGCCAAGTGCTGGAGTATGAGCGAGAGGTGAATGTGCGTGCCGTTGCGGATGCTCTGACGGAGGGCCGAGCCGTCCTGGAGGCCTGCGCTTTGCTGTGGGCGGCTCAGCTGGGCTTAGAGCTTCTCATTCCCTTTCCATGTCTTCATTCCCTCAAGGTCAGGTGCTTCTTACCTGCATGGCCCTGTACACATGTGGGGAGGGGTGCTGGGGTATTGCTGCGTGTGTATCGTGTGTCATGTACGTGGGACGTACCTGTCGTGAGCCTATGTTGCGTGTGTGTATGAGACGTTCAAGTGCGTCAGTCCCCGAGTGCTGGTCACTCGGTCCTGCATGTTGTATGTGCTGCCTGCCCTGCAGCTCAGTGGCCTCCTGAGAGAGCGGCGCCAGGAGGTGGAAAGGGAACATGAGCGGAAGATGGAGAAGATGAAGGAGGAGCACCAGCAAGTGGTGGCGGAGGCCAGGGAGCAGTATGACACTGAGGTGACGTGGCTGTACCCCCAGCGTGCATGCACGCGCACACGCAGCCACACACCCACACACACCGTCCCACTCCCCCCGCCCCCTAACGCCCTGGCTAGAAAGCAGGGGAAGGAGACACCCCGTTCTGGTTTGCGGGAGGCTGTCTGCCCTGGTGCCCTGCAGTGTGAAGTCCTTCTTGCCTTTTCATGCAAGCATTAGGTGAGGAGCGATTCCTCTTCAGTGGGCAGGCGGCACCTTCCTCTCATGGTAATAATAGCTATTACTGAGCTTGTACCACGTGCCAGGCACTGCTCTAAGCTCTTCATATTAACTCATTTAGTCCTCACAATACAGAGGACAGATGTAGTATCATTATGTCCATTTTAAAAACGAGACAACAGACTTGGGGAGTGGAAGGAACTTGCACAAGCCCACCCTGGCTAACAAGCAGAGGAGGTAGCATTCAGGCCTAGACTGTCTGATTCCAAAGCCTTCAGTTTTAACCGCCATAACACCGTGCCACCAGGGTCATTGAAATTCCACGGCAAGAGCCATCCAGCATGTAGCTATTATCTGCCCATCTTCAGCCCTTAGGCGTGGCTGACCCGCTCCAGTTTGGCTTGCTCCTGTTGGGGTGAACAGTGGCGGTGGCTGACCTTAGCCCATAGCTGGGCCTTTGCCAGGGGCTCCTAGGCTGCTGCTCCAGGGGCTGGAACCAGTAATCCAGACACTTTGTACGTCTGTCCCAGGGCACAAATAGTGGGCCGTGATGGAATGGAGTTGATTCCTTTCCCAAACCAATTCTGACCTTGCTGGAGAATAGTGATAATTTATTAATGACCTCTCTTCCCTTAAGGAAGGGAAGCTGCACATGATGGAGCAGTTGGAGAGGGAGGCTCCCACAGGGGTATTTCCCAGCCTCTGCTTCTGCAGCAGAGAGGGGTACAGGCTTTCCGGGGTGTAGGACCATGCTGCCTTCCATGCTCCTTCTCTAAGAGCTGGCCTGAGGGAACCGATGGGGTCATTGATCTTGCTGACTCAGGCTGCAGCTGTGGGGAGGCTGTGGTTTGAGGTGTGTGAGGGCCACTGCAGTTTCCCACCGGCAGCCCCACCCTCTGTGCAGGAGAGGAAGCAGCGGGCTGAACTTCTGGGGCACCTGATGAGAGAGCTGGAGCGCCTGCGAAGGGCGCACGAGCGAGAACTGGAGACGGTGAGGCAGGAGCAGAACAGGCAGCTGGAGGACTTACGGCGTCGGCACCGGGAGCAGGTGGGGGCTCTGGGTGGCCTTTTGGGGCTCACACACGCGACACCTCCAGACAGGGTAGAAAAGTGCTGGGACAGCAAGATAGTAGGATGGAGCCTGACAGCGTCAGGAGTGGGGGTCTCTCACTGGTCATCCCCAAGCTTGGACGTCTTTGCTCCTTTGTTTCTGGACCAGGGAACATCCCCAGGATTAGAAGAGGAGGTCAGCCCCTTTAGGGCCTTGGGGTTGGCACCTTTGCTTCTCCTTGCCCCACTGGAAATAAATAAGGTGTGGTGCTTTCCTAGGAGGCCGTGGGGGCTCATGGGAGGAAGCCTGAGCCCATTTTGGAGGGTGTGCTATAGTACGGTGGATCAGGCCCCCTCCTGCCCCTTCAGCTAATGCTTTGTGCTCTTTCTACACTTAAGTCTTCCTCTCCACCTATGCTTCTGTGCAGGAAAGGAAACTCCAAGATTTAGAGGTGGAACTTGAAACCAGAACCAAAGATGTCAAGGCCAGATTGTCTCAGCTGGACGTTCAGGTGAGGGAGTGGGGGTGGAGGACAGGATCTCTAGGTACCCTTGACCTTGAAGTCATAGCTCCTCCAGGAGAGGATGGGCCTTTCCACCCCTTAGACCTGGGACCTGGAGCTGGCCAAGGGGCCCTGTTTCTTTCCTTCCCCACTGCAGGAGGAGACTGCCCAGAAGAAGCAGCAGCTTCGTGACGTGCAGAGGCAGGTTGCACTGGAGAGTAAGGTATGTCTGCCTCTCTTGGAGCCTCCTGGGTTCTTCCCCCATTCCCTTTCCTTCTTTTCTTCCCCCCCCCCAATGCCCCACCTTTTGTTCACCTGATCTCTTCAGGGCATTGGGGTTATTCTACAAATAGCACCACTGTGGCAGACCCAACTGGGGAACCTCGGCGTGGAGCCCTGGTGGGAGGACACAGTAACTTAACTTCAGTGCTCAGTTCCGCCCTCTCTCCCTGCTCTTTGGGCTTCCCTATTCTCTACTTCTGCCTGCTCCAGGTGCTTCTATCTTTTCTTCTGCTTCAGGAAGCCACAGCCACCCATCAGTCCCTGGAAGAGGCCAAAAAGGAGCACACCCACCTGTTGGAGTCAAACCAGCAGCTCCGAAGAATTCTCAGTGAGCTTCGTGCCCACAAGTTGGAGCTGGAGTCCCAGGTGGACCTGCTACAGACCCAGACTCAGCGGCTTCAGAAACATATCAGGTGGTGTGGGCCCTGCTCTTAGCTACCCTGCTGCCTCTCACCTGCCCTTTGACCTCTACTGCTCAAGGGCCATGTCTGCTCATGGCTCAATTAAAGGCAGAGGTGGAGCCAGGCAGAGGGGCTACATCTGCTGCACTTTGTAGAGAGTAGGTGGTGGTAGGAGGTTGTAAAGAGCTGGGGATCCCTGGTTTTACTGTTCATGCCCCAGCCCTGCGTCAGGGACTTAGACGGGAGTGAAGCGATGGAGATGCTCCTGCTCTCTAAGGTTGTGGTTTGAAGCCCAGCCAGGGGTCCCAACGGTGCTGCCCAGCCTGCTCCATCATGTGACTGCCTCACTTACCCCACCTCCCACTTCCCTGTCCCACCACAGAGACCTGGAGGCAGAAGCTCAGAGGAAGCAGGACACATTGAAAGAGCTGGAAGTTGAGGAGAGTAATGCTTCCCCACATTTTGAGCCAGATCTCCACATTGAGGAACTGAGGAAATCCTTTGTGACAGTGAGCTTCTCTGTGCCGTGGAAGGGACAGGATGGCTGGGCAGAGGCACCAGTAGGCCCCGGGGGGGAACAGGGTACCTGGAGGGGGCTGGGTACCAGGAGGGGTCCTGGCTCTGCCTCCTGTATTCATCATTCCCAGCCCCCATCTCTGTCAGTCAAATGATACCTGTAAGTGACTAGTGCCCAGCAGCTGGCAGAGCCATTTGTGTCTAGGCCACTGGGAGGGGCTTCAGGATCCCGAGCCTGCAGTGTATCTGCTTTTGTTCATTCAGTGGGTCTTTTCTACTGTGTATCCTTAGAGCAAGACCAAAGAGGTACCGTCTTCTGTCTCCAAGAGCAAGGAGGAGACTGACTTGTCCTTGGACAGGTGAGTTCCGATAGGAGGCCAGGAAGGGGTGAGGGCGTGTATGGCAGAGCTGGGATAACCTGAGTGAGGCGGTAACAGTCACCAGTGGGGCTTGGTTCAGGGGTGGGGGTCCTGGGGATTGAGGAATCCTTTGTGGCAAGCCAAGTAGGTACCGATTGTGACTGTTGACACAGCATGCTGGCATCTGCTGGCTCCTGGTTGAGGGTCAGGCTGATGGGTGCTTCTGGCCACCTATCTGAGATGTTTCAGAGTCAGGGTGGGAAGGCTCAGTGCAACATACCCCTGCTGTAGTATTTACTGGCGGCATTCCCACACACTGCTCAGCCCCAGCCCAGGAATCGGCTCAGAAAGTGGTGGAGCGACCCAGAGCAGGGCTTCTCCGAGTCTGTATGTCCTCCCACAGCTTCCAGCACTACTTCTCTGCGGAGGGGGTAGCTCTCCGCAATGCCAAGGAGTTCCTGGTGCGGCAGACACGCTCCATGCAGAGGCGGCAGACGGCTCTGAAAGCTGCCCAGCGGCACTTGCGCCACGAGCTGGCCAGTGCTCCGGAGGCACCCAAAGACCTGCCCAGCACCAAGGCCCTGGAGGATGTGCGCAAGGACCTGGAGGAGGTCAGGAGCTTGGGGGAGAGCCTGTCAGCCCTGCGCTGGGGGCGGGGAGGCCTGGGAGAGCCAGGGAAACACTGACCTTGTAGCTTACCCTCAATTGAGCCTCCTGGGGATTCCATGAGCGTGGTCACATTGGCCCTGGGATCACTGGCCAGGTCTCCTCGGGCGACTGGACAGCTGATGCCGATGATTGCTATCTCCATGCGGCTGGGAGCACCTTCTGTGTACAGGCAATGCAGTGTGCAGAGGCTTTCTCTACTAGTGAGTCGTTTGGTCTGCACAGTAACTGTAGATGATGTGCAGGATAGTAGTGTTAGCTCCATTTTCTAGGTGAAGAACACAAGTAAGGTTTTAAAATTTTATACCCAGTACCTGGCTTATCCATTCCAGCACCCTAAAGACTTTGTTCATAACTGAACGTCTTTTGAGTTCACTCAGCGTACGACTGAGTCACTTCTCCTTTGTACTTCTTTGATACCCTCATTTGCAATGGAAGGGCAGAGCCTTCATGGTTGTTATTAGCAGGGTCCTGGCAGATCATACGTAGTCCCTTAGCGTGCTGACGGTGCTCAGAGCTGGTGCGCGAGCTTGGGGGCAGCAGAGGGCAAGAGGCTGATAGAGCGGCAGGCTTCCCGGGGGTGCGTCCATGCTACCACCGCGCCCTGTCCTTGCTCTGCTGAGGCCCTCCTGGTGACAGTCACGGTGATGGTAGTACTAGTAGTGGGAGCAGCGATAATAATTACCAGTTGGGTTAACAGTAACCATTTGAGAATTCATTAGGTGTGGGCTTGGTGCTAAGCATGTGACATGTTCTATCTCATTTAATTCTCATGATCCTATGAAAAGTAGTATTTCTCTTTCTTAGATGAGAATCCAGACTAAGAGTTAAGTCATTTGTTCAAGATCACCCAGCCAACAACGGCAAAGCTGGGAGTCCAGTGCCTGTGTGGTAGTTACCCCATTTCCCCTCCCTTCCTCCCTGGCTGCAGGAAACCAGGCACCTGGATGAGATGAAGTCAGCCATGCGGAAAGGCCACAACCTGCTGAAGAAGAAAGAGGAGAAGCTGAACCAGCTGGAGTCCTCCCTTCGGGAAGAGGTGCAGCCCTAGGGCCACATAGCCTGGTGTGGATACGGCCTCCTCTTCCATTTCTGGGATGTGGTTGGGGAAGCTGGGCCTCTAGGGCGCAGGCCTGGCAGTAGGCTTAGGGCTCCTGGGCTGGTGAAAACGGCAGTGGCTTCTGCTTTGAGTTTGGGTATCTGTGCTGAAGAGCCCCTGCCCTTCCCCTGCCACAGCACCTGATGACAGGTGTTCCCAGGGTGTTGGGATAGAGGCACCTGGCAGGTTTCCCTATCTTCCCTGGGCCTTATAGACTTTTCCCCTGGGTGCCCGAGGCGTGGGTGTGGCAGGCGGGAAACTTAGGTGGAGAGACACTGCAGGGAAAGTTGATGGGGAGAAGGGTGGGCCTACTGCCTGCGTCTCAGGTGGTGAGTTCTCTTAGCCTAGCCTCCCTCCTGCCTCCCTACTCAATGTGCCTCTCCCAGAACTTTGGGTCCCAGAGAGCCTGTTCACTAAGTGTTCAGTCCCCATACTTCACAAGGGAAAGTACCAGTAATAGCTGCTACTTCTACCCATAGGCTTTGGAAAATGACACTCTGAGAGGAGCCCCCCTCAAGAAAGTGGTGACTTTTGACCTCAGCGACATGGAAGACATGAGCAGTGATAGTTCCGAGTCCTGCCCCCTGCCTCACAGTGAGTGGTGGTGGCAGGGAAGAGAGGGAGGAGAGGCGGGGAGGACCACAGTTTTCATGCAGATGGAGGAACTTGGGGAACAGAGATACAGCTCCCCTTCCCTCAGCCCTGTGTGGGTAGGCCTGTGGGAGCCAGTGTCTGGAGCAGGTACTCAATAAATGCTGGGAAGGAGTGAACTAGTGTGGCTTTGGCAGCACACAGGGCCAAAAGGATCTAGGCAAGCTTTCTGAATGTGCACAGCACTTTACAGTTAGAAGTGTCCCTGTTCGCCACTCCCTTCCAGTGCCGCCTTCTGGGAGGCTGTTCTCCCTCTGCCACTCAAGCCTGCAAAGGGCCCTGTCCTACTTCTTCCCCAGGGCCGGCCCTGGAGAACCTCTTTGTCAGGGCCAGGTTCCTATTGCACTGTCTGGGACATAGAAGCCCTGCCGTTCCCTGTACCCGCAATCAAGTCCGAGGGGCTGCTGTCTGGAGAAACAGCGAGGGGTGGGCCAGTAGGGTGCCACAGTGCCAGCTGGGCCTGGGGATGCTCCAGCGCCTGGAACTGGAGTCCGTCCTCACCTTCTGCCCCTTCCCTTTCAGTCAACCCAACTGCAAGCCCCGCCTTCCCCAACAAGATCCACTGCCTGAGCAGCTCCCTGCAGCGGATCAGCAGCCAGCTAAACAGTGTCCTCAGCATGTTGGGCAGCCTCAGCCCTCAGCCGCCAGCAGCACTCCTCACTTCCACCCCAGCACAGAACCGTCCTTGGTCCTCCAGGAGCACCTCCATTCCCATGTGCCCCTCCCTGGCCCAGGTCTCAGCCTCATCCCCTGCTGCACTCATGTCCACCCAGTGGGCCTGGGACCCGGGGCTGGGCCGCAGGCTCTCGTCCTCTGTAGACGACTTTCTGATGGAGAAGTGGCACAAGTATTTTCCAAGTGAGCCTCCTTCTGGGCCAGTGTGTGTGTGTGTTCCTCCTTGTCTTCCTACCTTCCCTCTTTCTCCTCCACTTCCTTTTTCTCCCTTCCTTTTTCACTTACCCTTCATCCCCCTAGCCCCCAACTTTGGTGTGGTTCATTGATCCATTGACTATGGAGCCTGGGAAAAAGACCTTGCTGGTTGCCCTGCAGCTGGAGGCTGCATGGGTCACGATGGTTCTCCTGGAGCTTAGGCTCACGGGGGCTTTTATGATTCCAGAGCTCAGCAGAACCTAAAAGGTCATCATTGTCTTCGTCATAATAGCTACGATCATGTGCATTATATTACGGCCAGGCATTTTATATAAAGTTTTTCATTTAGTCCTTATAATAACCCTCTGAGGTATTAATTATGTGTTCCCACTTTACAGAGGAGGAAACTGAGACTCAGGGAGGTTAAGTAATATGCTGCAGGTGCCCAGCGAGGCAGCAACAGACTGGGTTTCACCTCCATGTCTCTGTGACTCCAGGATTTTGGTTGTCACCCTTGGCCATTTGGCTTCACCTTGGTTCTGGGCTCGGTGACCTCCCGTGGTGTCATAGTACTGCTAAGGAATGTGAAAAGCCATAAAAACCGTTGTTTAAGGGGAAAAGTTACATCTCCCCATCTCAACCAAATAAGGAAAGGAGATTAAGTTTTAGGAATAAAATAAGTAGGACAGTTCCTGTCTTTCATCTCTCACTCCCAGCCACTGAAACTTTCCCTGTTTTTGTTTGTTTTGAGGGCAGTGCCTTTTCAGTAATGGGGGGACAGGAGGTGCTGGTGAGCAGGGAGGTGGCCTGCCTAGGCTCAGGTCTGGTTCAGCTGAACCACTGCCCATTTCTGAATAATTTCCTCCCACTTTCCAGCTGGAGTCCCAATCCTCAGCAGCAGCCCTGCCCCCTTGGAGAACAGGCTGGGGTATGTGTCCGCCAGGTAAGCCTCCCTGTAGGTAGGTGGAGCCACACAGGTCAGTGGCTCACTGCGCCTCCCTGAGCTGGTGGGCCCTCAGAAGGGAGCAGAACTCATGGTCCTGTTGCCCAGAGAGGTCAGGTAGGCCTCCAGTCCACAAAGCTGCCTGAGTCTGAGACACTCCTCCACAACCAGGGGAAAGTCCCAGTGGGGGTGGGGGCGTACCTGGCCCAGCTCTATGCGAAGCTGCCCTGGGCATCCTGGGAAGAAGTCAGCCCCTGGCCGGACCCTCCAGCCCTCCAGTGTGTCTTTTGTCTTTGCGTTGAGCCCTTTGTCTGCTTCCTAGAGCTCCCTTCTTCCCCTGGTCCTGCTGAGCAACATTATGGAGTGAGAGGGGAGCCCCGTCGGGGGGACAGATGGGCAATTATTTAAACCTGTTATTAATTTCCCATTCATCTTAATACTTGCCAAATGTATCCCCCCACATTGCCGCAGCCATAAGTACCCTCCCACACACCACTTACGCCTTTGGTCAATTAGGCAGGTATTTGAGTTGACATAGGGGAGAGCTTTGCTGATGAGATTGGCCCAGAATGGGTAGATGCAGGAGCCAAGACCCTTGATACCAGGAGTATTTACCCGGGGAGAGGGGTCCCCCTTCCCTTTTGGGCCCGTCCCAGAGGGGCATGCCTGCCAGGAGACAAATTTTGAATTGCTGAAGCGACTCCACAAAGGATGCAGCGGGCATGTTGAGAGGAAGAGGGAGGCGGCGGATGTGATGGCCTCCGGTCAGCTGTACTGCCTGTACCTCCTTCTTTGGGCATTCCTGACTCTTCTCTTTCTCTTCCCAATGCTGTTCTTCTTTCCCAGGGAGCAGCTCCGCCTTCTGCAGCGTCCCCGTTCCCACATCCCTGAGCTGGACAGCACCAACTTTCAGGGCATGATCGAGGCTAACCGGAAGTGGCTAGAACATGACAGGAGCCACCCCAAGTTGTATCCTTTTAGCCGGTTCCCATACTCCGGTCTGTCTTCCTGCTGTGGCTGCTGGGATGGCTGGGCTGGGCTGGGCTGCAGGGCTTGTGTTAGTGCCCTGGGGGTCCAAGGAGGGTCCTGTTTCGCTTTAGACCCTTCCCTGTCCCCTCCCTGGGCATGCTCAGCTGACTGTAGTTTTCCTTCACCTCATGGCCAGACATCTCTTCTCCTCAGTGCCTGACCCAACAGCCACTCCTGGCCTACTGCAGCTGGGCCTGGATGGCAACACACTAAATGTGCATCACTATTGAGGCCCTGATCTGTGGCGTTTGGGGCACCTGGCCTCTCCTGTACCCAGACCAAGTGCCTGAGGAGGGGCCTGCACTTTATTTCTCTGATAAAGCATTCTCCTGTCGTCTCTTTGCTGCTTGCCCCACTCAAAACTTGGAGGAACCACGGTTGGGTGAGGGGGCGCAGCTAGGTGAAAAGGATGGTACAGCTGAAAACAGTAAGCCACCTCCAGTGACCACGTAACGGATCTCAGGCTGAAATGTGTGGACTGCTGTGAGCTCCTGCATGGACATGGCAGCACTGATGATGTGGGGCTTTGGGGATTTGGGCACTTTCATGGGGAAGAGGTGGTATTAGAAGAGTTGCTGTCAAAGGCCTAGGGACTCCCTTTGGAGCCAAGTTGGTCCCTTGGCCCTGCACGGTTACTTCACCGGAACAAAGCCCCCAGCACATCTGTACCCTGGGACCAGGCTCTGTGTCTTCAATACCTCAGTCTCATAGAGATCAGACCTTTTTCTTTTTCTAATGTCCCCTTCCTTGAGCCCTCTGTTTCTTCTTTGACTGTCAGCATTGGGCCCAGAGCCCTGCCAGAGGTTGCTGGAGGCTGGGCCCCACAGGTTTCACAGCCTGCCTTCCCTCTGTTGGCACTGTGCTGTCCTCAGGGGCATTCCCTTCCCCTTGCCTGTCCCACCCGCCTACCCCCCACCCTCCACCCCATCGGAAAAGTCTAGGATGGCTTCTGGTCCTTATCTCACTTTTCTCCACCTTGGGTATCTTCATGGGTACTTGTTTCCATCTATGTTTTCTACCTGTGCCACCCCCTGTTACCCCTTCTCAGAGCTTGGAGACTCCTGAAGGAAGTGAGGGGCTGGGCCAGTGCCTGGCCTTGGCAGTGAGGGATCTTGTGCCAGTTGGAGCTGCTGCCATTCTGGCACAGCCCCACTTCTCATCAGTGGGTTCCCTGGGGATTACAAGGGATGTTTTCTGACATCTCATTGTTTAAATAAAATGTCCCCATTTTTCTGTCTTGAAAGCTATGGGGTTGCCCTTGCCTCTCCAATGCATAGAAACCAACTCTCCACCATCCCACCACTCATTTCTGTCATGGAATAAGAAAAGAAACTAAGATCCAATTGGTTTTTTTACCCCCACCCCCAGATAATTTTTAGGCATCAATCTATCACACAGAAAAAGGTCCATTTTATTTGGCTTACTGTGCTTTGGGACTAGCTCACATGTCACAACCACCTTTAATGACAATCTTGTGTTTTGTACATCAATTAAATCTCTGCAGGTCCATTTTCTACAAGGCTGTTGTTTGAATGTGTCTCCTCTGAAAGCCTTTGCCTCCTTCCTCTTAAGAATAGAGGAAGGAAAAATTAAGTCACAAGACACCTCCTAGGATCTGATCTAATCAGAACAAACCTGTGATGTAGAGATTTTCATATTTGTTTCTGTGAAGGAGAAAACCAAGAGAAATTCAGAAAACTTCAAGTGCCTGGGGACTTGAAAAAAGCCTAGTTCCCTACAAGTCATTGCCCTCACACCCCATCCCTGTGCCCCTGGAGCTTCGTGTACCCTGATGCCAGCTGACATTCTCTATCTCTCCCTTTGCCCCCCACCCTACTCTGCCACCTACCAGACGGAGACCTGTGCCATCTCCCAAAGGCCACTGTTTTCCCCATGCAGACAAATGAAAGATGAGCCCCCTGAAGTCCTGAGCTGGCAAAGTTAAGGGGGTGTTCACTCAGTGGTGTGAACAGCCTACATATAGTCTTGGATCTGTAGCAACAAAAATGCTAAGAGAACCAACTTGAGATGGCCATGTTTCATGGGTTTGCATAAGAAAACCAACTTAAAGGCAATACATACAAACTAACGTAGCCTCCTCTGTCCAGTGTCCTAGCCAGCTATGAAGGGACGGAGGAAGGAAGGAAGCAAGCTAACATTTGTCACACTTTCTGTATGTCAGGTGCTTTTCGTGCTATGTCACATAATCTGTTGAGCCTGCGAAGTTGATATTTTATGGATGAGGAAATGTGGGCTCAGGTTAAATGACTATAAGTCAAGGTCACCTAGGATTTGAACCCAGGTCCTTATAGCTCTGAAAGTCGAGTTTGGTTGACCACACTCCTTTATGTCAGCATCTCCTGTCTTCCTAGCTCCCAGAACAGTCCTGGTCAGCTTCGTCTGCAGACCTGTCTTCCAGGAAGTAGGTGGCGCCTAGCTGAGTGAGCAAATCCCGAGCCAAGGTTTACAAGGGGGCTTTTTCAGAAGACTCCAAAATTGTTCCAAAAGGAGGGTTACTGGATCTTAGAATCTAGCTGGGGAGTCTAGAATCAGACCTTTAGAGCGGAAAGGAGCCTTGCAGATGACTGGTTCAGCCAATTCCTGTTTTACAGTGGAGAGAATGGCCTGGAGAGATTACATCAGTTGCCTGAAGTTACAGTCAGTTTGTGGCAGAGGTGGGGCCAGAACTGAGGAGTCCTGGCTCCCAGCCTGGGGTTTCAGGGAGATAGATAGATAGATAGATAGACAGACAGACAGACAGACATATAGACAGACATATACACAGATAGATGTATGTATATATGTTTTTGTTTTTTTTAGGACACAATTTGAAGTTTTCTTTAAATATTTCTTTGGGTGAGGGTACACCACACTTCTACTCAATTAAGAGAAATATTTAAAATAGTACAGAGGTCTTTTATTTTTTTACACTTATGCCATAGATTCCTAGGGACTGGGTTCCAGCAGCTCAGGCTCCTTTCCGTTGGTTCCCACACAGTGTGCTGCTCTGGCTGGCGTTTCAGTTGAACCCAGGCACCTTTCTCTTTGGCTTCCTTCTTTTTTTGATCATTTTCCTTCACCCGTTTAGGAAGCTGTCTCGGCTTAGAGTGCTTAATATACTCAATACGTACATTAATTCTCTTGGCAAGAAACTTGCCCTTAACTTGTTTGTTTACAACAGTGCCAACCACATTTTGGGTAACATTGTAGACCCTTCCAGTTTTGCCGTGGGAACATTTGTGGGGCATTCCTTTTTGGACAGTGCCCAGTCCCTTGATGTTTACGGTATCACCTTTCTGGTAGATTCACAAAGGAACAACTGCATGTTTTCTAAAAGGCCTAGAGAATATACAGTTGGTGCCTCTCTTCTTTCCCTTTGTGTTGGTCATTTTGACGAATTACTGGAAAATGGCAGTCCTGGCTGAAAAGGAGCAGGAATATTTTTTAAAGGATATTTATTTTGAATAGGCTGTATGTTCACATGGCTCGATGTGCAAATGGTAAAAAGTCACTCCATGAGCCATCTAGTCTCCCCCTTGAAGGCAACAAATATACAAGTTCCTTTTGGAGATTTTATGCAAATTCAAGGAAAGAATCGGCATATTTTTTATTCCCTTTCCCTTTACTGGTAGATTTAAGGGTCATTCGTAATACAGCAATAGACGATGTTCTGAAGCTCTTTTGTGAGATGTTCACTGACTATTTTTCTTACAGGAGAAATATTGGGAATGATAATAGCCCCATCCACTCTCTCAACCACCATGAAAACTTCCACACAAAATGGCATTATGGGGAGGGGGGGAATAATTCTGGCTTTAGGACACTGGGACTTAACTTTTGGCTCTGATGCCTACAAACTCTGTGACCTGAACAAGTCCTTTCTGGGCCTGTGCCTTCCCTGGTCAAAAGCTCAAAGCCTGAATCCACGCTCCAGGGATGAAGCAGGGTGGCTGCCTTAGTTTCAGTGACTCTGAGGGGTCTGCCTTGGGTAGGGAGCTGCCCTCATCCAGGGGGAGGTTGGAATGCTGCCAGTGGCCTAAGATAGGTTTCGGCTAAGGAGGGTTACTGGAGAGGCGGTTGCCAGTCCCACCACCAGCTCTTTTTGTGGAGATGGGGAAGTGATGGTTAAAAAATGGAGTACCTGCCTTCACTAGCGTCCTGATGAATTGGAAAACCTCTTTGTGCCTCCTTTCTTCTTGCATCTCCTATCTACCACTCCTGCCTCTTCCACTGAATTTGCCATCTCCAGCAGCTATGTTACACAGAAGCCCAGTGAAGGGCAATGTAACACTGCCTCACAATGGAGGAGAGGGACACCTGTTCTTGAGAGGCAGGAAGCAGAGGAACAATTTTGGTGAGTCCTCATCTCAGGGTTAAAAGCAGAGGGGCTGTGAAAAAAGGGCTCCCACTTTATCATCCCTGTGCCTCAATTTTCACATCTGTAAAATGGGGTTCATAGTAGTACCATAAAGTGGTTGTGAAGATTAAAGAAGTTAATCCATATAAAGTCCTCAGAACAGTATTCAACACATAGCAAGGGGAGTGACATCACCAAGATGACAATAAAGGTCATTCCTGACGTTGCTTCCCCTCATCAGAACAACTAACAACTATTCACAGCCAAGACACCACTGAGAGAACATGGGCTGAAGCAACCCCCCACCCCACATACGCACACCACAGAGACCAAGAGCTACTGCATTAGAAGGTAAGAGGAGTGGCTACATGCTCACTGCATTGCCCCTCCCCCAGGCCAGTGCAGCACCACACCAAGAAGTCTCCCCTGAGCCTACGGTTCCTCCAGAGAGAAAAGGGAGCCCAGGGGTGATATCCACCCCTACCCCTCAAAAACATTGTGGGTCATTTAATGGGAGCCCCTACTCTGGTTTTGCCCCACAGGGATTGCAGAGGAATTGGACTCAACTACAGGGAATCTGATTGTGATGGAGAAGGGAGGAGCTTCCAACAACCAGCACTCTGATCTTAGCAGACTGAGTTCCTACCTGCAGAGCCCAAGTCCAAACCAGCGGCTTTACTCACCTGCAGCGCGAATTCAGTGCAGTCTGACCAGAGAACTTGGCAGAGTACAAGTCTGCCTGATCTGGGTCCACAAATGAGGAGTTTTGCTGGCCCTGGAGCCTGGTCCGCCCACGCTCAGACAGAAGAGCTGAATCATAGCTCTACCAGCTCTGGCCAGCCCCTGGCCACATCTGACAGGAAGGGCTGGTGAGAACACCTGGAAGCTGCAGAACCCAGCAAGACTTGCTCCGAGATGTGGGTGGGCAGAGCTAACTGCTCCCAGAGCAAAGTCAATATCCCTGTTTGGCTAGGGAACTTTGGGCATGATTCAGCTTGAGACCACAAAAGAGTCCTGGAGGCTTGGCAGCTGCTTCTGCTGCTGCATCAAGGCATGGAAACTTAATTTGTATCTCCACTTACTGTTAACTACAGCCTTCGGTCCACCTGACCAGCGAACCTTATCAGAGCACAAAGGAAGCTGTGTAGCCCACCCAACTGCCCTGCTTATAGTGGCGCTTGAACAGAGCACAGCCTGTGTCTTCTCCTGCCTGCAGAGTAAAACTAGTGGCCTCACCTGACCAGGATATTCAGTGAACACTCTTGCCTAATTTGGGTCCCCAAACAATGTGCCATGCAGGTCCTGCACCCTGTCCTGCTGTCCTGTCAGAGCAGGGAAGCTAATTCATAGTCCCACCTACTTCTGAGCATGATACCCAGTCCTGACCATCTAGTAAGCCTGACCAGAGATTTCAGGCAACAACAGAGCTCATCCTATAGCCTCACATGGGCAGGGAACTAACCCAGAAGTCCTATCCAGCTGTTCTCAGCCAATGGCACACACCCCAACTGACCTCAGAGCTCAAACAGGTGCCTTACCCCAAAATAGACCCTAATACTAGGCCCCACTTGCCCAAGGACATTACCAGAACCAAACTAAGCCGACTGGTGAAGAACTGCCAAAGCAAACTTGTAATGTTTGGAAGAGGAGACCACTTTCTCAAATGCACAGATACCAACATAAGGAGTCAAGTCTCTCTCTCTCTCTCTCTCTCTCTCTCTCTCTCTCTCTCTCTCTCTCTCTCTCTCTCACACACACACACACACACACACAATCAGGTAAACATGACACCACCAAAGGAAACTAATCTCTAATAACTGACCCTAAAGAAATGGAGATTTATGAACTGTTAGAAAAAAAAAATCAGAATAATCCTTTAAAAGAAGTTTAGTGAACTACAAGAATACACAAAACTAAACAAAATTAGGAAAACAATGCATGAAGAAAACGAGTTCAACAAAGAAATAGAAACCATAAAAAAAATCCTAGGGCTGAAAAATGCAATAACTAAATTGAATAAGAGAGACTCAAAAGCATACTCAACCATATAGAAGAAAGAATCAATGATCTGGCAGATAGGACATTTGAAATTATCCTGTCAGAGTCAAAAAAAAACAAAAAAAAAAAACAGTGTAAAAAGCTAATGGGACTTATGGGACACAATGAAAAGAAACAATGTTTGCAATGGAAATTCCAGAAGAAGAGAAAGAAAAAGGGACAGTATATTTAAATGGCTGAAAAGTTTTCCAACTTGGGGATAGAAACAGATATCTACACCCAAGAGACCCAAAGGACCCCAAATAGGTTGAACCTGAATAGGGCTACACCAAGACACATTGTAATTAAATTATCAGAAGTCAAAGACAGAAATAATTTTACAAGCAGCAAGAGAAAAGAGAAGTTATGCATAACAGAACTTGCACAACACTATAAGTTTCTCTACAGAAACTTTTCAGGCCAGAAGAGAATGGCACAGCATATTTAAAATACTGAAACAACAAAACCATCAACCAAGAATACTATACCAGGCGAAGTTGTCATTCAGAAACAAAAAAGGGATAAAGACTTTCCCAAACAAAAGCAGAGAGAATTCATCAACACTAGACTTGTCTTATAAGAAATGCTAGAGGGAGTTCTTTGAGAAAAAATAAAGGACACTAATTAACATCATAAAAACATAAGGCAGTGTAAAACCCACTGGTAATGGTAAATACATATATAGTCAAAGTTTGGTTCTGTAATATGGTGTTAGTAATTCATCATTCATTTACAACTCTAGTCTAAAAGTTAAAAACAAACATTAGAAATAACCATAACTACAATAATCTATTATTAGTTACACAACATAAAAATAAATATGTAAATTGAACACCAATAACCTAAAATGTGAGGGAGAGGAGAATTAAAAGTATAACACTTAAGACTTCTATTGAAGTTAAATTATTACTACTTTAAAATAGGTAGTTACAATTTTAAGATATTTATATAAGCCTCATGGTAACCACAAGGGAAAAACCTATAGTAATTACACAAAAGAATATGATAAACTAGTTAAAGCATTTTTAGACCATAAGACATTAAAAAAGGTTAAGAAACAATGGACCTGGTCATCAAAATGGCGGTGTGAGGTGAGCCTCTGTAAATCTCCCCTGGAATTTACAACTAATCGAACAACAATAACTCCACAAAGGACTGCCTGCACAGCAGACGGACAAGACAAAGAGACCCACTACCGAATTCACCTAAAGGTGGGCGATTTGCGCGACTGGGGGAGGAGGGAAGGGAGAAGTGCAGAGATGGAGCTGCGCGGGTGCAGGACACAGACCTAGCTCAGTGCTCCGAGCTCGCTGCATCCCGGAACTACCGCAGCTGCGGGAGAGGGAAGAACTCGGACTGCTAGGGCTCCATTTATGGCCCACAGGGCTGAGGGGGCAGCACATAACACAGCTGAACCCAACGCTCACGGCAGAGACCTTGGAAAAAGACTGAGGGAAGAAGGCTGAAAACGGTGGTTTAAGCCCTCACTGCCGAGCAGAGAATGGAAGCCTTAGGCACTGAGACTAGCCTCCCACTCCCTACCCTCCCAGAGCTCGCCCCGCCCCCACCTGCCCCGTGCTAGAAGCAGAACAGTAGCAGTGTCAGATCAAAAGAACAGAATATTTGCTGTTCTGAGAACTGTGGACCGCAGACACAGATTCGCAGCCCAAATAGTTCCAGCAAAGAGGAGGGAGTTGTGGAAGCAGGACTGGCTGTGGTGGTGGCCGCCACCATTGCTCTGGGCCACCTCTCACAACTCACCCCGCCCCTAACCCCACCTATCTGGGTGGATACCTGCAGGAGTAAACAACTGCTGAAACATATGGGCTCTGAATCTGGTGCAGGAAGAGCTTTGGAACTTCAAAAGCTCTCTGCATACCCACACAGACACTGCACCCTGTGACCTAGATGAACTATTAATAGAGGAGAAGCCCATCTCCCAGGGAATTTCCCCCATTGTGTGAGAAGCTGGAATAGTGCAGAGAAAACATAGCACTACTGTGTGAGAGAGAAAAAAAGGCTGCAGTCGGACAGAAAATAAAACATTCTACCAAAAAGTACTAAAAAACAAAAGAAAGACCTCTTCCTATCAACCTGTTCCGAACCCACTCCTGTAGATGTCTAGGAAGAGAAATAATACATCAGTAATTGCCATTAATAACCAAGGCAACCAGACAGTTCAGAAAGAAAGTGAAAAGTCTCCAGAAAAGGAACTTAAAGATATGGAAATATGTGACTTAAATGACAGAGAATTCAAGATTGCAGTTCTGAAAAAACTCAACGAGATGCAAGAAAACACAGAAAGGCAGTTAAATGAACTCAGAAACACAATCAAAGAACAACATGAACATTTTACGAAAGAGATTGAAATTTAAAAAAAGAACCATAGAATTTCTGGAGATTAAGAACTCAATAGAAGAAATTAAGAATGAAATAACCAGCTTAGGTAGTAGAGTTGACCAGATGGAGGAAAGAATCAGTGATATCGAAGATAGAAACCTGGAAATGACACAGATGGAAGAAGAAAGAGACTTGAGACTTAAAAGAAATGAAAGAACTCTACAAGAACTTTCTGACTCCATCAGAAAGAGCAATATAAGAATAATGGGCATACCAGCAGTAGAAGAAAGAGAGACAGGAACAGAGAATATATTCAAACAAATTGTTGATGAGAACTTCCCAAACTTGTGGACAGAACTGGATCCTCGAAACCAAGAAGCAAGTAGAACACCTAATTACCTCAATCCCAACAGGACTTCTCCAAGGCACATTGTATTGAAGCTGTCAAAAATCAATGACAAAGAAAGAATCCTCAAGGCAGCCAGGGAAAAGAAGACGGTAACCTACAAAGGAAAACCATTAGATTATCATCAGATTTCTCAGCAGAAACTCTACAAGCCAGGAGGGAGTGGAACCAAACATTCAAACTACTGAAAGAGAGAAATTATGAGCCAAGAATAATATATCCAGCAAAGATATCCTTTAGATATGAAGGAGGAATAAAGACCTTTCCAGATATACAGAAGCTGAGGGAATTTTCTAATACATGACCTGCATTACAAGAAATACTAAAGGAGGCTATTCAACTACCATCAACAGGGACAATTTGTGTCACCAAAACATAAAAGTGGGAGAGTAAATGCCTGAACCGGAATATGGGAATGGAGAAAGTAAGCATGCTGAAGAAAATGGAATACTCCAAATATCAAACTTCCTTTTACATAAACTTAAGGGTAACCACTCAAAAAAAATCCAGAAATGAAATATATACTGTAATAAAAGAAGAAACAGAGGGAAACATCATAGAATACCACCATACAGGAATAATAGATAACAACAAAAAGGCAAAGAAACAATGGAGATACAGCCTTATCAGAAAACTAAGTAAGAATGACAGGAAATCCTCACATATCAATAATCACCCTAAATGTAAATGGACTGAACTCACCAATAAAAAGGCACAGAGTAGCAGATTGGATCAAAAGACTAAACCCAACCATATGCTGTCTCCAAGAGACACATCTCAGCTACAAGGACAAGCATAGACTCAAAGTGAAAGGGTGGAAATTGACACTCCAAGCAAATGGTACCCAGAGAAAATCAGGTGTAGCCATATTGATATCAGATGAAGCAGACTTCAGGGTGAAAAAGGTAACAAGAGACCAAGATGGACATTTCATAATGGTAAAGGGGACTATACAACAAGAAGACATAACAATCATCAATATTTATGCCCCCAATCAGGGAGCACCGAAATATACCAAGCAACTACTAACAGAACAAAAGGGAGAAATTGACCAAAACACGGTTATACTAGGGGACTTAAATACATCATTGACAGCTATGGATAGATCATCCAAACAGAAAATAAATAACAAAATAGCAGCCCTAAATGACACATTAGATGAAATGGACATAATTGACATATATAGAGCACTTCATCCTAAAACATAAGACTATACATTTCTTTCTAGTGTGCATGGAACATTCTCAAGGATAGACCATATATTGGGACATAAAATCAGCCTCAACAAATTTAAGAAGATTGAAATCATACCAAGCATATTCTCTGATCACAAGGCTTTAAAATTGGATATCAACTGCAAAAAGCAAGTAGGAAAAAACACAAATACATGGAGATTAAACAACATAATTTTAAAAAACGACTGGGTCAAAGAAGAAATTAGAGGCGAGATCAAAAGATACATAGAAACAAATGACAATGAAAATACATCCTACCAAAATTTTCGGGATGCAGCAAAAGCAGTTTTAAGAGGGAAATTTATATCATTACAGACTTATCTCAAGAAACAAGAAAACTCCCAAATAAATAACCTCATGTTACACCTTAAAGAACTAGAAAAAGAAGAACAAGTGAAACCCAAGTTCAGCAGAAGAAAGGAAATAACAAAAATCAGAGCAGAACTAATTGAAATAGAGAACAAAAAGACAATAGAAAAAATTAATGTGATGAAAAGCTGGTTCTTTGAAAAGATTAACAAAATTGACAAACCCTTGGCTAGACTCACTAAGATAAAAAGAGAGACTACACTAATAAAATCAGAAATGAAAAAGGGGAAGTTATCACGGATGCCACAGAAATACAAAGGATCATCCAAGAATACTATGAAGGACTATGTACCACCAAATTCAATAACCTAGAAGAAATGGACAAGTTCTTAGAAACACATAGCCTTCCCAGTCTGAACCATGAAGAACTGGAAAATCTAAACAGACCGATCACCAGTAACGCAGTTGAGTCAGTCTTCCAAAACCTTGCCAAAAGTCCTGGACCAGGGCCGGACTGGTGGCTCAGGAGGTTAGAGCTCCGTGCTCCTAACTCCGAAGGCTGTCGGTTCAATTCCCCATGGGCCAGTGGGCTCTTAACCACAAGGTTGCCAGTTCAACTCCTTGAGTCCCACAAGGGATGGTGGGCAGCACCCCCTGCAACTAAGATTGAACACGGCACCTTGAGCTGAGCTGCTTCTGAGCTCCCGGATGGCTCATTTGGTTGGAGCGCATCCTCTCAACCACAAGGTTGCCAGTTCGATTCCTCGACTCCTGCAACGGATGGTGGGCAGCTCCCCCTGCAACTAAGATTGAACACGGCACCTTGAGCTGAGCTGCCATTGAGCTTCTGGATGGCTCAGTTTGTTGCAGTGAATCCTCTCAACCACAAGGTGGCCGGTTCGACTCCCGCAAGGGATGGTGGGCTGTGCCCCCTGCAACTAGAAACGGCAGCTGGACCTGGAACTGAGATGCGCCCTCCACAACTAAGACTGAAAGGACAACAACTTGAAGCTGAATGGCACCCTCCACAACTTAGATTGAAAGGACAACAACTTGACTTGGGAAAAAAAAAAGGCCTGGACGTACACACTGTTCTTCAATAAAGGCCTGTTCCCCTTCCCCAATTAAAAATCTTAAAAAAAAAAAAAAAAGTCCTGGACCAGATGGCTTCACTAGAACCTTCAAAGAGGATCTAATACCAATCCTGCTCAAACTCTTCCAAAAAATTGAAGAAGAGACAGTACTCCCTAACTCATTTTATGAGACCAACATTACCCTGATACCAAAACCTGGTAAGGACAACACAAAAAAAGAAAACTACAGACCAATATCTCTGATGAATACAGATGCAAAAATCCTAAACAAAATTCTAGCAAATCGAATACAACAATACATTAAAAAGATTATTAATCAAGACCAAGTGGGGTTCATCCCCGGGGCACAAAGATGGTTCAACATCCACAAATCCATCAATGTGATACATCACATAAACAAAATAAAGGACAAAAATCATATGATTATATCAATTGATGCAGAAAAGGCATTTGACAACAAACAACATCCATCTATGATTAAAACACTTAATAAAATAGGTATAGAAGGAAAATACCTTAACATAATAAAGGTCATATATGACAAGCCCTCAGCTAATCTCATAATTAATGATGAAAAACTGAAGCCCTTTGCTCAACATTCAGTAACACGACAGGGCTGTCCCCTATCACCTCTGCTTTTCAACATACTGTTGGAAGTCCTTGCCAGAGCAATCAGGCAAGAGAAAGAAATAAAAGGCATCCAAATTGGGAATGAAGAAGTTAAATTGTCACTCTTTGCAGCTGACATGATGCTATATATAGAAAACCCTAAAGATTCCACCAAAAAGCTATTAGAAACAATCAACGAATACAGTAAAGTTGCTGGCTACAAAATCAACGTACAAAAGTCCATTGCCTTCCTATATACTAACAATGAAATCTCAGAAAAAGAAATACAAAATACAATTCCTTTTGCAATTGCAGCAAAAAGAATAAAATACCTAGGAATAAACTTAACCAAGGATGTGAAAGACCTATATGCTGAAAACTATGAGACATTTTAAAAAGAAATTGAAGAAGACACAAAGAAATGGAAAGACATTCTGTGCTCATGGATTGAAAGAATCAACATAGTTAAAATGGCCATATTACCCAAAGCAATATACAGATTTTAATGCAATCCCCATCAAAATCCCAATGGCATTTTTTAAAGAAATAGAACAAAAAATCATCAGATTTGTTTGGAACCACAAAAGACCCCGAGTAGCCAAAGCAATCTTAAGAAAACAGTCACTCCCTGACTTCAGCTTGTACTACAGGCCTACAATAATCAAAACAGCATGGTATTGGCAGAAAAACAGACACATAGACCAATGGAATAGAATTGAGAACCCAGAAATAAAACCACAGATAATTTTTGACAAAAGAAGCAAATAACATACAATGGAGAAAAGACAGCCTTTTCTATAAATGGTGCTGGGAGAATTGAATAGCCACGTGCAAAAGAATGAAACTGGACTGCTATCTCTCACCATATACCAAAATTAATTCAAAATGGATCAAAGACTTAAGCATAAGACCTGACACAATAAACTGCATAGAAGAAAACATAGTTACTAAACTTATGGACCTTGGATTCAAAGAGCATTTTATGAATTTGACTCCAAAGGCAAGGGAAGTAAAAGCTAAAATAAATGAACGGGACTATATCAAACTTAAAAGCTTCTGCACAGCAAAAGAAACCATCAACAAAATAAAGAGGCAACCAAGTGAATGGGAGAAGATTTTTGCAAACAGTGTCTCCAATAAGGGGCTAATATCCAAAATATACAAGGAACTCATGCAACTCAACAACAAAAAAACAAACAACCCAATTGAAAAATGGGCAGAGGACCTGAAGAGACATTTCTCCAAAGAGGACATACAAATGGCAAATAGACATATGAAAAAATGCTCCACATCACTAATCATCAGAGAAATGCAAATCAAAACCACAATGAGATATCACCTCACCCCAGTCAGAATGGCTATCATCAACAAGACAAATAGTAACAAGTGTTGGAGAGGCTGTGGAGAAAAAGGAAGCCTCATACACTGTTGGTGGGAAGGCAGACTGGTGCAGCCGTTATGGAAGGCAGTGTGGATGTTCCTGAAAAAATTAGGAATAGAATTACCGTATGACCCAAGAATCCCTCTCCTGGGTATCTACCCCAAAAATCTGAAAACATTAATCCATAAAGACACGTGTGCTCCAATGTTCATTGCAGCTTTGTTTATGGTGGCCAAGACATGGAAACAACCAAAATGTCCTTCGATAGTTGAATGGATAAAGAAGTCATGGTATATATACACAATGGAATACTATTCAGTGTTAAGAAAAGATGATATAAGAACATTTGTGACAACATGGATGGATCTTGAGAGTATAATGCTAAGCGAAATAAGTCAGACAGAAAAAGCAGAGAACCATATGATTTTACTGATATGTGGTATATAAACCAAAAACAACAAAAGAACAAGACAAACAAATGAGAAACAAAAACTCATAGACACAGATAATAGTTTAGTGGTTACCAGAGGGTAAGGGGGGTGGGGGGTGGGAGATGAGGGTAAGGGGGATCAAATATATGGTGATGGAAGGAGAACTGACTGGGTGGTGAACACACAATGCGATTTATAGATGATGCAATACAGAATTGTACACCTGAAATCTATGTAATTTTACTAACAATTGTCACCCCAATAAATTAAAAAATAAATAAACAAATAAATAAATAACTAAAAAAATTAAAACTAAAAAAAAAAGAAACAATGGACCGGCAAAACAATAGGAAAACACAAAATGGCAGTTGTAAGTCTTTACTTATCAATAATTACTTTAAATACAAATATTAAATTATCGAATCAAAAGATACAGAATAGCTGAATGGATGAAAAAAACAAAACAAAAAAATAACAAAAGAAACCAAGATCCAACAATACACTGCCTACAAGAGACTCACTTTAGCCTTAAAGACACACAGACTAACAGTCAAGGGATGGAAAAAAATATTTCAAGCAAGTTGTAACAACAACAACAAAGGCAGAAATGGCTATACTTATATCAGACAAAATAGACTTTAAACTAAAAATGTAAAAAGACAAAGTAGGTCACTATATAGTGATGAAGCAGTCAATACATCAAGAAGATATAACAATTGTAAATATGTGCTCAACATTGGAGTAACTAAATACATAAAGCAAATACTAACAGAACTAAAAGGGGAAATATATAGTTGGGGACTTTAATACCCACTCTCAACAATGGACAGATCCTCCATACTGAAAATCAATAAGGAAACAGCAGATTTGAACAATGCTATAGACCAAATGGACCTAAGAACTGTATACAGATATTTTTTCCAACAACAGGAGAATACACATTCTCGTCAAGTACGCATGGAGCATTTTCTAGTGTACACAGAATAGACCATATGTTAGGCCACAAAACAAGTCTTAGCAAATTCAAGATTAAAATCATACCAAGTATCTTCTCTGACCAGAGTGATATGAAACTAGAAATCAATAACAAGAGGAAAACCAGAAAATTCATGAATACATGGAAATTAAGCAACATTCTTCTGAACAATCAATGGATCAAAGAAGAGATAAAGGGGAAATAAAAAAGTATCTTGAGACAAGTGGGAATGGAAATACAACATACTAAAACTTATTGGATGCAGCAAATCAGTTCTAAAAGGGAAGTTCATATCAATAAAGGCCTACAATAGGAAGTAAGAAAGGTTCCAAACCAATAACCTAATTCTTCACCTTAAGGAACTAGAAAAACAAAAACAAAAACTGAAATCAAAGTTAGCAGAAGGAAGGAAATAATAAAGATTGGAGCAGAAATAAATGCAATAGAAAACAGGGAAACAATAGAATACATTAATCAAACTAAGAACTGGTTCTTTGAAAAGATAAAGTTGACAAGCCTTTAGCTAAACAAACCAAATAAAAAAGAGGACCCAAATCAACAAAATTATAAAAGAAGGAGGAGACATTATAACTGATACCACAGAAATACAAAGGGTCATAAAAAGGCAACTATGAACAATTATATGCTAACAAACTGGACAACCTAGAAGAAATGGAAAAATTCTTGGAAGTATGCAACCTACCAGGGACTAAATCAAGAAGAACCAGAAAACCTGAATAGAGCAATTACTGGTAAGGAGAGTGGTCCAACAATTAAAACTTTTTCAGTGAAGGAAAGCCCAGGACCAGATTGCTTCACTGGTGAATTTTACCAAACATTTATAGAACAATTAATACAAATTCTTCTCAAACTTTTCCAAAAAAATTGAAGAGTTGGAAACACTCTCAAACTCTTAATAGAGGCAGAAAAAGCATTTGACAAAATTCAATATCTGTTCATGATAAAAACTCTTACAATTTAGGTACAAAAGAAATATACCTGAACATAATACAGGACATATCCCACAGATAACGTCTTACTCAATGGTGAAAGTTTGAAAACTTTTCCTCTGATATCAGGAACAAGACAAAGGTGCACACTCTCATCACTCCTATTCAACAGTACTGGAAGTCTTTACCAGAGCAATCGGACTAGAAAAAGAAATAAAAGTCATCAAAATTGGAAAGGAAGAAGTAAAGTTGTCTTTATTTGCAGGTGACACGATTTTATGTATAGAAAACCTTAGACTTCACACACAAAAAAGACTGTTTAATCAATGAATTCAATAAAGTTGCAGGAAAAAAAATATACAAAAATCAATAGTGTTTCTACATACTAACAACGAATTATGAGGAAAAAAAATAAAGAAAATTATTCCATTTTCAACAGCATCAAAAACATACTTAGTAATAAGCTCAACCAAGGAGGTGAAAGATTTTGAAAACTACAAGACATTGATGAAAGAAATCACAAGAGACAGGAAGAAATGGAAAGGTATCCTGTGTTTGCGGATTGGAAAAATTAATATTGTTAAAACATCAATGCTACCCAAAGCCATCTAAGAGTCAATGCAATCCCTATCAATATTGCAATAACATTTTTTGCAGAAGTAAAAAAAAAAAAATCCTAAAATATATATGGGACAACAGGAAACCCAAATAGCCAAAGAAATCCTGAGAAAGAACAAAACAGGAGGCATCACACATCCTGATTTTAAGGTATCCTATAAAGCTAAAGTAATCAAAACAGTATGGTACTGGCATAAAAACAGACAATGAGATTAATGGAACAGAATTAATAGCCCAGAAATAAACCCAAGCATATACAGCTAACAATATTTGACAAAGGAGTCAAGAATACTCAATGGACACAAGACAGTCCCTTCAATAAGCGTGCTGGTAAAACTGGATATTCACATATAAAAAGAATGAAACTAGACCCCTATTTTACACCACTCACAAAAATTAACTCAAAATGGGTTAAAGGTTTAAATATAAGACCTGAACCATGAAACCATAGAGGAAAACATAGGGAAAAATCTCCTAGACATGGTCTTGGCAATGATTTTTGGATATGACACCTAAAGCACAAGCAACAAAATAAAAAATAAACAAGCGAGACTATACTAACCTAAAAATCTTCTGCCCAGTGAAAGAAACAATCAACAAAGTTAAAAGGAAACAAACGGAATGGGAAAAAAATATTTGCAAACCGTATATCTGGTAAGGGGTTAATATCCAAAATTTATAAAGAACCCATACAACTCAACAGCAAAAACAAACAAAAAAACAATGTAATTAAAAATGGGCTATAGCATGAATAGACATTTTTCCAAAGAAGCAATGCAGGCCAACAGGTACACGAAAAGATGCTCAACATCACTAGTCAGGGATGCAAGTCAAAACCAAAATGAGATATCATGAGTGTTAGAATGACCATCATGAAAAAGGCAAGAGATGACAAATGGTGGTAAGGATGTGGATAAATGGGAACACTTGTGCCCTGTTGGTGGGATTGTAAACTGTTACAGCACTTGTATAATAAAGAGGTTTCTCAAAAAATTAAAAATAGAATTACCATATGTTACAGCAATTCCACTTCTGGGACTATATCCAAAGGAAATGAAAACACTAACTCAAAAACATACATGCCACCCCCATGTTCATAGCAGCATTATTTACAATAGCCAAGACATGGAAACAACCTATGTGTCCATCAATGGGTGAATAGATAATGAAGTTGTGACACACACACACACACACACACACACACACACACACACACTAGAATATTTAGTCATAAAAAAACCCAAGGAAATCCTGCCATTTGCAACAACATAGGTGGAACTTGAGGGCATTATGCTCAGTAAAATAAGTCAAAGAAAGACAAATATGTGTGAACTCACTTCTATATGGAATATTTGAAAACTCGTAGAAAAAGAAATGGTTAGAGATTCGTGGTTAGAGGCAAGGGTGGGGTGGGCAGGAAGAATTGGAGGAAGGTTGTCAAAAGGCACAAATTTTTAGGTATAAGATAAATAAGTAGTAGGGATGTAATGTACAACATGATGACTATAGTTAACACTGTTCTATGGTATATGAGTATGTACCACCTCTTTATCCATTCATTCATTCAGGGACATCCAGGTTGCTTTCATATATTGGCTATTGTAAATAATGCTTCAATGAATATATGGTTGAGCACATCCCCTCGAAGTAGCATTTTGGGTTTGTTTGGATAAATACCCAGAAGTGGGATTACTAGGTCCTTCTTCTTTGTCTATTGTTATAGTCTTTGTTTTAAAGTCTATTTTTTTGTGGTATAAGTATTGCTACCACAGCTTTTGTTTGTTTGTTTCCATTTTCATGAAGTATCTTTTTCCCTCCCTTTACTTTCAGTCTGTGTGTGTCTTTTGATCTGAAGTGTATCTCTTGTAGGCAGCATAGGTAAGGGTCTTGTTTTCTTATCCATTCAGCCCCCCCACCCCCATCTTTTGATTGGAGCATTTAGTCCATTTACATTGAAAGTAATTGTTGATAGGTATGTAGTTATTGCCATTTTTTAAATTCATATTTTTAATTTTTTTTTCCGTCTTAAAGAAGTTCCTCTAAGATTCCTTGTAATACTGGTTTGGTGGTGATGAACTCCTGTCTGGGAAGCTCCTTATCTGTCCCTTTGATTCTAAATGATAGCTTTGCTGAGTAATCTTGGTTGTTTTTCATCACTTTTAAGTATTTTCTGTCAATCCCTTCTGGCCTGCAAAGTTTCTGTTGAGAAATCAGCTGACAATCTTATGGGAGCTCCCTTGTAGGTAACTAACTGCTTTCCTCTTGCTGCTTTTAAGATTCTCTTTTTGTCTTTAACATTTGGCATTTTAATTATGATGTGTCTTGGTATTGGCCTGTTTGGGTTTATCTTGTTTGGGACTCTCTGTGCTTCCTGGGCTTGTATGTCTATTTCCTTTGCCAGGTTAGGGAAGTTTTCTGTCATTATTTCTTCAAACAGGTTTTCAATTCCTTGTTCTCTCTCTCCTCCTTCTGCTACCCCTATAATGCAAATATTGGTATGCTTGAGGTTGTCCCAGAGGCCTCTTAAACTCTCCTCAGTTTTTTGGGTTCTTTTTTTTTGTTTTTTGTTTTCTGTTCTGATTGGGTGTTCTTTGCTACCTTACCTTCTAAATCACTGATTTGATCCCCTGCTTTATCCAATCTACTGTTGATTCCCTGTAATGTAGTCTTCATTTTTGTTCTTGTATACTTTATTTGTGACTGGTTCATTTTAACATTTTCTATCTTCATTTTTATGTTTCCTATGTCTTTGTTGAAGTTCGCCCTGAGATCATTGAGCATCCTTATAACCAGTGTTTGGAACTCTGCATCTAGTAGATTACTTGTCTCCATTTTGTTTAATTCTTTTTCCAGAGCTTTGTTCTGTTCTTTTATTTGGGACATCTTTCTTTGTCTCCCCATTTTGGCTGCCTCCCTGTGTTTATTTCTATGTATTAGGTAGGGTTGCTATGTCTTCTGGTCTTAGTAGAGTGGCCTTATGTAGTAGGTGTGCTGTGGGGTTCAGTGGCACAGTCTTACTGGTCACCTGAGCCATGCACTCCAGGTATGTCCCTTGTGTGGGTTGTGTATGCCCTCCTCTTGTACTTGAGCCTTGGTCTTTGTTGCACATCTATAGGAGGGACTGACCCTCAGGCTGATTGGTTGTGAGGACTAAACTTGACTAAAGTGAAGGAGTTATGGTGCAGGGGCTGACCCTACAGAGCAGGATCTGCCTCAGCAGGACTCTGGTGCCTGCCCAATCTGCTCCTTGGGTGTGTCATTCTTGGAGACAGCTGGGTGATGCTCCAGCTCATTTTGAAGTTGGCTGCTGGGGATGCCAACCCTAGGGTCACCTGGGAGGGGACTTGCTGCAGGTCAAGTTCAGCTGAAGCTCAAAGTCTGTGCCCCACCTGGAGCCGCCCACAAGAACCATAAAGAAATCCACAGATGGTCACTGCCCATAGCCGTGCTTGGAAGTGCCTTGAGAGGCCAAGCTATGAATCAAGGCTGGCTGCTGTTAGTGCTGGGCTCAGGGCTGCTCAGCCAGAGGTACAGGACACACTCAAGACAGATGCTGATGGTCTGGGTTCTGTGAACCTTTGAGAGACCCTAGGAAAGTCTGCAGCATGAGCTAAGGCAGGCAGTTTATATGAAAAAGCCACTGGCTTGGGTATGCCCGAAAGTTGATTGGAGCAGGGTCTTGAATCACCAGGGTGTGGTGAATGATTGCAGTTAGTGATGGAGACTCAGATATGGCAGCAGCCTTCATCTGCACACTGGAAAAGGGGCAGCTTAACAAAGAAACAATGGCCTGTACCAACTCCTCTGTCCAGGAGAAAGCTGCCCCTCTAGCCCCTGTCCTGAAGCCAGACAACTCAGTCGCCCCCTCCCTCATGTCCTTGCCCCTTCTCTAGCTGCTGCCCCAGCACTGGAGCTCAGAGCCAGTGATTTCATCAAGGGTTAAGTCCTTGTGTGGTCCCTTTTAGAGGAGCACATAGGACTCCAACCTCCCTCTGTCTCAGTCACAATCTCTGCCGGTTTTCACAACCAGAGATTATGGAGACCTCTCTCCCCAGCACTGGGACCCTGGGCTGGGGTGGGGCTGGGACCTTTCACTCTTCTGGGGGGCCTGCAGCCAGGATATCCCTCCCAATTTTCAGTGGTCACATGCGGATGTGGCACCAGCCCATTCCATGTCTGCCCCTCCTACCAGTCTTTAGGTGGCTTCTTCTGCATGTCTTTAGTTGTAGGGCTTCAGTTCAGCAAGATTTTAGGCAATGCTCAATGATGCTTGTTTTGAGTTTAGTTGTAATTTTGATGTGGTTGTGCAAGAAGGTACGCACAGCATTTACCTACTGTGCCATCTTGACTGGAAGCTCCATACTCAAGTTTCAGATAAAGACAAAAGCAAAGTCTTGCTTCTGTTTACCATGCTACTACTATCCATGTACAACCCAAACCACACTAACCCTCTCCCTAAAAGAGAGGGGTGTTTGTTTTATCCAAACAAAAATGGTTCAAATGGTAAATTCTATGTTGTATATCTTTTACCACAATAAAAAATAAATAAAAAAACAAAAACAAAAACAAATGTCTGGGCTGCACACCCACAAATTGTGATTCAGTTGGGATTGGTGAGATCTGTGCTGCTTTTTAAACAAGCTCCTCAAGTGCATCTGATGTGCAACTAAGTTTGAGACTCACTGGTCTGGCTTTGGTTCTTGGCAGAAGGGGCAGAGCAGGGGAGTGGTCTCTCTGAAGACCTTCTAGAGGTGGGCTTCTTGAAATGTGAATTTGAATGTGAAACAAATCCTCTGGGGATTTTGCTAAACTGCAGATTCTTACCCAGTGGATCTGGGGTGAGGCCTAATAATGCACATTTCTAACTAGGGATGCCCTGCTGCTGGGGCACGGACTACACTTTGAGAACCAAGGTTCTGGAGACAGACAGCGGTGGACAAAGTGGAGATCTGGAAAGGAGCAAGAAAATGTCTAAGATGATTCCCCCAGATACAGCGTTCAATGATGAGGAGCTGGGGAGGAGCAAGAGGGAGTTTAGCTGATTTGTGAATTAACTTCTAGGTACAGTTTAAACAGGTTTGTGGTTCAGCTCATAAATATATCGAGGTTAGAGATCAGCATATAAATTGTTTGCATGAGTCTGTCTGAATTTCCAGACCTTGTGTTTTATCGTAAGGGACCCAGCTCAGCTGAACACAAATTAAACTGGCTCAAGTTTTGCTTCTCTGTTGCCTCCCCAAATCCTTCTTTCCCTACAGGGGAAAGTTCCCAGGCCTTCTGCAACAGCCTCCCCAGAGCTGAATCCCTCCTGCTCCAGAGTCAAACAGCAGCGCTCCTGTCCATCCAGCCCAGCATATTGATTCACTTCCCTGAATTGGTCAGTTGCACACGGACTGCTTCCCTGCCAGTAAGTCCGGCTGGCTCACCTGGTCCTGGAGGACTCTGCACCTGGCAACATCCTGGGGATAGAACTAAAACCCAGCCTCTGAACAAAGGAACATGGGGCAGTATAGGAGTTTGAATCTCATCTCCATCTCTTCCTGCTCCTCTAACTTTGGTGAGTTACTAAACTCCCCACAGCTCCAGCTTTCTCACCTTTCAAATGGAGATTGTAATGCCTGCCTCCCAAAGCTGCAGTGAGGTTCCATGAGCCAATGCAAGGAAAGTGTTTTGCTTGGCACCTAGCACACAGAAAGGGCTCCATGGTGTATTTTCATGACCGTCTTCTCTTTTGCAGCCCTTAGGCAGGTGACTCCATTCCACTCTAGCTTCTGGGGATTTGTTCATCTCTTTGTGCCGCTCATAGTTGGGGCTGATTTGTGTTTGTTTTCCCCAGTGTTAGCATGTGGGCGGTGGAGGGTGGTGGGGGGTGGGGTGGACGCTCTAAGCCAAATTCTGGGAAGAACTCTCAGGCTTGATCATTGTGCTTGCGGTTTGGGAGGCGACCTGCAGGTGGCGTGCGCAGCCCTGGGAGGTGACCCGTCCGAATGAAGCTGGGACGTCACCAGGTGTCTGGAATGAGGGGCCTTGTTCTCACTATTCTCATTAATGCCAATAGCTGGTTCTCTGGGGTGGATCCTGGGTGTGGGGCCTAAGATGGAGTTCCCCCATGGGCCCAGGAGCCACCAAGGAGTACGTCATCTCTGCCCCCTGCTCTTACAGTGCCCCCTTCTCTTGTATGTAGTTACTTATGGGTGAGAGCGCCTCTGTATTCTACACTAGCTGGGCGCTCAGGGAATGTTTATGGAATGAGTTGCATTTGGGAAAGTGCTTCTATTAAACATCCCGGGTACGCAGCCCTCACTGTGGTCCAGACTGATAAGCACAAAACCCTCTGTTCCCTTCCCAGTTACTCCCCTCAGCTGCGGGACAACAGCTGGTCACAGACTCACCTTCCTTCCAGATTCTTGATATACAACTCAGCCTTGACTCGGGGTGCTGAACTCAGGAGGCCCTTGTACTCCTTAGGTACACCTTCTTTTCAGCTGGGGGCTCCACCCATGGTGGAGGGAGGTCTCTGAACCACAAACTTCATGCCCCTGGGCTTTTGCTACTCTCCTGGGTCTTTCCGTCTTTGCCTATCCAAATCTTCACATACTTGGAGGCCCAGCTCACATGCCAACCCCCTGTGCTACCCTATTAATCCTCTCGTGGCATGTTTCCACCTGGCAATCTAATTGCCAACTCCTCCCAAACCAGGTAAGGTAGGATTCTGGCCTGATTCTCTTTGACTGAGCTCCGTTCCCCCTCCTCCATGAGTCCTTTTCACCTCCCTGACCTCTGATGACCTCCGTCCCTCTTCTCATGGTCTCACCTTGCCCTTACAGTCAGCACAGAACTTCAGGCTCTCGCTTCTGCCCCACCCCGCCGCCCGGCTATATATAATATTTTCCTCCCCTTCCCAGTTCATAGGAATCTTATATAACCTAACTGTTCACTAGTGGTTTTGCATAGCTTTGTTCCCTTGGCTATTCTGTGTTCTCCTGGAGGAGAGAAATCAGTAGACAAACTCCAACTCCCCATACCAGGATCCCCAGAGCTCCCACAAATGTCTTATTTTATAGCTAAGGAAACTGGGGCTCAGAGGGGTTTTGGAGCTTGCTCAAAGCCACACACCTGGTCATGGTCCCCTTTAGGGCCCAGCACAGATGTGAGAACAGAACAGGTGCTCAAAGACGCACCTTGGCTAATTGAAATCTTTTTAAAAAGCTTAACATGCTGAGCTAGAGCCGAGGCTTCTCAGTTTCTCCACGAGAAATAATGGCCTGGTATAGAGGCCTCTCCTTCCTCCCTGCCCATTGGCCCTTGCCAGATGGGGGAAAGCCACCACATAGAAACATAACCTTTATTGCACACGGCGCTGGGTCTTTTTTCATAGAAAAAGGTATTAACACATAAGCATCTGCAAATTGAAGCAACTCCTGGTTTTCTTGGAACAGTAAAATCGCATGCAATGTCTCTGAGTTGGGATTTTGGTCTTTGTCAAAACCACCTAGATTGGAGGGAGGGTGAGGAGGAGGGAAAACTTGCTGAGTCTTTGTGCCTCTGTCTCAAAATAAGGTGAGAGAAATATATAGATACATAGCTTGTTGATGTGTTCCTATCTCTCTATATATGTATATATCTCTCCACACATATTTTGTGGGGTGGAAGGGTTTGACTTGTACTGTGAAATTCTTTGTGCCCTGGCTTCATGGAGAAGAAGAAAATAGTTTCATTTGTACAAAAGAGTTCTATGTACAAGCGTTCATGACTTGGGGGGTTTTCTTTTCATTGTTGGTTAGTTTTTGTCTGTCAGTTTCATATAAATAATGCAGGAAACCAGCCACGTTGGTGTTGAGTGCTGGAGGTGCAGAAGGGCCAAGCGGCCCGGGCGGCCCGTCTCAGCGCCCCTATACCAGGGTGTAGGACTTGGAGTAGGCCCCAGCCCCCTGCTTCTGAGACCGCCCTACCCCCGACGTGCTCAGCTCGAGAAGTGAGTCCCTAGAGCCCCCTATTTTGGTGTGTGGGCCCCCGGACCGTGGAGGCTCGGAGCTGGGGGCCGGAGGGGCAGCAGTGGGGGCAGCAGGGGGCTCGGCGGGGGTGGGGCCAGGTGCTGGGGGGGCTGTGCCAGCTGGGGCGGCTGGCATGGCCAGAGTCCTCTGAGGTAAGGTGGCTGTGGAGGTGGCCGCAGGGGCTCCTGGGTGTGGGAGGCCCAAGGACTTGCTGGCAGGGTCCAGAGTCAGATGGCGAGCCTGGGTGTGGTAGGTTCGAGCCAGGTTCCGGATGGAGGCTTCGCGGGGTGGGACCACAGGACAGGGCTCACGCCCATCTGTCTTTCGGAAGAAGGCCTCGGACTTGGCATACAGGGGCAGGTTACAGTAGTCACCTGGAATCACAGAAGCAGAGGATGTGAGGGACAGAGGCCTCTGGGAACCAGCTTGTTCACCCCACCTCCTACCCCTCCATCTTCTCCCTGAGCTAACATAGGAGTCCCTCCTCTATCTCTCACAGGATGGGAAATAAAGCGTTGAGGAAAGATCAATTACTTGATCTCTTTGAGCCTAAGTTTCCCTATCTTTGAAATGGGGATAATCACATTTCCCTTCAGGATTACTGTGAGTAGTGGATAAGATATTAATAAAATATGGCAAATACAGTGGCTGGCACATATAGTAGTTGCTCAATAAATTGATACTTATTATTAAATGATCACTATACGCTGTCAGCTTCAGCTGGTAGAGAGCTCACTTCTGAAAACAAGGACTTCCTAAGAGCTCTGGCTGTTAGAAAGCTTTTCTTTACCCTGAGGAGGAAAGGACAGTCACTCCCTGTCACTTCTCCACACTGACCCTGATTCTGTGCCCCTTCCCATGCAGCCTTTCAGATATCTGAAGTCAGCTCCATTGCCCCTTCCCTCTCCTTGGTCCCCTTCTCCAGGTGGAATGTTCCTAATTCCGTAAACTGCCTCTGTATCCTCATCTCCCCGCTCTGTGAGCATCCTCCTGTGAACATGTCTCTACCCTGTTGAGCACGCCAGGTACTTTGCTCAGATAATATCATTTAGTCCCACAGCACCCTGGATAGGCTAATACCTGCCTGCATTTTGCAAGTAAGGAAACTGAGAGTCAGAGAAATCAAGTAATTTGCCCAAATTCACACAGTTAGAAGGGGTGGGGGCGTCAATCAGGGCTGCCAGTCTCCTGAATCCTTGACTTTCTGTTACCTCAGGCTCTTCTCCAGATGACCCTGAGTCCCCAGGTTAGCACAGCCACTTAGCAAGGCCAGTATTGAGCATGCCTGACTAATGGTTTGAGAGCATGAGACTTGTACACTGTGGCCCCCAAATCTGCTGATGGAATACCCTCATATGCCCCTCGTTATCTTAGACCTGCCCTGCCAACCCCCAAGGGCATAGGCTCTGGCCAGTCCCCTGGAGCCAGATGGTTTCCAGTCAGGCTAGGTCACTGCCCACCATGAGGTTTGGCCACTATGGACTGAGCTGCCAGGATTGCTCCTTTGGGTCTGGATTAAGTTCAAACAGCATTGAGACCAATGGCCACTGGGCAGTTGACTCCATAAGGGGTCTTTCCATCCTGGCATAGCTTCAGACTAAAGGAATAATCAGTGCTAATGAGAACCTACTATGTGGCAGGCATATATCATTTCTAATGCCCATTACAACAATATAAAGTATACTATCATTTGCATTTTACAAATGAGAAAGTTAAGGCCAGAGAGGTTAAACAATTGCCCAAGGTCACAGTGATACTAAAAGGTTGAGCCAGGATGTGAACCCTGACCCGCTTGCTCCCGAGTCCTTATTCTTCGCACCATCCCACACTGCCAAGGAGCTCTGCTGGGCTGGCGGACCCAGGTACGCTTAGGGCTAGGCCTAGCCAGGGCTCACAGCAAGGGAGGTGGTCTGGGCACTCACTCTTGTTGGCCCGGTGAGGGATGGGCACAGCCACATTTTTGCCCCTGTCAGCATCCTGGGGCTTGGGCGGGGAGGCGGTGAAGCGGCAGATGCCGGGCTCTGAGGGTGTGCTCACGGACGTCATGCTGTCAGCGTTCTCATTGGTGCCCGTGGTCATCTGGTCCGAGGAGCTGTCAGAGATGAAGCACTCGGTGATCTCAAACTTGGCGTGCTGCAGCTGCTCCTCCAGCTTGGCGTGCTCATAGGCCCGGGCCAGCTCCTCGTAGGTGGAAGAGGCACTCTCAGTGGACACCATGCTGTTCCGTCCTTTGTCTAGGGAGATGGAAGGCATATAGTAAGAGGAAACAGTGAGTTAGGGGAAGAAGTGTGTAAGTGAGGCCAGACTGAGCAGTTCCCCTACCTCTAACCCCAACAGCCATAGAGTGTACCAGGCTCAGAAGATCCTGCTCTCCCACTGTGAAGGCAGCAGTGGTGGCAGAAGTGGGATCTTTGACTAATGAAGGGCAAACACCTTTCAGTCTTGAAAACAAGCAACTATCCCTGAAATACTCAGCACTTTCTCCAACAAATGTCACGTGTGCTATTTTCTTTGACATTATGGGAGAGAGCAAACTGAAGTCCCTGTCCAGCAGAGCTCAGTGAGGTCAAGTGCTTTTGTCAAAGCCACACAGTGAGCCAGTGGCCAGCTGGAAGTGACACTGACTTGTGTCTTGAACCCCGTCAGCTGGTGGGTAAGAGTGGGAAAATGGAACATGGGGCTGGATGATGGTGAGTTGGAGGAGAGTGAACAGCGCACAGGTAGGCCCTGGGCTCACCTGTGTCCTGGGAGAGACTTGCACTGTAGCTGTCACTCTCAGTGACAGTGACACCATGCTGGGAGCCCACGGTACGCCAATCGGAGGTGAGCGTGCGGGCAGGTGTGGAGGCCTGACACTTGGTCAGAGTCCACTGGCTTGAGTACCGGTTCCGGGTACTGTGGGCTGACTTTACATTCTTCCTGGATACTGGATCTACACGGAAGAAGCAAGAGCTAGCACCCTCCAACTGAGGCCACTGGGCTGGGGCAGCTGGCACTTACCAGAGAGGGCAGTGGGGAGCAAGGGAGGAGGCAGAAGCAGCCACAGAAGCTCCCTTGGGAATGCAGAGCATGCAGCCTCTCCTGACCACATAGCTGGCCCCAGGGGAGAAGAGCAAGAGTATCGAGGTATGGGGTCAGTGGGTCCTCCCCACCCACCCCATCTTTCCCTTTAGCCTGGGAAGGATGTCACCTCCTCTCCTGCTGCCTCCTGACATTCCCTTCAGTCCTTAATGTATTCTATCCTTATGTCCAGAGTCACAGTGCTAGAGGCAGAAGTCCCTTCAGAGCAAGAACACTCAACCCTCTCAACATTTCTAGCTAAGGAAACGGAGGCCCAGAGATATAAGGTTAGTGATATGCCCAAGGTCACAGCTAGTGAGTCTGCAACCAAGGTCTCCACACTCTAACTCCAGTGCTCTTTCCATTCTTCCATGTTGTTCCTTCTTTTTTTTTTCTTCATTTTTTTTATTTATTACCTCTGCCCCATGCTGTGCCCAAGACACCCTATGTAGGAGGGGGCTGTCTCCCCGGGGATAATGCATACTGGTGCCTGGCCGGATGTCAGACATATCGATGAGCGGTCCTGTGCTCTGGATGAGAGCTGGGTGGTGCAAGGAGACACCGGTACAGAAGCTCTGTGGGTTGACAGCTTGGCTGAATTCAGCATCTGCCACGGGGATGGTGGCCTTGTCATCTCCTGAGGGAAGAAGGACAATCAGCATGACGCCGTCCCTTTGGATGCCATCTTTATTTCCCAAATTTCTCTTTGTCTTTATCCAACATTGAGGCCCAGAAAGGTCAGGATAATTCTCCCTTAGACAGAGGAGGACACAGCCCTTGAGAGAAGCTGCAATATATTCTGAGGTTGTTGAGTTGTTGATAGGGCTTCACTTAGAACCCTGGGCACTGCTGTGAGGGCTGGTAGTTACCCTTTGTGGGTTGTGGACTAGGGAAACACACTCGGAGCAGGACAGAGAGCCTGTGGCACCTGTCACTCACCCAGCTGCTTGATGCCCTCTTTGTCCTCGATGAGCAGCTGGACCCTGGGGATGTCAATATGTAGCCGTGGGCCCTGGGGTGGCCCCTTTACGGGGGTGTCAAAACTTCGGTTGTTCTTGCTGTGGGGAGAAGGGCTAGAGGTAGGTGACTCAGCAGCCATAAGAGGTTCGGGGAGGGGTTTTGCAAAACAAAGGGGTCTTAGAAGCCTGTCCCAAGCAGGGGGGAAGAGAGAGGGGGAAAGAGAGGAAGCAGATATGTGATACCCACCTTATCAACATTTCTGCCAAACTCTTTGCATCTGCAAAACAGTAGAGAGAGAAGCTAGATGAGAATGGAGTCTGAGTAGGATGAGAACTGGAAGAGGCATGGAGACAAAGTGGGAGAATTCTCTAAACTGGGGCCAATGCTGGTCTCCTGGGAAGAGGAGAAATGTGAGGACCTCTAAAACAGTCCAAAACGTGATAAGGTCTCACTGCTCCCAATTCAGGATTTGCTTAAGGTCTGTTTTCCTTTCCTCAGATTTTTATCTAATAAGAAGGTCCTTCCCAAAGGAGAGGGTATAGAAAGAGCTCTATTTCCTTCCTGAATTGCCTCTAGTTAAACAAGACACCATAGCAGGCTAGAAACAGGCATCAATGGCAGATCTATCCTCAGTTATGTGTTGTGGAGAGGAGAGGGTACATGATGAAGTAGAGATGGCCAATGGGCATCCTAAGATGACTATCAACCAAGAGGCTTCACTTCCTCCTCTAGGGCACCTATCCCCCAACAATTCATGGATGAATTTAGGGGTCTCTGCTTTGTTTCAGAGGGCCCTTGAATAGGATCAGGGCTCTCAGGTTTGGAATTGATGTGAGAGAGGAGAAGCAAAGGACCTGGCTAATCCATTAGACCCCTGATAACTGAGAATTATCTGTCAGAGTGAATTTAGCTGCATGTATTGCATCCAAGCATCCAACTACCACCCATTTATCCATTCATAATTGACCCATCCACCTATCAATCCACCCATCTAACTGTTGACTCGAACATGAACCTAGCCATCCAACCATTCAGCTATCATCCACCCAACTATCCAATCATCCATCCATTCAACTATCAACCCATTCAACTATCTCTCCAACCATCCATCCAATTATCCATTCATCTATTCAACCGTTCGTCCAACGTCCAATAATCCATCCATTCATTTAGCTATTTAACCGTCTTTCTATCTTATCATCCATTTATCCATTAAAATATCCATACATACATCCAAACAGCCATCAATCATCAATGTATCCAACCATCTATCAAACCTTCCATTTATCCAAACAAACGTCCATCCACCTATCCCTCCCTCCCTCCTTCTCTCCCTCGCGACATCTATCCATACAACCACCTATTCATCCAACCATCTATCCATCAAAACTTTCATTCAACCATAGATCTAACCATCCTTCCATCTATACATCCTTCCATCCAACCATCCAATCAATCATCTAACCATCCATCCAACTATCTAGCCATTCATCCATCCAATCATCCAACCATCCATCCATCTTTTCATTTATCTATCCAATAACCATCCAACCATCCTTTGAACCATCCATTCATCCGTTCATCCGACTCCTAAATACCCTAGGCAGTTTCAGTCATTCCTTCTTCTGTGCTATTGTGCCCTGGCTTCTCCCATTAGACCGTGAACTCAATAAGGGAATGGGTTGTTCTTTCTTCTTTCATCTTATTATCTCCAATGGCTGGCAGTATCTACAATATAGCAGATGCTTAATAAATGTTTCCCAAATGAGTGAATGAACATTTATTAAGCAACTAGTAGGTGATAGACACTGTATAAATTGAGGTAAATCAGACCCATTCATGCCATAATACAGTATTAGGTGTTGGGACAGGGGATGACATTCAAAATATTTGACAACTGATGTGGCATGGAAACTTCCCAGTCAGAACTGAGCAAGGTCCTAGAGAACACCTGCAGTTCTACTCTTCAGTGGCTGGGTCCGAGGAAAGTCACAGGGATCCTGTGTGAGAGCATGGTGCATCCAGGGTGAAGGGAGCAATATCTAGCTACCAATCAACATGGACATGTTTAAATGTTTTAACAAGCAATATGGCTCTACCAGTGTGAACCTCCAAAAGTCAGCCCTGGTTAGGGCAGGCACAAAGTCCTGGGGGCACAGAAGAGGAAGCAGTGAACACTAAGGAGGTTTTAGGTGGTTGGAGTGGCAGCTCTCCTTTCAAAGGGACACGAGCACTCTCTCGTCTAGATGGTGCTGTGAATCAGTGGAAGGTGGCCAGTGGGGCTGAAGGTCAAGATTCCTACCCGAGAAGCCCATAGGCAACTCCCCCACCTCTGAGCCGCTTCAGCCTCTTCTCCTTCCTCTTTTTGCGCACAACGAAGAGCAGTGCCACCCCCAGTGTGGCCAGGATGACCGGGCAGCCGATGGTGAAGAGCTTCTTCACGTCATCCCCCTCACCTTGAGCGGACTTGATGGGAGGGATGGTACCTGAGTGGGGGTGAAGAAGGGAGTTGGATGTCCCTTATGAGTTGGGTGCAGTGCAGATTCCCACGGGTGGGGGAGTCCTTTGATCTTTCTTGCTGCCCTTGGTTTCACTCTGAGCTCGACTTCCTGGTGCAGAGCTACTCCCCTCCCCTCTGCTCCCCCAAATTCTGGTCCCATCAGAAAAGCCATGAACAGTTGTGTAATTTTTACACTACATTATGATATTAATGACTTCCTGGCCTGTTTCAGAATTATCCTGAGGTCTCTCAGAGGTAGTCTCTTGTTTGTTGGTGTTCAGTGTTCATTCCTGAGGTTGGCTAGTCTTGCTTCAATTCCCATACCAGTTGGTAAGGTGGGGGTGGGGAGGGGGGACAATGAGAGTCTCAGTAGAGAGAACTCAGGGCAGTGGGATCCTGGGTTCTCTTCCTTAGATGGGGACAAAAGCCACTAAATACCCTGCATCCTCTCTCTGCTCTTCCTCCAATATCTGCTAGCCTTGAGTGCCTGCAAGGAGAGGACACATTCTCCTGCTGACATAGCGCTCTGCCAAGCCCGGATCTTTGCCTGTTTCAAAGCCTTGCCTAAGAGTCATCTCCTTCATGAAGCCTTCCCTGTTTGAGCCCATCCCATTCTGACACCACTTTATTGTTTCCTTACCACATAGGTAGACTTAATTTAGCTTGTGACAATTTCTCCCTATGAATGCAGCCTTCTATGCAGCTTTAATGTTTACATGTGTGCATGTGTGCCAGTGTGTGCACGTGTGAGCATATGTATACGTATGTGCATGCATGTGTGTGAGGTGTCCTCAGGTGGCAGACACCAGTGAGTGCTCACCAAGTATCCATGGACTTGTCTACATTTCCCAGACTTCCTGGTGGTTAGATTAGAACCATGTGACTAGTTCTGGACAATAGAGTGAGAATAGAAATCATGAGTATCACCTCCTGGCCAAGGCAGTTAAGAACTGGTGTGCCTTTTCTATCCTCTTTTTGGTGACTTTGGAGGGTAAATGTTCAACATGATAGTGCTAAAAGATGGTGGCCAGCCAACCCTCATGAGATTAGGAGAGCAAGAAACTGATCTTCATTGGGTTTAGGCCTGGAGCTTTTCACGTTTCTCTGTTATTGTAGCACAGGCTCTCCCATCCTGGTTGATATTAGTATTGGGTTCTTAGAGAGCAGGACCTCAAATGCATCTCTACCTCCCTCTCCATCTCTCTGAAACCATGGAAAGCAAGGATCACACTTTCAAAGACCCTCTGTCTTCAGTGTGATCGACCTGTTAGTCTGCCTGCCTGTCTGTCTGTATTGGCCACTGGTGCAACTGCTCACTTACCTGCCTGCCTACTAATCTGTTGCTCCTTTTGTCTGTTTACCCACCTATCAGCCTTTCTCCTGCTGATTTTTCTCTTTGTTTGTCTCTCTCTTTATGTGTCTGCCTCTCTGCCAGCTCCCTGACAACACCTTGCTCTGACCTCTGTGCTGCCCCTTTCTACCCTTTTTGACTCACTGCCGTCATAGTCCAGGGTGGCAAACTGGGCCGTCTCGTTGCCGCAGCCAGCGCTGTTGCAAGCCCTCATGCGCAGCTCGTACCACGTGGCCTCTCGCAGTTCGGTCAGAAACACCTCCCCAGAGGTGTTGGCTCGGAGGCCCTGCCAGGCCCAGGTGCCCTTGGGCCGATACTCCAGGCCAATGGCTGTGATGGGACAGCCTCCGTTGTTCCAGCCCTGCATGTTAAGCCGAGCATGTGTGGAGTTGATGTGGGTGAAGAGGTGCTGGTCTTTGCTGAAGGAGGGCTCTGGGTCGGGGGGAGTAGAGGGAGAGAGAGAGGTTAGAGACTGAGAGGGTAGGGGGATTCATTCATCGGGGCAGGAAAAGATCTCCCTGGGGCATCTGGGACTGCAGTGGCTCCAGGGGACCATTGGTTGGCACTGATGGGAGTAGGGATGCCCCAGAGAACAGAGGAGGGGGAGAGAAAGGAAGTACTGGAGAGAAGGCCTCAGAAGGGGAGGAAGAGAAATGCAGGAAGAAGGAAGAGAGTGATACCCATCTGCCATCCTAGCAGGGAAGTGGGACTAGTTTCTCCTACTGTTATTCATCTAGATGCTGCAGTGAGGGGAACTAGGGTGAGTGTCTCCCTTCAGCCTCACTGCTTCTCCGTTCCCTCCTTCCCTGTCGCAGCCATCTTCTACCTCTTGTCTTGGTCTCCTCTCCATGCCACCACCCCCCAACCCCAGCTCCTTTTCCCTGGGCCCATCTCTCCTCATTCCCATCACTGGGCCTCACCCCGCCCGTGCGTCTTGGCTTCGATGATCTCGCTGATGCGCCCGGAGCCCACACTGTTCTTGGCCGCCAGCTTCACCTTGTACCACGTGCCACACTTGAGGCTGTCCAGCTTGAAGGCCCGCTCACTTGAACTTATGAACACGTCCTTCCATTCCTCACTGTTGTCCACCGAGTATTGCAGCACAAAGCCTGCCCGGGAGGGTTGTCTGGCTCAGGTGGAGCAAGGCAGGGCCTGGGGTACCTGACAGGCTCCGGGCAGGGGGCAGAGTGGGGCCTTTGGTCATTGGAAGGGGCAGATGTATTTTAGAAGCAAGACTGGAAGGACCTTGGGTGACTTTTACTGCTCTCCCTCTTCAGCCCTCGTGTTAGGATTTAGAAGCCAAGGTGGGGAGGGGAGCAGAAAACCACGGTTGTGAGGCAAAAAAGGGATCTTATTTAGATCTTAGTGTTCCACATGTTGTCCCATGACAGCAACGTGGCATCACCTGGGCACCTGTTAGATATGCAAATTCTCAGCCCCCACCCAACCCTCCTGAATTGGGGGATCTTACAAGATTCCCTGGTGATTCATATGAGGTGTAATCAAAAATTATGGTGAATGTTTAAATAAAAATTTATTACAGTAAAAAAAATTTATTACAGCTTCGAACACACTTATCCCATTGTTCTATTGTCCTGAATCGATACAAAACCTTTACCTTTTATGGTCATTTTTATTTTGGGGAAGAGCCAGAAGTCTCACCATGCCAGATCCGGTGGATAAGGTGGATGAGGACACACCATAATGTTTTTATTTGACAGAAATTGCCATATACCAGAAGCAATGTGTGACACAGGGTGTTGTCATGATGGAGGGTGATTTATGGCACACTTTAAAACACACCTTCTCTCAACCATAGCTCACACCCGACTGACTGCACCGAATCAGTGAAAACTTGTCACACACTGTTAGTAAGGTCTGATGCACCGCTTCTCATATTGGAGATCCCAGCCTTTCCGTTGGATGGCACTCGGCAGCAGCATTCACCATATTTTGTAATCACAACCGAAAGGCTCCGTGTCACATATCGCTTCTGGTATGGCCATTTCTGTCAAATAAAACTATTACAGTTTATCCTCATCCACCTGATTCACTGGATCTGGTACAATGAAACTTCTGGCTCTTCCCAAAGTCAAAATGACCATGAAAGGTAAACCTTTTTTTTTTTTTTTTTTTTAATTGGGGAAGGGGAACAGGACTTTATTGGGGAACAGTGTGTACTTCCAGGACTTTTTCCAAGTCAAGTTGTTGTCCTTTCAATCTTGGTTGTGGAGGGCGCAGGTCAGCTCCAGGTCCAGTTGCCGTTGCTAGTTGCAGGGGGCAGAACCTACCATCCCTTGTGGGAGTCGAACCGGCAACCTTGTGGTTGAGAGGACACGCTCCAACCAACTGAGCCATCCAGGAGCTCAGCGGCAGCTCAGCTCAAGGTGCCGTGTTCAATCTTAGTTGCAGGGGGCGGAGCCCACCATCCCTTGCGGGAGTCGAGGAATCGAACCAGCAACCTTGTAGTTGAGAGCCCACTGGCCCATGTGGGAATCGAACCGGCAGCCTCCGGTGTTAGGAGCACGGAGCTCCAAAGGCCTGAGCGACTGGGCCGGCCCTCAAGGTAAACGTTTTAAATTGATTCAGGACATCGAGGCGGCGACAATAGTGCCACTAAAGACACTCATGAAAGAGGACTTCCAGAATTGCTTCAGAAAGTGGCAAGAATGATGGGATAAATGTGTTCGAAGTGAGGGGGAGTATTTTGAGGGAGATTAATGGCAATGTGTCTTTTACTGTAATAAATTTTTAAAAAATTTAAACATTCACCATATTGTTTGACCACACCTTGCATGCAAGTTCAAGTTTGAGAAGCACGCATCTAGTAGTTCGTCCACTTTTACAGATTTAGAACCTGAGGCCCAGAAAAGGAAATGACTTCTTCAGGTTCACACAGCTCGATAGTGGCACGGGGGTAGGTGTCCTAAAGCCCAGATGCCTATGCTGGTGTACTTTTCATGGTACTTAGGTAAGTTCCTTGTGGTCTGAATCGCATCCTCCATCACTTCCTGGGCATTATGGGGATACGTGGTGGGAGTGAGTGAAGCCCTTCCTCTGCCCCTGGGCCCAGAATTCCTTCCCCTCTCTTCCCCTCCTCATCCAGACCCCTCTCACCTCGAATGGAGCTGCCCCCATTGTCACCTGGAATCCAGGTCAGAGTGATGGACGAAGCAGAGGTTTTGGAGACAGTGAGGCGGGGCTGGTCCGGGGGAACTGTGAGGGGAAAGCCAACAGCCCTCACCACAATGGTTGACTTCTGATGATGGGGGGCAAGGGGTACCCAAATGGGAAGAAGGGCAAGGGGCTGGGTTTGCCATCTTCTAGGCACTATCCCCACTCCTGCTTATTCTCACCACTCTTCTTGCCTCTTCTTCCATTTGGCACTGCTGTTCCACTGAGGGTTGGTCTCCCTGGTGGTTGGTCATTTCCCTCCATTCAACAACCCTCTCTCTCACGCAATGGGATTTCTACTCCTTTTCCATCCCTGCCCCCACCCAAGCCAGGCATGCCTTGCAGGGTCTCACCTTGCACAAGAAGGTTAACAATGATGGTGTCAAAGCCCCCAGTGTTGGTAGCCGTGCAGGTGTAGTAGCCTGAGTCCTCAGCTTTCACAGCGCGCAGCAGCAACGTGCCATTAGTATGGATGAGCCGGTGCCCATCCATGGACACGGGGATGGCCGAGTCTTCACTGTGGGGGGTATGGGTTATGGCAAGTATCCCCTCACCTGGAGCCTCCCCCAGGTCTGTAAGCAAGTGGAGCTGGGAGCAGAAGGAAGCTTGCTAGGGGACCCTGGATTCTTGGGTCTTTATTTAGGACTTCCTGGGGGGCAGGTGTTATCTAGTAACCTTGGCCTTTTGACCATCCAGGGGAGGGAGATCCTAAACTCCCAATAGAGGCGAGTCGGGGAGGCCAGGGCTGCTTGTGGTAGCTGTGTACCCAGCAGGGCCTCCACAGGGCTGGAGGCGACCAAGTCAGCTGGAAGGAAGGGACATCTGATTCTTTTCTTCACGGCTCTTCTACTATGTTCCTCTCTGGGGGTCTCCCATCCCTCCAGGGTCCCGCACACACCTGTCCTTGGTCCACTTCACAGCAGGGGCTGGATCTCCCACTGAATTGCAAGGCAGCCGGACATCTTTCATCCAGGGTGTCGTCACGGTACCCCCAAATGAGATGATCTTTGCTGGGGCTACAAGAAAGAGAGTATGAGGGCCACCCTACTGCTACACACAACACTGCCCTGGCCCCCCTTTCTTAGGGCTCCCTGAACTTCACATCAAGTCCTTCCTCTGCTACCTGACCTCTACCTTGGGTGTGGGCTGGGAGATGGGTGCAGGGAATTTCAGCTGGGAGTCATTGATTCAACAAACATGTATCAAATACCTTTTATAGGTCAGCTATCATATGAGACTCTGAGGATTCACAAAATGAATAAGATTTATTCCCAGTCCTTAAGTTGTTCACTGTCCAAGAGGGAGACAGATAAAAAAAAATCATTTGGGTGAAAAATACTGTGGAAAGAGTAGGTGCAAGTACTCATGGGAGCACAAAGAAGGTGAAGTGAACTCTGCCAGGTTCAGTGGTAACGGAGGTGACAGCCAGGGGAGGCTTCTAGAATAGGAAGATTTGACCTGAATCTTGAAGGCTAAGAAGGAATTCACCATGCAGAGCAGAAAAGGCATGTTAGGAAGAGGGAGCAGCACTGAGTAGAGGCATAGAGGCCTGAATCACATGGCGAGTGTGAGGATCTTCAGATACTTGGGTGATCAAAGCCCAGGGCGAGTAAAGAGGAACGGGCGAGAGCAGGCGCTGGAAGGGTGAGTAGGAGTAGCAGCATGGCGGGTGGAGGCGGCTCCTGGCAGAGCAAGGAGGCTGGATTTCCTCTTAGGTCATGAGGAGCCACTAGAGGCTTATAAGTAAGTATGGAGATGTTCAAAGTAGTTTTAGATAAATTTCCGGCTGCTTGCAGAGGATGGTTTGGTGGAGTTGGTCCTGAAGGACGCACCTAGACCAGAGACAAGACGGTGGGCACGGTGCTGGCTGGAGGTGATATATGGCAGTGGGCAGGAGACGAGCAGCTCAGGATAAGGACTCCCAGGACTTGGGGTGTGACTGGTTTCAGGGCAGGAGATGGCAGGGGAGGTAAGGATGACTGCTAGGATTTCAGCTGGGCCACCTAGGCGGGTGACAGTGTCCTCATGGAGACAGGGCATGTGGGAGGAGGGAGGGGGAGGCAGGAGAGATGGGAACACTTTGCCTCGTGCTGAGAGCGAAGTACCTGGGGACGCGAAGTACATGGGGCAGCTAGAAAGCAGCTGCATATAAATGTTCTGGAGCATAAGAGAGATGGCTGGACCACAGACACTGATGCGGGAGTCAGCAGAGTGACTGAGGTCACCAGGAGGGGGAATGTAGATTAACAGAGAAGTGGCAAAGCCCTGGGGTCAACACATATGGGCACAGAGGAGAAAGGAATGTCCCAGATGTGTGTGTGGGGGGGTGGGGGTGATCGGCGCGGGGGGGGTGGTGGTGTCGGGGACAGGAGCACACTGAGAGGACCGGGGTGCACAAGCGGCATCATGGAAAGCAAGGGAGGCAACGATGTTAGGGTGCAGTGAGAAGGTAATCCTGCCAGGTACCTCAGAGAGCTCCAGGCCCTCAGTAAAGGTCTTAAATTAACCAAGTGACCAAGTGTTTCAGAAGGCCAGAGCAGGCCCCTCTAAGCCATGGGTCCCTTCTTGGGGAGCTGGAACATGTAAGGTGGTTGAGGAAGCAATGTTTAGAGGTTTGGGTGCCGGAAATGGAGGTTCCTCTCCTGTGAGGGCAGTGCTGGGGCGGTGGGGCTGAGGAGATGGGTCTGGAGGCGCTTTGGAGGAGAAGGAAAACGGCTGCTCAGAGCAGTAGTGGCCCACCTCGTGGCTGGAAAGACTTGGACAGAGCCGAGGGGCCCAAGTTAAGATGGCCACCATTGGGGCCAGAGAGAAGTCTTGGGGGCCTTGAGGAGAACGCCCCGTTCTCTAGAGACTTGGTTCTGGGCCTGGTTCTGCCACACGGCTGGGACTGGCTCCCTGAACTTGTCTGTGTCTCAGTGCGTGTGTGGCGGGTGGGAGAGAAGGGAAGAGCAGTGCTTGTCCCTCCTACCTCACAGGGCTGCTGTGAGGACAAAACAGGAGGATGTATAATGTGTTCTAGGAAGTACAAAGCCCTCTGGGAATGTTACATTTCATACCCAGAGGGGAAGGGGCCAGGTTTTGCCAAGACACCCAGGCCCTCGGACCCTGTCTCAGGGCCAGTGCCAGCTGTTCTGAGAGGATTATAGGCTCTAGGCCTATTTCTTCCTGAAGGAGACGAGTGTAGGAGGAGGGGATGCTATGCCTCTGGGAGGAAGGGTGAGGGGAGGTTAGAAATGCTGAGATTGTGTGGAAAGAGCCCCAACCTGGGGCCAGAAGAACTAGCCCACCACTCTTAGCTGCCTTGCAGACCATGCCACTCCTGCTCAGAGTATTCAACTGTAAATGGGATAGCAAACCCTACTGGCAGGGCAGGCGGCGGCCCCTGGCCCATTGCAGGCCCTTAGTGAGTGCTAGCTAACTCTGAGCCTGTGGCAAGGGAGGACTGATGACTCTTGTGTCCCAACCAAGGCAGCTAGTCACCCTAGGACGGTGGCTGGGCTGAGGCAGGCACCACCCCAATCGAGTGCTGGTCCTGAGACTCTCGGCTAGAGAGTCAGATGGATGTGGAGGAGGCAGAACCAAGAGGAAGGGCCCAGGGAGGCCCAGCATCAAAGGAGAGGACCTGAATTCATGGGCTTGTGTGGCTAAGTCCCAGACCTACAATTGGCACAGAAGGCAGGCTAGCAGTGAGGCTGGCTGACTTATCTTGGATTGCAGCCTCACAACTGTCATTCCCTGTAAAGTGGGTACACGAGCCCCACGGCACACGTATGCCCAGGTCAGGGATCCAGTGGGGTGCCCCCTGAGGTCCACACAGTTTAATCCACCCTGTGTGCAGCCTCCAGCCCAGAGCCTCCTTCACGACATGCACTCTGTAGTCTGTTGATCGAATGAACCAGCAGCAATCAGTGGGGTCCCCTCCACCTGAAGTGCCCAGGCTTTGGGATGAGGGGGTTCTCTTCACAGCTCTGCCCCTGTGGAGCAGTGTACCCTGCCTCAGCCCACTCTGGAGAGCTGACCATTGGGACAAAAACACCGCTGTGGACCGGGCGGGGGTGGGCGGTGGTCCGACTCCCCCTTCTTTCAACCCCAGAGTAGAGTTTGGAGGGGGGACTGGTCCCTGGGTATCAGTGCTGCCTCGAGCATGTTGTGAGGCTTTCTGGGAGTCAGGGGGCAGCAGAGGTCCAGTCTTGGTGGATGCAGGAGGGAGGCAGGTGGCTGGCCAGCTCCTCACAGACAGACAAGTTGGAGGGGAGACAGCCCCTATTTGGGGAGAACCAGAATTCTAGAAGGGGGCTTATGGCAGCTTCTATCCCTCTGGCCCAGCCCCAGGCTGCTCACCCTTGCCAGCAGGCTCGATGGTGACCTTCTCGCTGCTGTTGCCCCGGCCAGCAGAGGTGACAGCAGCTACCCATAGCAGGTACTGCTGACCACGGTTCAGGTGGGCGATCCGGTAGAAGAGCTGCTCTGGACTCGTCTCATACTCACTGGGAGCCTGCGGGGCAGAGCAAAAAAAATACTAAGAACCAAGGCCCTCGGGCCTCCAGCCTCCAACTCCAACCTTCCTCGTGGCCCTGGGCTCAGAGGAGGTGATGGCTGGTGGTGGGGTGGCTGTGGAAGGGAAGGCAGGATCCTGCCTTCTTTGCTCTTTCTGGGTTTGGAGCCATAGTGAACAGTCCGCACTGGGCTTGGCTCTGGGAGCTGAGGGGCCTATTCTGGGGTGTTGCTGGGTCAGCCTCAGTTTACCTCTTTGACTGATCCAGGTGCTGGCAACTGTAGCGCCTGGCCAGGGAATGTGAGTGTTTTGGGTGAGAGATGGAGCTGAGAAAATGGAGGAGAGAGGGTCCCAGGAAAACCTTGAGAAAAGGGAGTCTCTAGGAAGAAGCTAAATTACTACATTTGCCTTATTAGAGTTGCAGACAGGCTCCCTATTCGGTCCCCACTCAGAGTCACCTCCCAGCCCTGCCATCTAAGTACCAGTCCTTCATTCTGTAGGTGGCTAACCCATCTGGGGACGAAGGGGCGGGAGAGGGAACTCTGAGAGTTTCACTGGGCAGCACTTTATTAATGATTAGTAGTGGTATAGATCCCATATATATTTGTCGGTTATATAAATCTATAAATTTTTTAAACCAAATGACAGTTTTGACAAGTTGCCAACAAAACAATATCAGATCCCAGTGGTTTTACCAGTTGCTTTGATGAAAAGATTATGTTGCCTTGGAAACCAGAGGCTCAGATATTGAAATGAATTTGAGAAGGAGCTTTTGATAAGCGCTAGTTTGCAGACCTCCTGTCAGCCTCTTCCCTGTGCAGGCGGGATGGGGCTGACTTTCATTTTATTTTATTTTTTGGTCAGCCGCAGGGAAGGGAAAGGAGGACAGCATTAGGGCCTCTTTGAAATCAGGGCGGAAGTCTAGGGAGGGGGAGCCCCTGGAACAGATGGGGGGGCCCTGAGGCCAGAGGGAGCTAATAATTAGTTATCTCTGCAGTCACAGGCTCTTGCACACAAGTGAGCACATGCGCACGCTCACACACACAGATATGCAGATGCATTCATCACAGGCTGAAGGACAAACCTCCAGACAGATATAGGGTCACAGAGGCACGTTCTCTGTGCCCCGTGGGAGGCTGAAGGGCCCAATGACTTTATAACAGGAGAAAACATCTTTTTGGGCCGCAGGCTGTCTGCAGGGAAATGCTAGGGAGAAGGTACAGGCTTCCCACAAGACACACAGAGCTCCCTGGCAAACTCCTCTTCCTATCTCCCTCATGGAGATCTGGCCTTGAACCCAGAGGTCCCTGCAGGGGACAGGTGCAGAGCCACCCTGAGCCCTGGTACTTGGGAAGTCCTTTCAGGCTACAGACTCAGGGGATTGTGGACATAACTGTGGCTCATATCTGAGCATGAAGTGGGGTAGTGTAATGACTTCAACACTCGTCTGCCCTTCTTACTAGGCATATGACTCATACGTATCTTTCATGGTTCCTGGGGCCTCAGTTTTCTCTCCTGCAAGCTAAGGAAGCAATACGGCTCTGCCTATCCTGTGTGGTTCCAGTGAGGCACAAATGAGGCAAGGGTTATATATATATGTTCTCTATATAAGTTCATATATATATATATGATGGGACATGTTCTTCTCCTGGTTCATTTTTCTGTGAGGGTAGAGGTGTGGGGTGTGTGTGTATGTGTGTGTTTGTGAAGAAAAGTTGAGTGTACTTGCTTGTGTATTTCAATGTGTACCCGACTGTACATTTGTGTCTACACAGGGCAGGAAAGATTTGGTTTCCTCTTGAAGGTATTAGCATTTTGCTCAGCCTTCCTTTTAATCTGGATTCCCTAAGAATCTGCTGAAATCACTTTAAAAAACATACAACCATACTCCCAAATAAAGTCCCAGGGGATCAAAGGTTTAAAAAACAGGTGAAAACTACAAAAGAAGAAACTATAGTTAAACACTTATCTGTCTTTCTAATCACAAAAATAAAGGCAAAAATAGTGAATGGAAATGATGTATAAATTTGAATTACATAAAAAGGAAACCTATGGTACACCAAAAATAGAATCAAAAGGCAAGCAATGAACTGGCAAATACTGGCAACCTATATGATAAAAAAAAAAGATTGTCTTCAATATGTAAAGCACACTCAATATGAAAAAAACATGAGCCACCCAAATGAAAAATGGACAAAGGACGTGAGTTGACAATTACCCAACGATGAAAAACACAAAACAAAGCCAGCCAATGAACATATAACAATAGTAACTAGTAATCAAAGAAATATAACTTAAACTAAGACACATTAAGAAAAATCCAACTGGCAAAAATGAAAAATGTATAATGTGGTGTTTCAGCTCAAGCACGAGGAACAAGTATATACTTAGAGTGCTGGCGGCGCAGACTTTCTGGAGGGCCGTTTGCAAATGTGTGTGCAAACCTGAAGAGTATTGTTTGTGACCCAGGAATTCCTACAGAAACGTACCCTAATAAAATAATAAATCATGTACACAGAGACATTTATGAAGAATACGCAATGAAGAATTATTTATGACGGTGAAAATTTGAAAATAGAATAATGGGGGGGGGACTGGTTAAATAGATTATGTATATACAGCCATTCAAGATCATATTTAAAAAAAATCTTTATAGCATGGCAAGGTGCCTACCTATATTCAATGAAAAATGCAAATTTTATAACGTTATGTAAAATTTTATTTTAATTTTGTAAAATAAAACAAAACCCATAATATATGTACAGATCAAAGACTGGAAGGCTATATACCAAAACATTACCAGTGTTTATAGTTAGGGAATGGTCATACGAGTAATTTTTCATTTCCTTTCTATATTTACAGGATTTTCTACAATAAAATTGCATTATTTTGATAATCAGAGAAAAACAACAGCTGTTTTGTCTTTGGTAAAATTTCTAACAGGACTCAATACGGCTCTGGTCACCCCCAGGGCATAACTGCCTGGGAGCCGATGCACATGCAGTTTCCCACATCTATTCCGAGGGTTCCGCATGCACTGTCATACACTCACACGCAGACTCACAAGCATCTGTCTTTAACCCCACTCTTATACCCATGGTTTTGCGCTGTCATGTATACATGAGTGTGTCCTCATCCCTAGCACTCATTCCTGGAGCTCTTTCATAAATGAATTTTTAATGCACTGTTTGGAATTTGGAATATATTTGTGCAGAATGGTAACATCAAACAATGACACATAATGGTTAGGTCCTGGGTCCCTCACTAAGCCCAGTCCTTACCCCAAATGTGGCTAAAATTCTCATCACACTAGCACACCTAGCCCCTTTTGTGACACTGTCTGATGGGAAATCTTCCCACGAGAGTGGAGGTTCCCACCCATTCAGGACACGAACAGTAAGCAGGGAGGGACCCAGGGTCTCTGGCAGCAGGAGGAGGACCAGCAGCTCTGTTCTGGGGCCTGGGAGAGGGGTCACCAGCCAGTCGACTGGGGGCTTCTGAATGGAGTTAATGAGGAGGCTGAGCTCCCAGATACCAATCCTTCTGTAAGACTTCATTATCAGACCCAAGCTTGAGAATCAGTTTATGAAGGGAAACTTGCCCAATGTCTAAGGCTTTACAATTGCCAGGCTGCTCGCAATTCATTCATCAAACAGTGTTTAGTGACAATGATGTTCCAGGCACAGTGTCCGGCAGCCGGTCGCAAAGATGGAAAGATGCTGCTCTAGTCCTCACAGGGCTCCGCAGACCAGTGCAGGAGACAGACAAGCGTGCAGCTGGGTGCCATCTAGTGCACTCAGGGCAGGACAAAGGATGAAGGGCACGCCATGGTAGGGATCCACAGGGGCTGAGCTTAGGGGTGTGAAAGGGCAGAGTGGGTGTCCAGAATGGTGACAAGCTTAGTGTAAGGAGAGCCCAGAATGTGTGTGGGGGAGGGGTGGGGAAGTGGGGAAGGAGGGGCAGAAAACATGGCTAAAAACATTGACAGGAAAATTGGCACAACCACCCAACAATGGCAGGGTGTTATCAACCCCTCCTCTGCAGACCCCAGCGCCCAGCATTTCCTGTCCTAGGTACACACCCGACAGGAATGCATGAGCACCAGAGACATGTACAAGAAAGCTCACGGCAGCACCATTTGTAACAGCTCCAAACTGAAAACTAGCCAAATGCTTATCAATGGATAACACAATGGATAAATAAATTATAATATGCACATACAATCAAAAACAATACGGAAGTGACAGTGAATGATCTATAGCCACACACAACAATGTGGGTGAAATTCACAAATTCAAAATAATGTTGAGTAAATGAAGCCAGACAAATGATACGACTCCATTTATATCACGTACAAAGAGGCAACACTAATCTTAAGTCAGGATGGTGATTACCCTGCCAGAGGGAGGGTGTTGGTGGGAAGGGGCCAAAGAGGTCTTCTGGGGCATGTAATGTCCTGTTCCCTGCTCTGGGTGCCACTTGCCGGGGTGTGTGGGGATTCATGGAACTGTACAGTGCACTTTCCCGCATGTGAGGTAGTGGCTGTGAGGATGGAGAGGAGGGGACGGAGTCACTGAAAAGGCATTTCTGGGCTTCCCCTCTGGCTACAGAACTCTGGCCTCACTGGTGAGGAGCTGAGCCACCTACCACTCAGAATAATTCAGAAAGACCACAGGAAAGCAGAGAGCAGAGGAGGAGATGATGACACAATTACTGAGCAATTTCAGGACAGCTTTTCTGGCTGCCAGAAGCTCATCTGCAGATGCTGGGGCTGCTATCACAGCACAAGTTGCTGATGGAGGGAGAAACTGGCATCCTGCTTCTTGCTCCCCCATCCCGAGCACATCTCCTGGACAGTACTCTGGGCCTTCCAGTGGGCATCCTTCAGCCTCCCTACCCACCTGGAAGCCCCCTGAGGGCAGGTATCTTTGCACCTGCTCTTGTAACTAGAACAGGTGTGCTCCAGGGCAGTCACGCAGCAGCCCTTTGCGGTTGAGTGGAGGCAGAGAGAAAGATGCATATTATGAGCTGTGGCTGCATATCTGCACCCTCCTCATCTTCTCTTCCCTTTCTGTGTGGCCTCTCTGACCCCTTTCAGCATTCAGCTCAAGGGTAAGGGCTAGCTAGCACCCTGCAATGTGCCCCAGCCTGGGGGCTGCCTCCCCCGCCCCAGGATTTGGGCACGTATTACAATCTCTCAGTTCTCTCCCCTCAGCTAGGCCCAGGCCCTGGCCTAGAGAGATGCCCTTGCCTTCTCTCAGCTGTTCCCCATCTTTTCTCCTCCCTTCAGCTGGATCCATACTGAGGGGGACACTCAGGACAGAGCCCCAGCAACCCTCCAAGCCCAGACCGACTGCGCTAATAAGTGATTCATCTCCATAGACCATGGACCTGCCAGTCCCCAGTCAACAGCTCTGCGGCCTGCTAGAGGCTTCCTTGGTCAGCCAGACCAAAAGAGCCAAGGCCCTGGCCTCTCTTTCATGGCTTCTTGGTCTTGACCCCTGACTCAAAGGGCTTCCACGGCTTGTGACAATCTTGCAGCCCCTGGAACAGAGGACTGATCCAAGGTGGACACTGGGTGAGGCTTCAGCCACTCTCGTGTGTCCAGAATCCCAGCAGAAACACAGATGTAAGCATGCCCAGGGTTTGGCCTGGAAGCCAGCTGATCTATAGAGTACTTTTTCTTTCTTCCTCATTCTTCATCCTGGGCCCACTTACCGGCTGGCCGGATCCAGGACTGGAGCAGAAGATGGTGTACTTGCGAATCACCCCATTGGGCTTGGTGGGGGGGAGCCAAGACACCACCACACTGCTGGCTGATGAAGGGACAGCTTTGATGCCAGCGGGAGGACCTGGAACTGAGCAGGGAGAAGGCCAGTTTAGAGAAAGGAGGAGCACAGGCCTGTGGGAAAGAATGACAGGATGGGGAGAGTGAGGCAGATCAATTTGGGAGAGCTTACTGGAGGAGGCATCCTTGAGGTTTAAAGGGGGAGGTTCTAGCATGGCAAACAGGTGGGAGGACAAAGGCATCATTCTAGACTTGTAACAAAGTCTCTGAGATGGAGGCACTGGGAAGAGCCAGCTGCAGAGCTGTTTGGCCAGAACCAAGGAATTAGGACAATTAGGACCCTCAAGAGGGAAATATAGCCCATGAGGAATTCATCTTGATCCCTATGACCCTATGACCCTATGACTGGATGCTCCCCATCCAGTGCTTTACTAATAGCTTGTATTTAGGCCAAACAAATACACTGGGCACTTTGCTTTCAGGCCTGTGAGGTGGGGACTCCAGACTCATAGAGGGGGTCTCCTCCTGAGGGTCAAGGGCTGTGGTCAGCAAGTGGATGACTGTGTTTCCAGCAAGTGGATGACTGTGATGCTGTGCCCAGGACATTGCCCTAGGGTTGTTGGCTAGGCCCTTTCTGTTTTCAGGAGGGAAAGTCTACTTTAGAATTGGCTGGGAAATCCATCCTAAGTGGATCCCAGTTCATATGGACTCTGACTTCCCCCCGGTCCCATTTCTGGGCCTCCCTGGCCTGGCTGAGACCCCGGGGTGCTCTGGCCGTGAGACTGGAAGCTTCCTGTTCTCGGCCCACACTCTCCGTCTTCATCTCTCCCTTGTATGCTTGTCTTCCTTCCTGGGAGCTTTAACACTCCTTTGAGGAAGTGATGGTATCCTATTCAACTTATTTTACCTCTGTGAGCCTCAGTTTCCCCATGTGTACAATGGACATAATGACAACCACATTAAAGGTTTTAGGGCGAATTAGTGCTAATTAGAACAAAGCACCTGGCCAGTGCCTGACACATAGAAGACACTTGATAAATTGCAACAATTATTATTTTGCGTTCCTTCTTTCAGCTTCTAGCTTCTAGCACCTACCTCATTTTTTAAACAAAAATCTAGTAAGTGGTCAACATCTCTAGGTTAAATAAAATAACTAGATACAACATCATCATTCATCCAGGCGCCTGAGCCCAGAAGTTGGCAATCATCCTTGACTTCACCCTCCCTCACTGCTGCTACAGCTCTGCCATTCCACCTCTGCCGTGTCTCTGCAGTGTGGATGGCCACTGGAGCAAGTGTGCTAACTGTAGTGTTCCAGTCTTCTCTATCCTGGCATAGTTTTTCTTGTCAGTTATTGAAAGCGGTATGCTGAAATCTTCCACTGTAATTGAGGATTTCTCTATTTATCCTTTCAGTTCTGTCCGTTTTAGCTTTTATATATTTTGAGGTTATGTTATTAGGTTCACACAAATTTAGAACTGTTTTATTTGCCTAGTAAATTGAGTCCTTTATCACAACAGAGTGTCCTTCTTTATCTCTAATAACACTTTTGGCTTATAGTATAGCATGACATTAGTATAACATAGTGTGACATGGTCTGACATTAATAGTCCAGTTTTCTCTTTGACAGTTTTGCATGGTATGCCTTTTATCTTTTTCCATCCTTTCACGTTGAACCCTTCTATACCTGTATGTCGCAGATGTCTTCTATAAACAGCACATATTGGGTTGTGTTTCATTGCTAGCCAGCCTGACAGTCTTTATCTTCTAACTGGAGAATTCTGTCAATTTACCTTGAATGCAGTTATGGATGTATTTGAGTTTAAATATCCCATCTTACTAAATATTTCCCAATTGTCCCACCTATTTCCTTTTTTCTTTCCTTTTGTGCCTTCTTCTAGACTGAGTATTTTTTAAAATGCTGTATTTCTCCCTCTCTATTAGTTGGGCTACTATATAGTCTTTCATTACTTTTAGTGGTTACTGAACAGATTACAACATAAATATTTAACTTAACAAAGTCTAATACATTAATTGGTACTTTTCTTCTCAGACAATGCAAAGGTATTAGAATTTCCAGTTACCCTCTCCCAACTTATGTGCCATTGCTGTATACCGTAATTCTGCATATATTTTAGACCCTCCCTAAGATGATATCATCGTCGTCATCATCATCATCATCATTTTTATGCATTCAATATTCATTTATGTTTACCAATACATTCATCACCTAATTGCTCTTCTTTCCTTCCTGCATCAGTGAGCTTCCACCTAGAATGGGATCATTTTCATTCTAGCTAAAGAATGCACTTTAATATTTCTCCAGGGCAGGTATGTTGGTGATGAATTCTCTCTGTTTTTATTTGTATGAAAGTTTCTTTATTTCATCTTAATCTGGAAGAATATTTTTGTTTGGTATAAAGTGATAGGTTGATAACTATTTTCCTTTTATACTTTAAATATACCATTGCATTGTTTTCTGTCTTACATTGTTTCTGACAAGTTAGCTGACAAAACCTCCTTTGAAGGTAATTGGTCTTTTTTCCTTTGGTTGCTTTTAATATTTTTCTCTTTGTGTGGTTTGTTTATAAGCTTTATTATGATGAGCCGAGGTATGGATTTCTTTAAGTTATTTCCTGTAGAGTTTGTAGAACTTCTTGCATGTGTGGCTTTATGTCTTTTATCAGTTTTGAAAAGTTTTCAGACATTTTATCTTCTGCCCCACTTTCTTTCTCCTCTTCTTTGGGTTATCTTCTCATGTCTTCTATGTCCTTGATATTCAGAATGTGGTCCATGGATCAGCAGCCGAGTCACCTGGGAGCATGTTAGAAATGCAAAACCTCAAGTTCTACCCCACACCTACTATAACAGAACCTGGATTTTAACATGATCCCCAAGTGATTTGCATGCATAGTCAAGTTTGAAAAATCACTGCCCTATGGCTTACTTGCTCTTTTATTTTCCATTCACTTGTCTTTCAGAAGGACATTTCCTTCTGAACTATCTTCCAGTTCACTAGTTATCTCTTCAGCTATGTCTAATTTGTTTAAATATATCTAATGAGTTCTTAATTTTAGGTATTAGTAATTTTTGTTTCTAGATTTTCTATTTGATTTTGTTCCTCGAGTTTCCAATTCTCTTAAAATTTAAATCTTATTAAGAATGATTATTTAAAAGTCCATATTTGTGGGGTTTTTTTTGTTTGTTTGTTTGTTTTGTTGTTGTTGTTGTTGTTTTAAATCACCCATGTTTGGAATCCCCATGGGCCTGTTTCTTTTGTCTGTTATTTTTTTTTCTGCTGGCTTTTCTTCACATTGTCCCTATTATTATTTTTTTTATTGTATGCCAGGCACAGTATTTGCAAAATTGTTTGTAAAAATAATTTGAGGCCTCACATGATGTAATCTTCCTGAAGAGAGAATTCATGTTTGATCTGTCAAGTACTTACAATTTAGGACACTAGCAACATGGAGTTACTTCAATATAACTTCCATGACTGAAATGATTTGAAGCTGAGCTGCTTACTTGTGGTCCATGTTTAATCCTAGAGTGCTATCCTTTGTGGTCTTAACTCAAAGTGAGGGTGGTTCACCAGACAAACCCACATATGCTGGCAGGCCCTGGCTTCCAATTCATGTCTTTCTCATGCTGCTCAGATTCTCAGCCATGGCCTCCAGTTCAGCAAATGTCCTCCCAGGGGAAAAGCTGTTCCAAATGCCAGGCTTACCTCCTGGGCTTCCATTCTCCCTTGGATCCTGGCCCAGTAATTCTTCACTCTCCTGCCAGAAATCTGATGCCTTCAAGCAGGTGTTTAAAAAAATATTTTATCCAGATTTTCTAGTGTCCTCAGTAAGAAGGAGAGTGGGTTTGGGTTACCTAGTCCACAATTACTGGAAGTGGATATCCTCTGATATGTTTCTCAAAACTTGTCTCTCCTCCCTTCATCCTTACTGCTGTTGCCCTAGTATACACCTTCCTCTCCTCTGTCTAGATGCCCACAGGTTCTAACAGTCCTCTCTGACACTAGACCTTATCTCCCCACCCCCTTCCTCTCATCAGTCCTCTATACTTCTACAAAAGATACCTTCCTAAAACATGTGTCTAGTCAAGCCTCTTCTTCAGTTAAAGATCTCTAAAGTGGTCTAAAATCCAACTCGACTTTGCACTCTGAGGCCATGTGGCTATTCACAGGGGAATAGCCACATGGTATTTGGCATTCACAGGGGCGCTGAGGAGTAAGCAAGAGGCTTTGTCGTTCATAAACTGAGTCCCGTCAAGCCAGCCTGAAACCAAGCTCAGACTGAGAGATCTGGATGGAAGAAATGAGCTTGGATTTATATGTTTGCATTTTATCTTTTTGTTTGTTTGTTTGCTTTTCTCTAAATTTCCTGATAATATTTTTCTTTTGGAAAAATGCAAAATCCTGAGGGGTGGTAGTGGTAAGTGTGTAGTCACAGGGTCTTCAGATTAGGATATTTGTCTAAGCTCCCATGGCAGAGCTGGAAGTGGAAACTGGACTTGTCTGCTTTCCAAGTCAGCTAAGAAATGAATGTAATACCTGCCACCTACAAATGGGAGAATGTGGTAGAGTTAGGGTAGCACTGGTGGAGTAGGCATGGTTATCTGCCTACCCACCCTCCATTATTCTTTCCTATTCCTTGCAAACAGAGCCTCACTTTTGCTTGGGTACCCATTCTTCTCCACTCCTTCGAGAAAGCTGTCTCCATCACCTATGCCAGAGGACTTATCATACTTAAGGCAAGTCAGCCATGATAACTCCATTCACCTTTCAGTGACTGGCTTAACAAGAGGCATGTCCCTCCACTGTGGCCAATGGGAAATGAGGATAAATCTCTTGAGGGGGTTTCTGGGATAGGTTTCTTTCACTCCTAAGAGAGGCATGCTCATAGGAAGAGACAGCTTTTCTCACTCTGAACTCTGTGTTGTCTGGTGTGGTGCCTAGAGCTGTAGTCATCTTGAAATCGTGAGAGGAATAGATGACATACTGAGGGTGACAGAGCAGAAAGATGGGGACCACTGAGTTATCCAACCCTTAAGCTGCCCTACTCAAGACTTCTTGTTGTATCTGATGATAACTATGCTTATTGCTTAAATTTTTTTTCAGTCGCATTACTCACAACCAAAATCTTCCTAACTCATACAAGTGGTAAAATGGACAGTACAGAGGATATGGAAGCAAGAAAGCCTTCATAGGCCACCTATTTGCTGAGTGACTTTCAGTAAGTTGCTTTAGCTCTCTAGGACTCAGTTTTCTTACCTCTAAAATAGAAATAATACCCCTACCTCATAGGGCTATTGGGAAAGTTAAATCATGCCAATGACATCACATACATGTCAAGTTATGACCACTATTCTGGATGAGACCTCATCTGAGAGTAGATTCCTCTGGCCTAGGCCTCCCTCTGGGGACACCAATTGTCTCTGGGGCACATAGGTTCACCCGCAGCAGTCATTTCATTGCCAGTACCTTGGTAGCCTTAAAACAACTACCATTTTCTAGCATTTGACATTTTAGAAAGGATTTTATAGTTAACTTACTTCTTACAACAACTTGATGAGACATCACTTATCCCCATTTTATCATGAGGAAGCTTAGGTTAAGAAAGGTTAAGTGACTTGCCGATAAATGATAGGGCTGGGACATGCGTGTCTGTAGTGTTTGCCAGAGCCCCCTCCACTCTGTGAAGCTGCTGGCTTGGAGCCCTGGCTCTGACCGTGTGTGTCCCTGTGTGTGACTCCATAAGCAGCTCTAGACTGGACAGTTGAAAGCTCCCTGGGGGGGGGGGGGGATGGTGCTCCCTGACCTCTGGATTCCCTGGTAGGGCCTCACCTCTATCATTTAAACATATGTGGTGCTTAGGGTTCAGGCGTTGCATCAGAGTAGGATGCTGGAATTCTGGGGGCCCCAGTGGTTCATTTCTAGAGGCTGGGAAGGTGTCTGTGTATGTGTGGCCCTGAGCCCTGACAGGGGCCAGGCTCTGAGCATCATCCCTGTTCAGTCTCCACACAAGAGCAGGAGGCTCTGCCCGAAGCTGTCTCAGGAAGCCCTGGTGGGTGTATTAATGAGAGGAAAAGCAAAGCAGGCAGGTTGGGAAATTTTCTTTTCTTTCTTTCTTTTCTTTTTTTTTTTAAGGAGGGCGCAGCTCACAGTGGCTCATGCGGGATCAAACTGGCAACCTTGGTGCTACCAGCACCATGCTCTAACCAACTGAGCTAACCAGCCACCCCCAGGTTGGTAAATACTTAATTGCTCAGAGCTTAAGATGAGGAAGGGCTGATCTGATGGAAATGGAGGGGCTCCGGGAGAGTGGGGAACATTAAGCTGAGCTGGGAGCTGCTCTGGGAACTTCTTCACCACCACTGCTAGTCTGTCGTTCTTTTTCAACTCTTTTAACGTCTTCAGTACCTTCTGCAAATTGTATGCGTAGGACCTAGACTTTGGCAAAACTGAGGTTAAGTGAGAAGGAAGCCATAGTCCCAACTATGGCTACCGTTTCTTAAGTGCCCACTGGGGCCAGCCACTCTTCACATAAACCAACTCTTCAGAAAATATAGTACCTGGCTCAGAACGTTTAACAATGAACTAAGTGATGGGATTGGGGTGGGCTGAGGTATGTAGCTCTGAGCCCTAGATGGAAGTCGGCTCTTCTCCTGCTCTGTTTCCCTGGGTTGACTTGGCTCCCAGCCTCCCCTACTCCCTTATTTTATCACTCTATCCTTGAGGCCTGGCTTTTTATCTCTAGTTTTTCTCCAGTTCTGCCCCCATGGAGAGGGCTTTGAGACCATAGCTTCAACAGGAGGTACCTCCCATACCCTCCCTAAGAGACCCCCAGCACACTGGAGTGCAGGGCCAGGCCCATTCTGGGGCCTCTGTCGGGTGACTGCCGAGTCCCTAACCTGGGATGTGTCAGCAGATGTTCCTGTTGCACCCCAACCCCAACCATCTGTATCCAGAGGAAACCAGGCTGAACCTTGCAGGGGAGCAGATGCCACACAAAGAAGGCCTTTTGGGTGGGGGTGGGAGGAGAGGCTTTCTCTGGCCTTTGACCCCGTGTTACAGGAGTAGAGGGTTATGGTTGCTTCTATGTTTATGCAGGAGTCCCAGAGAATTTCACTGCCACCCACAGTAAGCTGCATTCTCCCAAAGCAGGGCCCCAGAGTCTTCAAAGTGTCAGGAGAGAGGATGGTACTCTGCTGTCTCCCTTCTCCTCCGGAGGGATGGGCAATGGGGTGGTGCAAGGGCAGGCTCAGCAACAGGCCTCGGGGTGCCTCCCGAGGGCCGGCCGGGCCCCGCAGCCTGAGGGACACTCACCGTCCTCCTTGGTCTGGATATAGAGCACGCTGCTGCGCACGCCGTCCCCGGCCTGGGTATAAGCCAGCACCTGCACGCTGTAGTTGGTGAATTTCTCCATGCCGCGCAGCTCCACGCGCTCCCGGGTGGTGGTGATGTTCTGCATCTCACCCCACTCTGGCAGAGACAGGCAGCCTCTGAGTGAGGCCCAGACTGACCACACCGTGGTCCCCCGGCCGCTGCCCTGCCACCAGCCTGGGCTCCTGTCAGGACTGCTTCACTGGGCTCAGACCTTGACTGCATGTGGTGGCAACTAGGGGCACCCTCCACCCCAATGTACATGGGGGCAGATTTGGGGCACTGCTTCCAGGCCACACCTTTCCCCAAGCAGCCCCACTAGGGTGAGTGGCATATGCTGGCCTGTTCTTAGCCCCCAGCCGACTTTGCACCAAATTCAACTGAATACTCTCTTTGTAGAATACTTCCATCTCTCCATCTCTCTAAGCGACACGCTCCCCTTGACCATCTAACCCCTTCTCCATGTGAGGGACCCCAGGAGTGACTTGGACCTGGAGGGAGCCCAGGCTAGTTGGGATGGTCAGCAGCCAGTCGTCCTTGCTGCCTCAGTGCCTCCTGGGGCTCTCAGATCTCTCTAGGCAGTGCATCAGGCTGGGTGATCTGTGACAGGCTGACGCTGCCTCCACAGCGTCAGGATGCTCCTGGGCCACCCTGAACTCTCAATATGACAGGGGCTAAGTCCTCATTACTTTCTTCCACCACTGAGGACACCCACCCTTCTAAGAACTCGCTCAGAGAACCTGGGTGGATTGGTGGAGCTGACAGCCTCAGGCTGGAAGGGCCAGGCCTTCCTCCCGCTCAGTGAGAACGCATCATCCTCGTTCTGTCAAGGAACCTGACGTAGACCCTGAAGAGCTTAGAGAAAGGGTCCCATGGGAGGGCCAGAGTTTTCGACAGGCACGTGAGCTGACAGTCCTCCCACTGGGACTCCTGGACTTGTAGAAAGACGGGCCTAGACACTGGCTGAGGACAGGCCTTATAGAAGCCCAGTGCCTGCAAACCCACCCCAGCACCTCCCCGGGACCTGGTGTAGGCAAAGAGTCCAAGGCCCAGGATTGGGCCAGAGGAGGGTTGCAGCCTGCCAGGGTCCGGAGGGTAAGAATGCCATGTGCAGCTTGAGGGGACTCTAGTAAGTGTGGGGGAACCTCAGAGGCTTGAGCAGTGAGACCCTTTTCCAGGAGGTCAGAAACCAGGGCAGACCTGTCTAGGACTGGAGTCAGAGAAAGACCAAGGAAGAAGAGGACAGCATGGCCAACAATTCACATGACCTTTGGAGATTAGAGAGGCCCATGCCTTCCTCACCTGGAGGGGTGGAGCTGGAGAAGTGTTTAGGCTTAGAAAAGAAGCAAGTTCTGGAAAAAGAGGGACCTCCCATTACTTGGCCCAGCACAGATATATGAGGCCATCTCACAGCAAAAGAACTTGGGAGACCTTGAAATCAAACCCCTGAGTTCCAGGCCTCTGTGCTTTTGGAGGAGACAGTGGGGGTGGTGGCAGAGAAAGACACTTCCTGTTGGCAGTGTGTCTGGGCAGAGCAGTATCCAGGAGGGGAAGAGGAGGGCAGCTGCCCTGGAGAGATGGCTGTGAGCTGGAATCCCAGGCCCTCCAGGAAAGAAGAGAGGGGCCAGAGGCTGGTGGCGGAAAGCTCAGGATCTGTGGAGCAAACTCACTGTAGCCCTTTGTGGCCCCAGTAGAACATTTCCAGAGTTAGGGACGCTGGTTCTCTGGCTGGCTTCCTGCAGACTTCCTGGTCACTGCCAAGTCTGTGCACACCAGTGGGCAGGGCTGGGTGTGTTCGTGGAGCTACACAAGCCGATTTGGACCAACGCATCCCAGGGGAAGGAAGCCATGCAAAGGTTTGGGACACTGCCTTGGTTTTTCTGCATCTGCCGTTCCTGCCCCCAGCTCCACGTGGGCGCTTGTCCTTCCTTCTCCAGGTGCTGTGCAGCTCCTCTACGCACACTGCATGCCTCACTGCCTGGCCAAGGGGCAGCTCTCCTAGGTTCTGTGGACCCTGCCTCCTCCTCTAGCCCCTTCAGCCCTAGGTAGTAATGGCTTCCTGCAGGTGCAAGTCTCAGGTGCTCTACCCTCCCTCCACACCCCTCTGGAAGCAGTGCCTTCATTAAACTCTCTTCAGTTGACCCCTTTGAGTATGCCAACTGTTCCCTGCTGAGACACTGACTGATACGGTCATCAAGGCCTAATACCAACACATTACATTAGAAAAGCAAATATGCCCCTATTACCAACCAAGTCATTCCCAAACTTATTGCTGCTGTCCCTCCCCCCACCAGAGATAACCCTGGTCCCTGGCTCTGGTCCAGGATAATACGTGCAGAAGAGGGGGCTGCACTTCCACTTGACATCCGTGGGAAGATGCTCAACTCTCACTGAGCACGGACGCAGACCCCACCACACTGCGCCTCTCACGCTGAGACCCAGCCATCATTCCCAGCAGACTCACCCCCATCAATGTAGAGGGACCAGAAGATGACCCTGTAGCCTTTGAGGACGCCATTGAGAGTGCTGCGTGGGGGCTCCGACCAGGAGATGACGGCCACGTCAGACGTGATGGACAAGGCCCGGACATTCTCAGGGGGTTGGCTGGGCACTGCGTGGGCAAGGGGAGAACCAAACAGCCCAGTCAGGGAGGTAAACACCACATACGTGTCCCAGGCCAGGCCCTGCTGCCCCGTCAGAGGAACTTCAGGTTAGGTAAGTGGAGGGACCTCTCTACTCAGTGAGTGATCCGAGTTTTAGTCAGGAAGTGAACCAACTCTCCTTTCCTTGAGATTTGGGTAAATAGAGATCTTTACAGACTTGGTTCCCTGTTCTGTGGGTGTTATGTCCCTGGTTCTGGGTAAATATTAGGGGAAGAAGGTGATGAACTCTGGGCATGAGCCCCTGGGAATTCATCAGGGGGCACGACAGCCCAGGGAGTCCACCTCTGCTGACCATGGCAGAGCCTGGAAGACCTCCAAGCCATCCCTGGGGGTATCTGTAATGGATGATTTTGTCTGATGGCTGCCAGCCCTTAGGTGTCACCTGACCAGGGCGTCTGAACCAAGGCCTGGCTCTAGGTACCCTTGTGTCCTTGTGCCAAGCTGAGGGGATGGAAAAGAAGAGAAGAGGATTTCAATTAATCCTGATGAAGAGGAAAAGAGGTTCCACAGACACCGTTGGGCCTCCTGGGACCACTACACCTTTGTCCCTCCTCACATGCCTCTGATGATGGGAAAACACTCTCTGAGACCAACTTAGGTGGTGGACCTGCCTTGAACCCTCTCCCTTCGAGAGCTACCTTTGAGCTTTACCTAAGTTCCACTCCGGGTTTGGCCCTGTGCAGCTCACCCTTCATGAGATGACACCAGGCCCCAGTAGCCACCTTGGCTAGGGAGAACTTGGTGGCACTTCCCGCTGGTTTCCGAGGAGCCAGAGGGCAAAAGGCAAGGCTGCATCTGCTTCGCGTTGAGTGGGAGAAAGGAGGCACAGGCTGGATGAAGGTAATTAGATCCCATTGCCCCACAAGAGGCAACTCTAATTTTTATGAGTATTTAAATGATAATATATCATCCTAACGATCCTCTTTGAGAATGATTATTGTTTCATATTACTTAGGTGTAAAAATATAAGCACCATGTAATTAGGGACCCAGTGTAATAAACTAATACAGATCGCCCGTTTGAACAAAATGAAGGTAATATAATTATGGAAAAGACACTATTGCTAAAGCAGGGGCCCTTGAATACCCCAGGAGGAGCGCTAATATTGCCAGGAAACGATCAGGATCTGACAGGCTAACGAGGGCCTTAATTAAGTATGAAAAACTGCTGAGCAAATGCTGCTGGAAACTTTTTTTCCCTTCTCCTTTGTTTGGAAAATGACTCCACAGCCCATGCTGATCTCGCCCTATTGGAAATTCCAGGTCCCTCCAAACCCTAAAGCAAAGGAAGTGGTGCCCTGATGGAGGCCAAAAGTGGGCCCAGCTTGGCTGTTTCCTGGCATGACTCTGGGTGGACAGGAGCTTCGTATTTTGTTGGGCCTGCAGTGTGGGCTTGGGCCAGCTGTTCCCCCTGGACGTGCCTTCCCGAGCATCCTGCATCCATATCACTTGGTTCTGCATCCAGCCTTGCTCCCAAGCAAGAGAGTAACCACAGAAAGAGTGTGGGATTCAGGGTCAAGCTAGGATTTGGATCTGGGTTTGTTTCTTTACCAGATGGGCAATTCTGGACAGATGACTTCACCTCCGCAAGCTTGGGCTCCTTTTATGGATAATCACCCAGCTGTTAGTGTTCCATTCACACAGGTGCTTCCTGCACCAGCATCAACGGAATCACATGGGGGATTTATTAGAAATGCAAATTCTTGGCCCCCACCCCAGACCTGATGACAGCAGAAGCTCCAGGGGAGGGCCCAGCAATGTGACTGGCTGCACTGTGTTAGAGGACCACATGACAAGTTGGTCTTCCTTAACCCAGCCAGACCTGCGGCCGGCATCACAGAAGGGATGGGCTAGTGGGGGGATGGTAAGGGTGCAGGATTGGGGAGCGGGTGGGGGAGCTGACTGCAGTTAGCTCTTCCTGGGCTTTTCTGTGTCTCTGTTTGCTATCTGCCTTTCTGTCTTTTTGTGTTCTCCTTTCTTCCCAGGGGCTCAGGGCTCTGGGGGCTGTAGAAGTCTGCTCCTGCTCAAAGCCCAGCTTGTGCCCCAAAGCAATTGAAGGAGGATCTCTGGGGATAAAGCCTGGGCATCAGTATTTTCAAAGCTCCTCAGATAATTCCAATTTGTAGCTAAAGAACCATTGGGATGAGCTGGTCTACTCGAGGCATTGCTGACCTGATGCACTCTCCCTCTCAAGGCTTCCTGCATGTTCAGAGGAAGAGGTGGGCAGAGGGTACTGCTTAGCTAACGGCATGACTCATCAATGCTGGAATGCTGGGTGTTCTGACGGGGAAATGGCATTATGCTCTCAGGGCAGTCAGTCCCCTCCCTCCGCTGGGGGGCAGGCTGAGACTCAGCGACAGCTTTTAATCTCAGACCCTGGTTTTGGGCCAAGGCATCAAGAACAAAGCTTGAGAGAATGCTCTCCTTCTTCTTTATTCTACTCTTGGGGGCTGGGAGGGTTGTGGCCAACCCAGACCCATCTCTGGAGTCAACAAGAGCCATGTCTTCTCTCTGAACCTGGAACAGGCTCAGGTACCAGCTGCTCTTCTCTGTGATTTTAGAGCAGGCACACACCAGCTTCCTACGGACCCTCTCCCCTGGGAGAAACTGAGCCCCTTAATTTACTCATCAGAGTCTGGAGTCCTTTCCAGTCATGAAAGAACCAAGGTTTAAAGACTGGGCTCTAAATCCTCTGCCACATGGTTCTTGGGATTTCTTAACTCCACAGCCTCATCTCAGGTGCTTAAAACAGATGGTTGACCTTTTCAGCCCAGAAGTACAAAGGTCTTGGCCTCTCCCCTTTTTCCAACCTGGAGGCTATAAGGGAGGAGAAACAGGACCCAGGGTGTAGAGGAAAGAGCATGGGGAGAAAGAGACGGTGAGGGCCAGAATGAGGGAGGGAGGAAAGGCAGAGGGCGAAGCATGGATAGAGAGCATGCAGACTGGTGCTCAGACCGGCCAACAGCTCAACAGCAGATTGATGGGCAGAGCACCAGCAAGTGATGGATAGAGAGCCAGCCACAAGGATTGAGAGGTCGGGGTGCTTGAGGGACCAAGCGCTCGTGAAGGAGCCAACGGGCAAGAGGAGGGGGAAGGATCCAGGGAGCCTGAGGGACCACAAGACCATGATGGCACCCAGGAGTGAATAGAAGGGCCCCAAGGCCTCCCTGGCAGCCCTGCCCCCACCCATGGCTGGGATCTGCACTCTCTTCCCTCTGCTGGTGCCCTCACCATCCTCCAAGGTGGTGGCATTGATCTCGCTGGACGAGGGCCCCGTGCCAGCCCGGTTGAAGGCCTGGACCACCACCCCGTATTGGGCAAACTTCTTGAGGTTGTCCAGGGTGTAGACCTCGCTGTCCCCCGTAGCCTTCATCTCCACGATGCTGTACTGCCCGTTGCTGCCAGGACTGTTCTCTCTGTAGCCGATCTGGTAGCCCCGGATGACGCCGTTCTGCAGCTCCTTCTTGGGTGCCTGCAAGTGTGGGTGGGGGAGGGGGAGACAAAGACACAGTGACACTCTGAAACCAACATCAGATTGTGTCACTCCTTTGCTCCCAACCCTTCCAAGGCTCCCATCTTGCTCAGAGTGAAAGCCGAAGTCCTTACAACGGCTGCACAATCCGATGTGCTCTGACCCATTGCCTCTCGGGCTCATCCCCGTCACCGGCGCTGGCGACACTCCAGCACCCTGGCCTCTGTGCAGCTCACACCGCCTGGGGAACACTCTTTCCTTGGGTATCCACATGGCTTGCCTCATCACCTTTGTGGTGTCCTTGCTGAAATCCCCCCCCACCCGTTTTTGTAAATTGGGGAATATTGGAGAACAGTGTGTTTTTCCAGGACCCATCCAAGTCAAGTCATTTTCCATCTAGTTGTGGAGGGTGCAGCTCACTGGCCCATGTGGGAATCGAACCTGCGACCCTGGTGTTATGAGCACTGCGCTCTAACCACTGAGCCAATTGGCCGCCCCGAAATTCCCCTTCTTAACGTGGTTTTCCTTAAGTTCTTATGTCAGACTGCTCCCTGCCCTCTTCCCCCGACTTCTGACATTTCTTCCAGCTTTATTTTTCTCCATAGTACTAGCATCAGCTGACATTCTATGTATTTTACTGATGTGTTTGACTGTATGTCCCCATTAGAATGCAAGCACCACGAGGATGAAGATGTCTGTTTCATTTCCTGCCGTCCTCTGTGTCTAGAATGGTACCTGGCCTACAACAGGCACTCAATGCATATTTACTGAATGAACGAATGGGCATAGCAGTTGGCATGGGTTCACAGGCCTGGTAGAAATGGAACAGCAGACAAAAAAGTAACCAGATGGAGAGGAAGGTGAGCAATTAGTTTGAATAAAAAGAAAGTCCCAAGACACCCTTTACACCCACTAGGTGGCTATTATAAAATAATGGAAAATAACAAGTGTTGGGAAGATGTGGAGAAACTGGAACCCTTGTGCATTGCTGGTGGGAAGGTAAAATGCTGCAGCCACAGTGGAAGACAGTTCGGCAGTTCCTCAAAAAGTTAAACAGAGAATTACCATATGATCCAGCAATTCCATCCTTGGTATATACCCAAAGGAATTGAAAGCAGGGACTCAAACAGATATTTGTACATCCATGTTCATAGCAGAATTATTCACAACAGCCAAAAGGTGGAAGCAACCCAGGTGTCCATTGACAGATGAGTAGGGGACCAGAATGTGGTGTGTACATACAATGAATATGATTCAGCCTTAAAAAGGAAGGGAATAGTGATACATGCTATGACATGGATGGACATTTAAAAAATTATACCAAACGAAATAAGCCAGACACGAAAGGACAAATACTGTATAACACTACTTCTATGAAGTACCTAGAATAAGCAAATCCATAGATACAGAAAGTAGACGAGAGGAGCTAGGGATGGGTTGGCGGGGAGTTACTATTTAAAGGGCACACAGTTTCTGTTTGGGATGATGAAAAAGTTCTGGAGATGGACAGTGGCGATGGTTGCAGGTTATGAATGTACTTAATGCCAATGAACCGTACACATAAACATGGTTAAAATGGTAAATTGTATGTATATAAAATGATATATATATATATATTTTACAAGTTAAAAAAAAAGAGTCCTTGACTTTTCTGTGGGCCTAGCTCCTCTTGGAGATGCAGCTGGACTACCCTGGACATCCTGTCCCAGGGCTGAGGCCTGAAGCCAGCGCCTCGATGGAGGGATGGAAATGAGCAAGGACATGCAGGTGGGAAGGGGGCATTTTGGAGCTCTGGCTAGGCTGGCAGTAATGAAGGACTGATCCCAGTAGGCCCGGCGAATGGAGAAACCTCCACTGGCATCGGTCTGTGGACTGGAAAATATATTCTCACCCCAAGTTTGAATACTGATGCACACCCTTCCCCTCCACACATATACACACGTGAGCACACACGAGATCCCAATATATCTCCTCACATCCAGAACCAGGAACACACACATCCAGACCCATCAAAGCAAGCAGCCCAATCTACACTCCTACCCTCCGCCAGATGTGTTTAGACACACAAATAGAAAGTGGATCCTTTAAGGAGTGGACCTGCCCATCTATAAATTGAGAGAGAGCACCCACTCTAGTGCATATAAAAACAGCTTGAATCAGGGTTTTAAAGACAATGAAGTTAATTTAAAAGCCCACCTTTTATTGTACTAAAAAATTGTGAGATCAAAAGCAATTAAGTTAGTAAAACAGTCCCACTGTTTTTTTTAATTCAATGAATGTTTTAAATGAATGTTTAAATGCATTTTTAAGCTCACTGTTAACTCAATAAAATGAAGTTTTTAATTTAACATAATTGTTTTGAACTCACGAAATATGTGTGTGTGTATTTAAGTGACTTGACTTTTTGTTAATGCCTGAGTAATGTTTCTGTCTGCACTTGGGCAGTCCTGCTTGCTAGTTTGTAAGTAGGTAAATTTCTGAGTCTGGGCCTCATATCTGCACACATATGTCTATGCACATTCACACACACAGAAAGGCATCTATTCTAGACACAAACATATCTTCAAGACACCTTTTCCTTCATACTGACGTGTACTGTCATATACATATTACATATACATATACATATTACATATACTCATCCATACTGACACACATTCTAGTATACACATCATTAGGCAAAGACACACAAGCCTGCATACCCAGAGCCACCTATACCACGATACACACCTGTATACAGCATCATGCAACCTTCATTCACCTGAACATATACTGACAGAGGCCATAGCTAGGCATCCAGACATGCCCTGCAATATATACTTGTATATACATATACAAATACATATACACATATATACATGCACATATTTATGTGAATCTTGACAGATCTTCCCTCCTTCTGTACTATCTCCTTTTTTCTTTCCTTCGCTCTCTCCTCTCCCCTACACCCTACACCCTCACCCCCCCCCCCCCCAACGGGAACACTCAGGATTTAAATCAATCTTAACAATATTTCTCTGAAGCATTAAGAAATCAATAGGGCTGATTGCAAATTTATGTCATAAAGCAGTAGCGATCCATCTCGTAGAAAGAGTCTTAAAATGAAGTGACTTATCTTTCAAGTGAATCTTTATTTTTCATTAATCTGTTTCTTGGTGTTAAAAAAAAATCCCCTGAGAAGACAGCCCAAAATTTATTGACGAGCTGGTTCATTCTGAACTTCTAACTTTCTAATCAATTTTATTTTTCATTATGAGACTTTGGAGAAATAAATCTGATTCTAAATTTTTATCGACCTCCAGGTCGGAGCTTTGTAGCCAACTGTCTCAGTTTTACATACTTATTCATTCCCTGCCCCCACCTCCTGGCTTTCTTGGAGTATTCCTAGGAAATGAGTCCAGAGCCAGGACGCACATAAGACTTGGGGATTGGACTCCTGCTTTACCCCCAATTTCTGAGGAAAGCCCTGGAGCCCAGATCTGAATGTGGATGGGAACCATGGCTCCCGGTATCTACAAGTTGGGCTGGTCCCCAGGAAGGACTAACTGTCCAGCCCCTACCCCACTTTCATCCTGGTTATTTCTCTAGGGAGGGAAGGAACCAGGCTCTGCTGCATTGTGTGTGTGTGTGTGTGTGTGTGTGTGTGTGTGTGTGTGTGTGTGTGATACAAACAAGTATAGTCTTTTTAGGGAAAATATCACTAGGCCCTTCTGAATCTCTCCCATTCTCAAATCTATCTTTCGGAAAGACCCAGAAGGAAGACTAACGCACCTGGCCTTTTTAGGAGTTAGAGTTGGAAAATGACGTTGGACACTTGAGCCCAGACGTAGATGACGCAACCCCCAATCCCCACTGTTGAGATGGGAAAGTTCCAAGAAGAACAACACAGATGGGCCCTAAGAAAGGGGTGTCTCCCCCAAATCCAGCAGGCTGTGGTGGGGAGACTGGGCGGGGGCTTCAGACTATGTGTGTTTAAGTCCTGCACCTGTCACTACTTGAATGGCAAGTGTCACCTCGCATCTCTACATCATGGCCTCCTCATATGGATGGGGAGAAAAATGCTTCTGTCCACTCTACTCCACAGAAACAGAGGGTCACATAAATTAGTGTAAGCAAATACTTGGACACTAGAAAATGTAGTGCAACAGAAAGACATCAACATTGTTAACCCTTCTGTGTCCACGGCAGGGATATGGCAATAAAGCTGCAGTTACCCACTGAAGCGTTTCTGGGACCTACACAAGGTTATTTTGATCTGCTTCTCTGCCCAAGTGTGGAATCTCTATGATTTTCCTTAAGTGACAGATTCTTCAGACACCTTCTAGATTTTATAAGTTTCTGCCCTTTAGAAATGGCTGCAGCACATACTGGTCTGTTTTCTCTATAGCTCTGCCACCCCCAGAGATAAGGAGGGCAGTTATTTTCATCCTGGTTTTACAAAGGAGGAAATTGGGACCTGAAAGGACCAAGCCCCTTGTCCAAAGCCTCACTGTGAGAAGACAGGGGATGGCATCACCCTACTGACTAGATCCAGTCATAGGCCCAAGATGAGGGTGAGTCCCTGTCCTGTCATCTCCCATCATCCACAGGGCCCCCTTGAACTTTGCACAAAATCAAATCCAACTCCCAACCTGTGGGGTTTGGAGGACAGGCCAATGTAGTGGAAAAAATACCTTCTCTACTTGGCACTGCCAAGTTCTCCATCCCACCCCATGCACAGGTCTCCATCAGAGAGCCAGGGTGGAGAAAAGAGTAAAGGAGTGGGGGTTGGGGGGGGAACCCGCTCCTGTATCCTCCTCTCTTTCTTTCCCCACAGCATCACTGGGTTTAGCAAAAAACAGGCATAGGCATGATAGGGACCAGAACTAGCTAACCTGCTGGGGCTTTGCTCCTGGACTGAGGAGGGAAGAGGAAAAGAGGCATTTCAGGGAAGATACTTTCAATCTCACTTACCTTCCAGGTCACTTGGATGCTCTGTGAGGTCACTGGCTGCAAGGTGACATCCATGGGAGGCCCATCAGGAGCTGGGGTGGGAGGAGGAAGAACAACGTTATGAATCAAGGCTTGGAAAAAGAAAGAGTCCTATGTTCTCACTCTTTTCCTCCTGAGCTGGGGAGAAAGGAGATGCTCATCTACAGAAGCAGAAGACCTGTGTTTGAGTCCCCTGAAGCAATCGTAGGGTTTATGTTTCCTCTTAATTGTCCATAATTTAAAAAAAAATTTGACAGCATGAAGTGTAGGCAAGGGTGTGTAGTGGCAAGAACTCTTATACACTGATGGGACAGCAAATTGGTATGACACTTTGGAATGCATTTTGACGTTTTTTTGTTAAAGGTAGAAGTATGCCTATCTGATGACTCTGTAACTCTATAACTGCTTATATCCCCTAGAGAAACTCACAAACCTGTGTACTAGCATACAAGTATATGAATGCTCGCAGCTCCAAACTGTTAACAAATGCCCACCTGCAGTAGAATGGACAAATGGACTGTGATATAGGCATGAAATGGAATACTATACAGCACCGAAAATGTACAAGCGATACAGCTGTATTAACAACGTGAAGCTCGCAAAAAATTTTTGATCAAAACAAGGAAGAAACAAAAGAATATATGAAGTATGAGTTCGTGAATACATTCTATTGGAAGACAGGCAAAACTAAACTATATGTTTTGTATGTATATACGCTGTGGTGGCAACATAAAAAGCAAGAAAGTTAAGATACTGGTTACTTCAGTGGGAAGGTTTTGGTTATGATTGGGAAATGGAGTAGAGAGAACATCTGGCATGCTGGTAATTGATAATGTGTATTGGTTATCCTAGTTTTACTTTACTGTTATTTGTAAAACTGCACATATATGTTATATGTACCTTTTGCATTATTTTATATTTCACAATAATTAATAAAATAAAATATAGCAACAGAGATCTTGTTTAAACTTTCAGGAAAACTCCATGACAAAGGTCACAGAATAGAATCCAGTGCACTAGTACCCCCTCCTCTGCAGATCTAGCACATCTGTCTTTTCCAGACAGGCTGGGGCCAGGGGAGTGGGGCAGAACCATGGACAGCTCCCAGAAGTCTAGGACCTAGAACCCCATCAGGCAACGGTCAATCCAAAGAGCCTCCGATGACCCGGAGGTAGACATGAACAAATACTTCGGGATCTCGCCTTGCCTTTTCTAATTGCAAGCCCACTGCCAGTGGGAGGCGTACAGATGTGGGCCCCAGACGTCCCTGATCCCTGAGGCCATGGGTAGGGGTGGCAGGCAGAGGTGCTCACCAGCCTCCTCGGTGCTGATGGTGAGCTCCTTGCTTGGCTCGCTGCGCCCAATCTTGTTGAAGGAGTACATGCGGATGCTGTACACAGACGCCGGGTGCAAGTCCACAATGTTGGCCTGGTTGATCGTGGGAGAGATGTTGCGTGTGGCCTGCTTAAAGTCCCAGGAATCTGCAGAGAGCACAGCCATTTCAAACCACAGCCAGGCAAACCCCAAGGCCCCTCCCCTGCCTCAAGCACCAACACATCCCAATCTCAACTTTGATGTCCAGGAAAGGTCCGGCTCACATAGACTGCAGTGAGAGGGCACAGGCCTTCACGGTACACAGTGCAAGGGGTCTGTTCCATGAAGCTCAAAGAGACCAACGGATGCCTGAGGATGTGAGCAGCAAATGCACTGGATGGAGAGTCAGGAAGTCCTCTGCCCTGAGCCAGCTGGTGAACTCAAACCCCAGACGGGGGTCAGACGAGATGTTTCCCAAGGTCCTTTCCAAGATCACCACTTGCTTGCTGTCCCTGACGGTTCAATTGACCAGTGCCTTTCTTCCCAGTCTCTCACACCACGTAAGTGATCCGTTGTAACTGTGAGGCACCCCATGCATCAGCGGTCCCAGTGCAAGGGGGGCGCCAAGTCTTCTCCCCCTTTCTCCTTCTCTCTTTGTACGCTTCTGTACTTCCTCTCCTTGTGCATTTGTATGGGGGTGGTTTTGAGTGTGACTTGGTCTGTTGAGGGGGCAGAATTCCCAGTCTAACCCCACCCCCTTTCTCTCACTAGGAGAAAGGTCTCTGAGTCTTTAGGGTCAGACCAACAAAGGATTAGCATGTCCCTGATTTATTTGGGGGGTGGGGACTAGCAGCCCATTCAAGGGCTAATGTTTTAGCAAAACTGTAGAACATGAAAAATACCAGCTAAACGCCAGGGATACTGTGACAGTAAACACCCTCCAGAGGAATCCAGCCACTCTTTCAATGTATTTTTGCTGTGCAACTACTAGGGGATTTCAGAGAAAAATGGGAAGGTTTTCAGTTACAGCAATGCCTCAGTCAGGACCTTCTAAACCCAGAATTCATAACTAGATCACTTCATTGGTACTGCACTTTGACAAGAAAAAAGGCAAACCACAAGGAAACAGGCTAATAGTAGGGCTTAAAAATCTTCCCAGGGTGTGTCCTGATGTCACTCTTCGGTAATTTTCCGTGCCTTTAAGTCCACAGTGGAGGATCCTGAAAACTCTCAGTAGAAAAGATGAAATTGTGTTCCCTATAGCTTAAGCCCAAAATCAGGGAAGAGGGCTACCGCATTCTAGAATGACTTTTAGGAAAAGGTTTTTTGTTTCGTTTTGTTTCTTGACAGCTAATGCCAGATAATCAGGAGAATCGTTCACCAGAAGCGACCGTCCTGTTCTCCCAGATTCTGGTTAATTGAGGTTTGGGTGTTTTGCAAAACGCCACTTTTTAGCGGTGCAGGCTCAGCATCTGTGAAGGACACTGTCCCAGCGCCCCATGTGCAGCTCTGCATTTAATTCTGTGGTGTCATGAGCCAAAGCCACAAATGGCGGCTGCGGACGCTTACAATTACATCTTGTCCTTGTCTTTTAAAACACTCCAACCACCAGGAGAGTCTCTCTGGCAGGGTAAGCCAGAATTGCAAATGTGCAGCCTCCTGCCTGCTGTGGGCAACTCTTGGTTTGGGAAAGAGTGGGCTAGCAACATGGAGGCAGGTGTTTGCTTCTCTCTGTGGCACCCAGGGGGCTGGTACCAGCTCACACATCATACTTGATGCTGTGCTTATGTGAGAGGGACCGTGATCGTGAGTCAGTGCGTTCATATTGGATGAGTGCAGACAGCGGGAGGAGACCCAGATGATGTGTCTGAACACAGTGGGTGGGCTAAGGAAAGCAGATGCTAATGTTTACCAAGCACCTGTGGTGCGCAGGTGCGTTCTGGACAATGTAAACATTCACCACGAACTCCTCACCCTCCGGTGACATCAGCACCATAAATCCACAGTATAGATGACCCCCACGTCACCAAGCCCAGTTTCTCACTTGGCCTCTCAGGCGTGGTCAACACTTGGGCTTCTCCCTTCTTGCAACACTCTTCCCTTTGGTACCCTGATAAAACACTTTCCAGCTTTTCTCTTATCTCTTGGGTCATTTCTTTGCTGTCTGCTTTGCAGGTGCATCTTCCCTACCCTACCATTAATGGTTAGTTCTGCAAAGGTCCATCCTAGACTCTCCTTTTCTCACTCCATACACTTTTCCTACCCAAGGTTTCTATTTCCATCTATACACAGATAGCTCACAGATTTGTATCCAGTCTGGATCTCTCCTCTGAACTCCAGACCCTTATAGCCCAACTGTTTACTTAACTTCTCCTCTTGGATGTTTCAAAGGCACCTCACAGTCAGCATGTCCAATACAGAAGTGTTGACCATACACCTTGTAAACTCATTACCTTCCTGGGTTTCCTGTCTCAGGAAATGGCACCACCATCCATTATGTTGTGTCAGAAACTTGGGTGTTATTCTTGACTCTTCTCTTTATTTCCCTATCAAGTCTTATAACTTTTGTGTCCCAGGTATCTCTTGAATCTCTCCACTTCCCTCCATCTCCATCTCCACCCCAGACCAAGCCACTGTCATCCCTCACTGGGACTCGGGAAATGACATCCTAACTAGCTAGCCTTCCAGAACCCATTGTGTGCCCCTTTCCATCTGTTCTCCACACTGCAACCACCATTCACTCTACAAATATGATTGGCACCTCTTACAGGCCAAACACTATCTCGGTATTGACAATGGTCTTCCCAAAACAAATCTGATACTGCCATCCTCTTCTATAAAACTCTTCAATACATTTTCTTTGTTCTTAAGATAAAGACAAAATTTCTTAACATGACCTAGGTAGGCCCTGCAACACCTTTCCAGCCTCATCTTTCATCACTCTTCTCTGCATTCCTACAGCATTTAGAGGCCCTCTTCAATGCACAGTATCTTCTTTTGAGGGCTGATTGTTGGGAAATTGCCCAAGGAGACACTAAGCTCCCTGAAGTCAAGAGCCATGTCTAAAATTAAGCCCATCTCCCCAACTCGGCATGTGTTGGGCACTTAAAACCCATTGTTGGTTTAGATCAGAGCCCTATTTTATCCTTTACTTTGGGTTTGGAGTTTCTCTGCATTTTGTAGTCACAGTAAATACCCTTTGCCTTTCTTTTCCTTGCCTCACTCAGCTGCCAATCATAGGAAAGTTGGGAGGAGGGGTGTCCCAGAGAGTAGCCTTTTTATTTTTTTGTGTGCTTTTCCCGGTCATTTGCTGGTGGAGTTGACCTCATGTTCCTGAATCATCTTTGATGTTGGTACATAACTGCTCTCTCTCTCCACAACCCTTCCAGGCTAATGCATCAGAGTCAAATCTGGAGGTCTCTAGCTGATTTTCCAAACTCGATCACAGCCATCTCTCTGACCCCGAAGAGTTGAAATCGGGGGCCCCATTTTCTTCCTTTTCCTTTCCAGCTCTCTCAGAGCACTGAGCTGGCTTTGGCGAGTGTTGTCTCTTTTAATATTCCCTTTCATACGAGCCTGGCTTACCCAGATTAACATATTTCATTAAGGGCTCTCTCTCCCTTTCTTCATCAAAAGGTTTATGATGCAAAATATTCTTCTTAAAAAATAAGGCAGCGGCTGGGGAGATGTCAGTGCCTTCTATTCTGAGGGCTGCTTGCTAGGAGGGGGCCTGGAGCCTTGGTGTTTCAGGAGACATATTCACTGTGGAGGGGGAACAGCCTGGACAAAAGCCACATCTGAAGCATTCAGCTGCCTGTGCTCAGGAAACAAATCCATTCTGCAGCTCTGATTTCCTCCTTGCATCACGGTCTGAGCCCCCGTGGCAATCTCTCCGCAGCCCCGAGAAGAGGTTCTCTGGGTCACAACGACCGCTCACAGCCTCCCCATACCAGTCCCTGTCACAGCTACACTTCAGCTCATACGGAATGACATGTCACACCAGGCTGGCTCACCCCGTGGTGGCCGACCGCTGGTGCCATGAGGCTGCCTTCTGGGCTGGGAGGACTGTCCTCAAAGCACCTACCCCTGCTCCTTGCTTGGGGAACAGGGGCAAAAGGTGGTGTCTGCATTTTAAATCTGCACAGCACCATCTGATAGATTTGTGTGGACGGTGCTATTTGTCATTCAGCATTCATGTATTATTACTCTGCTGCCTGGGGCCAGGAGAAGTCAGCGTGAGCGGATGGCTTAGAAAGGGCAGAATTGGTAATTTCCCTTGGAAAATTAGCATGATGAGCAACATGGCAGAAAACCTGGCAAAGGCACAGTTGGGGCAAAGAAGGGGGTTGGGAGCCGATGGTCAGGACTCGGGATGGGTCTGGTCTGGGGCAGGAGGAAGAAGGGAAGGGAGAGTTGAGGCACAGGATGGGGAGCCCTGGAGGGTTAGGCTGTGCCAGGCTCTGTGCTAGACACTTCTGCATGTCATCACATCCACTTCATCCTTACACCCCCGAGGAGTGTGTCTTATTGTCTCCATTTGATAGACAAAGAGATGCCCAAAGACATAAATAAGGTAGCTTGCTAAAGATCACTTGGCTCTGACACTTGGTCAACCCAAGTCTTTGGATTTGACAATGGTCCCTGTTCCACTATTCCATATGCAGGAAGAAGGTCTGCTTAGACACATGCACGCACACACATGCACACGTATGTACTTGCACAGCCCCCTCCTTCCTCTGCGTCACCCATCTGGTCCTTCTAATAGCCTTTTCAGTTCTCATGTAATATAGCTTGTGGTGTATTACCCGGGACTGCAGAGCGCTTTGTAATGGTTCTGAGAGTGCATGTGTTGGTGTATGTGGATGTGTGTGCACGCATGCACGCCGAGTATGTTCTCACTCCAACTGCAATTAGGCTCCAAGGGCAACACTCTGTCTCCTGTTTCTTTTTCTTTCCTACCGCATGGCTAATGCATGATTCTGCAAAAAATGATTGGTGCCCAGTACATGTTACTGCCTGACAGACACGTGCATTGCAGCCTGCAAGTACCACAGGACACTAAATTGCCACATGAGGCATTTGACTTAGAAGGGGGAGAGGAACTTGCATTTATTAATGCTTTAGCCCAATGCTAGATGTTTTGTCTTTAGTCCTCAAAACAATCCCACAAGGTAGGCATTACCATTCCCACCTTGCCAATGAGGAAGCTGTGCTGTACTCCCAGCCTCTGACTGACTCCGGTGGTAACCCCTGCAGTTCTCATGGAACCTCTTTTCCTAAGTGCCGGACAGATGCCTTAGTGAGTGGATGGTCTGGAGCAGTCCCACCCAGAGGCAGGGGACAAGACCTGCTGGCTTCTCTGTGTGCTTGATCCTGTGGTTTATTATTTTACAGGTGCAAAGCCCTTGTTGAAGGGAGTCTGAGGTTGAGTTTTCATTACTTCTCTCTCTACCCTACCCAGGAATGGCACCCCTGGCTCTTTGGTGAGGTATGGCAGTTCCTAGTCTTGCAGAGGAGCTAGAGGGGGTTGGGAGAAGATGTGGACATGCTCTGAAAGTTGCATCTTCCCTGCCCACCTTTCCTTCTGCATTGCTCTCCAGATGTGTGATGTTCTCAGCTTTGCTCTGCTGAGCGGTGCCCCAGGAAAGGTTTCCACACATTAGAGAGTGGTCAGTAGACGGGGAGTGGGCAGCGGGGCAGCATAGGGGAGGAGGGCAGGGAAGTAGTTACAAGGAGGAGTCGGGGCAGGGACAGCCTAGGCATCCCTCTCCACGCCCACCCCCACCCCTACAGGAGTAGAGCCCTGTCCAGCTGTATCAGCACGACGGGAAGATGGAGTGTGCACCAGCACACGGAGATGCGGGCCTGCGTGTGGACCCGTCCCTTCTGTCCTTTCGGGACTTTCTGAGGCTGGGCACAAGCTGCCCAGGAGCCAAAGTTCTGAGGTGTGAGATGGACACAGTCGGCCTCCCTCCTCTCCATGCCCTTTGTCTCCACAGAGGCCCTGCTGCTCATCACCTTGCCCCAGCTGTAGGGCTGCAGCAGCCTCCTTGCTCACCTCCTAAATACCTTTCCTTCCCATAGTTGTCAGCTAAATCTTTCCATGGTGCCATGTTGTTCTAGTCTTTCCCTGGGAGCTCAGTCTTTATCAGTGGCTCTCAATGGCCTTCCCAACAAAGTAAAGGCTCAGCCCGGAGTTCCCCTCCCAACCTGGCCCCCAGACCACTTCTTAGTCTTAATGCCCAGGAAGTGGATCTGTGAACCCTCTGGTAGACGTGCCTGCCACTCCTTGGACTGCACTGTGCCTTGCTCAGGCTCTGCCTTTCCCCATTTCCTGAATCTAGGCCCATTACCTCTCAAACTTCAAGACCCAGCTCAACGCAGCCTCTACAGGACCAGAGAGATACTTCCCTGATGACAGCCCTGGCCCTCCTTCTCTCTGAGGCTCTGCTCTTGCACTCAGGGCGAACTCTTGGATGGATGGCTACACCTGACATTTTCTCTCCAAGTAGACTGTAAGCTTCTGAGGGCAGGGCTCCTCCTTATAGAAACTTGTATCAAAGCTGACTGCCCAGTGCCCTGGACAGAGCTGTTTCCCCAGAGGTGAATATGCCGTTCAGAGATTTGCTTTCCGTCGTCTCATTCCCACTCACTCAACAACCATGTGTGGAGTGTTCACTACATGGCGGGCAGTGTGCCAGGTGCTGGGGAAACAGCATGGACCAGGACTTGGACAATCTAGAGGAGAAAACAGCCAGCCTGCCAATGACCATGTGCTGTGCTAAGGAAGACAGGGCATGTCTGGAAGTCTTTGGAGGGAGAAGACAAAACCTTGGACGTACTCTAAGACCCAAACGATGGGTTGGAGTTGGCGGGATAAGGGGGCCTGGGGAGGGTTGAGTTCTCCAGAATCTGTTTTGGTTTATTTTAAAGTAATTTTGAAAAATTTACACAGGTTTATGGTATCAAAAACAAAAGGATCCAGAATGAGACATATGTTTTCCTCTCACTCCTGTGTTGGAGCCGCCCAAGTGCCCTCTCAGGGGCAACCAACCCCTATTTCTCACGTACTGTCCAGAGACAGTCACGCAGGTACAAACATGAACACCTACACCTCTTTTTTGGCTTGGTTCACTCTCCAGGCCTCTTGTCCCCTCTGAGGCCTCCTCTACCTGACCACGCCCCTCACCCTGTTTTCCCAGGGGACCATGGGTCAGTGTGCTCTGCAGTCTTACAGTTGTGGGCAGCCTCCCAGGAGCTCGCTTAGGTCCTAGGGGAGGGATTTGGGAGGGCTTCCAGGAGGAGGAAACTTAGAGCTAACCTTTTCCAGGGACTTCCATCCTCCAACGACCCATTCTTGGTAAGGACCCCTAGTCATCCCTATCATGCCAATCCAGGAACGTCCAGATGACCGAGTTAAACCCATGATGCTTCTGACCCCAGAGACACAGCGCACAGCCCTGGGCTCAGGGGCTTTGAATTGCTTTAAATCAGACCACTCTGTGGGCCTTGGCCCAGGGACAGTCCTGGAAAGAAGGAGCTGACACCGCTTCCCCATCAACTGGGGGTCCCTCCATCTGCCCCATGGGTTTCTTGCCTCCGTTTGGAAGCCACAAACAGGGGCTTGTGCACTGGTGGGTGCTGGTGTGTTTGCCTCCGATGGCAGCTCGGAGGTCCCGGGGCTAACCCAGCAGGGCAGCCCAGGCAGGGCAGGGGGCACAGCAGCCCTGGTGGGCCCGGTGCTCAGCGTACCTGACTTGTTCTTGTATTCAATGTCGAAGCCTGTGATGATGCTGTTCCCATCGAATCGCTGGGTCCAGCGCAGGTTCATGCTCCGGGCCTTCACCTCCCGGATCTCCAGCTCTGGGGGGTCAGGGGGCTCTGGGGTGTGGCGGGGTGAGGGGGCAGAAGTGAGGAGGGCAGCAGAGAGCTTGGCATCTTTCTACCCCCAGGGAGGACCAGGGTTTTGCTGTACCCCAGGGGGTTGGTGTCTACTCACGGACCCTGGAACGCTGGGGTGTGGGCAAAATGAGCCTGGCAGCAGGGTCCGCTTTTCTCCTGCTTTGTTCCCCTCCCTTCCTCAGTCTGGGAGAGGGCAGGCTCTTTTGGAGGGACTCCTCACAGCTGATGGTCTGTGTATCCCCCATGCAGAGCTCCCTTCTTTTCCCAGCTGACTCCCTTCCGGGCTCCCACACTTCTGGAAGCCACAGCATGTTTTACAGGGGCTGCAGCCGCTGCAAACCTTGCTGTCTGAAGCGAGCCTGGAGGGCCTTTATCGCCCACTCTGGGCAGGAGGCGGAGGAGGAAGCTTCTCCCCGGAGGCCAGTTCTTACTGTCCTCTACCACTGTGTGGGTATGGGCAATGTCCCTGCTCTTGAGGTGGAGTTAGCAGTAGGTCCCTGGGCCCCTGGGAATGGGGAGGGAATGGTGGGGCAGGTGAAGGTACCTTGCACAGTGAGTTGGATCAAGCCCCGGTCTTCCCCATATGAGTTGATGGCATGGCAGCTGAAGAACACAGAGTCCCCACGGTCAGCAGGCTTGAGCTGGGAGGTGGCCAGCAGGGGCAGGAGGACAGGGAGAGAGGGAGGAAATGGGGAGAGTCTTTTAGAGCTGGTCTGCCGAAGGGGGCTCACTCTAGTGGAGATCACCAAGGCCATCTTCTTCAGGGAGGGAGATCCACAAGGGGTTTTGTCAAGGGCTCCTCTTCCCAGAAAGTTCCAAGGCTGGAATTGTGGAAAAGTCCATGCAGGGAGGGGCTGAGGGGTCTAGAAAGGTAGGAGAAGCTGAGGGGGTCAAGGAGAGAGGGATAGGCTCAGGGGTTCCAGAGAAGAAGGAAGGGCTGAGGGTTCCACACATGTCATGGCTGCGGCTTGTCAGAAAGGAGATATAGTGAGGTTCTAAGGCAGAGGTTTCTGGATGGAGAAGGGAAATAGCTAGGAAAGGGGAGGTACTTTTAGAGGTGCATGGAGAGGCTCCCAGAATTCTCATTTACCTCCATTGGATAAAGATCGTTACAGACTCCCCACTTTCTGAGAGTCAGGGTACCTGAGAGGGGTATGGGCGCTCACCTTCAGCGTGGAGACCACCTCGTCACCATTGTCCCTGGTGGCTATGGCGTATCGCATCACGCGGTCGGGATCAATGACCGTGTCCCCCTTCTCCCAGCGGATAATGATGGGTCGCTCACCACGCGCTGTGCAGTTGAGTTCCTTCGGGTGGCCTTTGATGGCGATGGTGGTGTTGGGGTGGGACGTGATCATGGCCGGTACTGGGGAGTGGAGGAGGCGCAGGAGGCCCCAGTAAGGCGGGAAGCCAGGCTGGGGGAGGGGCACGTGTGCGCTCAGAGGTCCCGCCCCCCACTGCCTCTCCCCGCAGAGCACTTCAGCCTCAGGCAGAGGGTCTAATAAAGGTTGAGGAAGCTATAGGAAAGCTTATTTGCCTGTCCCCTTTCTCCCTGTCCCCACCCATGACTGGGGCAGCCTTTCTTCCCCAGGGATTCTTACATTCCTGGGACCCCTTTTCAGAATGTTTTAAAATGTACACTATACGTAGAATTACAGAGGAAACCAGATATATTGAAATATGGTGATACAAATATTAAAAAACCTCAAAAGCAAACTTTTGATATAGTATATCACATGCAGGTATTAATATATATTTTTATTACTCTTTATCAAATAAAACCTAGTGCTGGGTTATGTTAGCATAATTTTGTAATAGTGATGATAAAGATATTCTGAGATATTTGCAACAAGTGGGTTTCTGCTGGTGATAGTCACAGGTACCGCTACTGCTGTGCTTGGTTGCTCAAAATGAAAGGAAAAACTAAATTTCAGTTAGAAGTTAGTGGAAAAAAGATGTAATTCCCCCCCCCCCCCCCACACACACACATCAAATTCATGGACCCCTTCAATCGTCTCTGTGCACCTCCTGGGGAGGTGCTCTCTGGACCTCAGGTTACGGGCCCTGCTCTAAAGCACTGGGGCCTCTGCTTCGTGTGCATGTCTCAGGCTCTGATGACTGCATTCAGCTGGTTTAGCCTCCTAAACAGCTGAGAAAGCCCTGTTCTTCCTAACCAAATGCAACGGAAAGTCTGGGGTAGCACCACTGTAATCAGAACCCTTTCAGCAGCGCTAACAGCCCCCCACCTCACCCATCCCACCCCTATTGCTGCCCTGAGAAAGTCATCATGAAACTACCAAGGTCCTGCTGGCCATCAGGAGACCCCTCTTACTGCCCTGACAAGAGGTGGCTCAGTCCTGACTCTCCTCTGGGGCTGAATGCCATGGCCTGCAGCAGGAGGAGGGTAGGGGCAGAGGGAAAGGTGGTCTCAGCTACCAGTGAGATCCTGTCCCCTCGCTCCTCCATCCAATTCAATGAACACTCATAGAGCACGTATGCCATTACATGGCACTGCATCAGGTTTGGGGACACACATGACATGAGATGGGTCCTTGTCATGAGGGAAGAGGGAAGGGGGGGGAGATAGACACCTGCATGAGCAACATGAAAATGAGGAAAATCTGATGAAGTATTAGGAGAAATTAATTTTGGCTGAGGGGTATCTGGGAAGGCACCATCCATCTACCCAATAAACATTTATTGAGCACCTACTAGGTGCCAGGCTTTGTTCTGGGTTCTGGAGGTAACAATGAACAGGAAACCTGACCTCAGGTTTCACTGTAGTGGTGAGAACAGATGATGACACAGACAATTCTGGTAAAGAACAGTTAAATACTATGCTAGGAGAAATGCACAATAGCTGACATAGCAAGACTTAAATTGGAAGAGCAGAGGCACGCTGGGCAGTGGAACCTGCTGGAGCAAAGGCCCAGAGGCAGCAGTGTGCAGGTCCTGGCAAGGTAATCTGGCATCTGGCGGACTGTGCTTGTCCTTGCCTCTTTCTCACCACCTCCCTGGAAAAACTTGCCTCTGAGTGTAGGTCCCCGGTGGCCCTTGTCCTGGGAGGAGTGCTCATTAGCTCTGCTGGAGGACACAAACTGGGAGGGGCTGTGGTCGATGGCAAGAATCAGACAGGTTTCCCCCCACCCCCATTGTGGGGAGGGCTCCTCCTCACTGAGTTCCGCAGACCTAGCTCACCACATCCCTTCACTGGCCTGCTTGAGCAAATGTGCAACAGGGTGATGTCTTCTCTCTCCTCACAGCCGTCTCCCTCCGGGGCACTGTGTCTCTGTCCCACTTCAGTGGCTGGCCCTTTCTTTCCCTCCCAGTATCCTCAGGATTTCTTTCTCCTCCAGTTTTAAGACCTACTCAGAAAACGTTCTTCCCAGCAAACTCTCCAGGGTCATCTGACTTCTAAGGACAAATAAGCCTTTGGAGAAAGGAGGGAAACCATGGAGCTATAATGGTGTGACCTGAGATGTCAGTCAGTGGGTGAGGAGACATTTGGAACCGGTGTGTGTGTGGAAGGGTGAAGGGTGGCTTTTGGTGTCCCTGAAGTCACATCATGCAGCGAGCCACCTCCTCTGCCTTCTGTCATGTGGGTTTGGTACTGAGGGCAGTCCTGGGCTCCAGCCCCTGCACCAGCATCCCAGCGCAATCCCCAGCCCCAGCTCATCAAATAATGAAGCAGATAAATTTTATAATGCACAGCATTACACTAGGATATACAATAAAACGCGAAAGACAAATAAGGAGGTGCAGGTTATAATGAAGAAAAAGCCTGCAGTCAGAGACATCCGAGTATGAATTATTGACTAAGGTTTTACACTCTCTAGGATGTGTGGAGGAATATTTTTCCATCAAAGATTTGCATAATTCACTCGTATAAACCTGGGTGGAATATAGAGTAAGCTTTTACATCAACAAGTCGGCCTCGCGTTGCAGATGCCTCCATTTGTCCTGGAGGATTGAAATGCGGGGTGTGGGAGGAGCTGCACACGTGTTGTTTCTGCGTTCCCCACAGTGAATGGTCAGAGACTGGGGCTGGGGACCCCTGGGAGGGCCGAGCCCTTGGGCCTTCCTGGGGAAGTGGGGTTCTGCTCCTGAGAGGCTGCTGCTAAAGCCACAGAGCAGCTGGGGGGATGTTCATGCAGAGGTGTGTGTGTGTGTGTGTGTGTGTGTGTGTGTGTGTGTGTGTGTGTGTGTGGAAAGGGGTGGGAGCAGGGTCCAGCCTCAGCATGAGTCAGAGGTGAGGAAGGGAGGGAAAGGAAGGCTCTGTCATTAGTGTGAGGCACTTGCAGCACTCGCCTGTCCAGGGCCAGGGCATGAACATAAGGGCATCCCTCTGGCTAGATAAAACCTCAGGCTAGGAGCCACGGCTTGGCCAGTGGAGCAGGGACTGGGTTTTAGATTCCAATTGCCCCTTAGGCTATATACCTTTGAACAGTGTACAACCTGCACACCAATATATGTCAGTCCCACCTCAGGGAGCTTGTCTTCGCAATCAGGTTTGTTCAAAGAGCTAGCACGGGGGCAACCGGAGACAATGGGCCTCCAGAGACCCCGGACAGGTCTCAGAGCCCACGTGGTCCCTCAGCCCTGAGTAACAACTGGTGCCTGGGGTGGGTTCCCCTTACCCTCCTGCCAGGGCTGCTTGTTATGGCACTGAGCCCCGGGCAGCACAGCCTCACACAGCTCAGGACAGGTTCAGGAAAGCCCACCTATGAAGAAGAGGAGACTGTTTCTGTGATTCCCCCAACCAGCTTAAAGGGCTTGGGAGCCAGGCAGCCCTGGGTTCTATTTATGTCTCTACAGCTACGTGCCTTCAACACAGTATATTTAATTTCCCTGAGCCTCAGACTCATTGCCTGTTATGAAGACATGGATAACTACCCTGAAGAATTGTTGTGGGGGCAAACAGGGTCTGTATATGTAAAGTGCCTGCCATGTAGCAGCTGTTCAATAAACCTATTCCCACCCCGAGGCTCTCATACCCCTCTCCTGTTCCAAGAAAAGCATGCACACCTTAAGATGTTACTTGCCAGGCTAGTCCACAGAATCACAGATTTGCAGCCACTAACCACATGTGGCTATTGGGCACTTGAAATGTGGTCAGTCCAAACTGAGATGTGCTGTTAAGTACAAAATACACACTGGACTTCAAAAACATAGGAGGAAAAGAAACAATGTAAAATATCTCATTAATAATTTTTATATTGATTACATGTTCATATTTTAGATATATTGAGTTAAGTAAAACAAACTATTACAATGAATCTCACCTATTTCATTTTACTTTTTTGAAAATGTAGCAACTAGAAGATTTTAAATAACATGTATAGCTGGCACTTCCTCTCCACTGAATGGTGCTGCTACAAATCATCCACATGGACACTTCCCTTTACAAATGAAGAAACTGAGGCCACACAGGAAAGCAATTGGCTAGTAAACAGCAATGCATCTTAAAAGCGGAAAATGGGAGAGGGCAATACTTCACACACAAAGCTGTGTTGCTCGTGGTAGAAGGTGTGGCAACATCAAGAGAACTATTTCCCAGTTCTTTGGGACTTACAAGTGCAAGCCCTAGATACTCAGTGACACACTCTGTCATGTTCTGGGCACTCTACTTGACGGAGGATGTTAACCAGCCAGAGTGTGACCAGGAAGATGGGCAGCTCTAAGCCATGCCATTTGAAGAGTGGCAGCAAACGGGGAATGTGTAATTTGCAGGGAGTTGGAAGGATAGACCTCCTGGTTGGCCTAAGAAGGCGTTTTCCAGTGGTTTTCGTTGTTCAGGAAAAGGGCAGCAGTGGGAACAGTGAGCACCCTGCACTAGAGGTGGACAACCAGGGGCAACAAGAAGATTGAAGCGAGAAAGCTACATACAAAGGGATAGAAGGCCCTTGTCTTTGGGCCCCTGGGGTGTCTGGGTCTCTGCAGAGAGGGAATGATGATCTGGGAATCCAGCTCACTGTTTTGGGAGGTGATTCTATGATTCAGGATACATTTTTCCTTGCATATAGGCGTCGTTAGCCCTATATGGCAAGAATCAGGGAACCTGCTTTCTTTCTTCTCCCTGCCCTAGTCATCCTGCCAACACCAGAACAGAAAATTCTGCTACTATAGTACCCCTCCCCCAGGCCCTGCCCCAGCCTCCAAGGGCCATGGTGCCCTCCTGTGCCCAGGGACTGGGATCCTCAGCCCTTCTGGCTGCTGTACAGATGGGCTTAATGAGGCAGCCCCCTAACACAGGCTGCGCCGCCCCATCCACTCTCTTCTCCCCCCACTCCCCTCTTGCTCTGGACCACAAGGTCTCTCTGCTCCACTGAGTCGCAGTAACAAACATGATTGAACCCTCACTGCACTGAGACCCGACTGTGCCCCAGAGCACTTTCTGGGTTGAAGGCAGACCCCAGGACTTCCCTAGAGACATGGGCAGTCATCTGCAGGAGCCCGCACACACACTTATGATTACCTTGTACTGGGAACTTCTCATGTACCATGTGCTGGAAGTATTCTACCATTCTACGTGAATTAACTCACGTGAGGTAGGTGCTGTTATGATTTCCCTACTCCCAAGCCTGGACCTGATGTATTTCTTGACTAAGCTCCTGTGGTGCTGCAATGGAGCAGGTAGCAGCAGGATGCTTTTGCCTCTTGCCATTGCTCAGTGACCCCTCAACAACATCCATGAGAAGTAAATCTTATCCCCATTCTTTCAAATGAGGAAACCGAGGCTTTCAGAAGGCAATTCTTCCCTACAACCACTGTGGTTGTAGAGGCTGCCCACCTCTTGCCGTCTGTCTGTCTGCCACGCATGCACAGTATCTGGCTTTGGGAAATGGAACTTGGCTGTCACCTAAAAGCTGTGGCTTCTCTGTGGTGGGCAGCTTCAGCAGGCCATTCCCAGGGCAGGTGTCAGGGACTGCAGCTTTAGGGGTATAGTCAGGAGAACAGGAAGGAGGAGGGGATTGTATGCACAGAACTGAATCCTGCATGACAAATGTTAATAGCAGCCACAAAGGCAACACATCGCTCCAATAGGACCCAGGAGGCTTTAATGAGATACAACTTCTCTGCTATCCTGCAGTGTAATTCAATTAACAGCCAGGGAAATCTAATTTCTTTGTACAAAGAGGGTGCAGGGGGAGACTCTCTGGGGACTTGGGAACAGGGAGGGGCTGGGCCGAAGAGCATCAGGATGACCCATGTGGGCCACCTGCCCCTTAATACATAGCTCCTTCCAATATGGCCCCTTTCATGGGGAGGGTGGGGGATGTGCTGGTGTGAGCTGGGCCGCTTTTATTTTTTACTCACAGTGGCTCATGAAGGGATTGAACCAGCAACCTTGGTGTATCAGCACCACGCTCTAACCAACTGAGCTAACTGGCCGCCTCTTGGCTGGGCTTGTTCAAATCTTTACAACCCTGGTATGGGTACAGTGCCTGCCTGGTATGGTGCCCAGCACTGGGCAGAGCCAAATGAGGGAAACTCTGGTAGAGGCCAAAGGGGCTTCCTGATGACTTCTAGGGCTCTTCCCTGACTCCCATGTCAGTGCAGACACCTCTCCTCTGGGCATTGAGCATCACTGGCACAGCACAGGTCGCACTGCCGTGTCCTTGTCTCCTTGTCTCTGACTGTGAGACTCTCCAGGGTAGAAGCATCTCTATCCAGGACTTAGCACATATTTGTGGAAAGAAGGAAGGCTCCCAAGTACCAGGCAGCTCTTCTGCCCCCACCCCACACACAGTACCCGGGGTCAGTCTGCTCTGGTCCTCACTAGACTCGCTCCAGGGTGGGGAGGAGCCTTGTGGGGTCTGTGACTTTCAGCCCTGCAGGAATCCCAGGTTTCCTCCTTCTGGTTCAGATGGAGACTACTGGCAAGTGCCAGGGAGAGGAGCGAGGAAGGCACTGGCTCAGCAGAGTTACCCCTCCCCTGCTCCAGGGCCCTCCTGGGGCAGCCAGCTGAGGGGAGAGGAAATCAATTTCAGAAACAAGACAGTTGTCAGAATCAGATGTAACTGGTTCCTGTCTGTGAAATTACTCGCAGGCCGGCCTCTGTCACCCCCGAGGTCCTGCCCGGACCAGCTGCTATTTACATTTTAATTTGATGTGAGAGGCTGATAGATTTTTAAAACACTATGAGAGAGCTCTGCTTCCTTGCCCAGCCCCAGCATCCAGCCTTTCCCACCAACCCTTCAGTCGTGGAGTTGGAGTCCTGGGACCCCTTGACTCTGCACCTGCTTGGCCCCTCCCTTGCTCCTCCAGCTTCCCCTTCTCTGGGTCCCACCTCAGAAGCTGCGCTGAGCTGCTCACTGCAGTTTACATAGCACCAGAACATCCTCTGTGAGGACCACTTTCTTGTTCGGAGGTGGCCTGGAGGCTATTAGCTCTTACTATGCCGATGAGGAAGTGAAGGCTCAGAGACGCTAAGGGGTTTGTCTAAAGTGGCACAGCTGGTAAGTGCCAGGAACGACACAAGGCCCCAAGTCCCTTGACAGTTCACTGGTGCCCTTTTCTCTGGTTTCAGTCTAGCCTCCTTCTGCCTGGTTGATTTTTCTCCCATCTTGGGGTTTGTCCCAGGAGTGGGAAGCTGCATGGGAACGACATAGGTGGATGAATCTTGCGGGGACTGCAGAAGGAGGCTGAAAACTAGAGTAGGGTTGGAGGGACGGGGTGGTCCAGGCCAGGCAGGGGCAGGGGGCTGGAGTTAGGAGGATGGTGAGTCAGGCTTTCCGTGTTGCTGTCTCCCTCCCTCTCTTCTGCCTGGGGATTGGACCTCAGTAGGTGTTTCTGACAAGTCCCCAAGTTACCAGGGACAAAAGATAAGTTATGAACACCCAAAGGAGAGTAATAGTATGGTGTGGGAAGGAGAATGTGCAAGAAAGAGGATGGGAAAGCCACTGGCTATTGGGAGAGGCATGATAAAATGCAAAAGAGGAGGGTTGGCCGGATGGCTCAGTTGGTTAGAGCGCAAGCTCTGAATGACAGGATTGCCGGTTCAATTCCCACATGGGCCAGTGAGCTGCGCCCTCCACAGCTAAGATTGAAGACAACAAGCTGCCACTGAGTTTCCAGAGGGGTGGCCAGATGGCTCAGTTGGTTAGAGCACGAGCTCTTAACAACAAGGTTGTGGGTTCAATTCCCGCATGGGATGGTGGGCTGTGCTCCCTGCAACTAAAGATTGAAACCAACGACTGGGTTTGGAGCTGAGCTGCGCCCTCCACAACTAGATTGAAGGACAACGACTTGGAGCAGATGGGCCCTGGAGAAACACACTGTTCCCCAATATTCTCCAATAAAATTAAAAAAAAAAATACGAAAGAGGAGTGGAATGTTGCATTCTAAAAGGAAGCTTGGTGCACACCTTCACCCCATTCACAGGGCCTGAGGACCTGAGTATGTAATAATAATAGTAGTTTACATTATTGAGAACTTACTATGTTCTAGGCACTGTTCTGCATTCTTTTAATGCATTAACTCACTTAATCCTCACAGCAACCCTATTTTTACTCCCACTTTACAAATGGGGAAACTGAGGCGTAGAGAAGTAAATTGCCTGAGATCACACAGCTAGTAAGAGGCAGAGCCAGCACTCATCCAATGCATCTGTGATTTTATACACGATGTGACACTGGTTAGAAAAGGACACCGGGGATAGGAGTACAAAGAGCCCAGCTTTTGTAAAGAGAAATGCAGCCAAATTTGGGGGGAAGAAGATTGGTCTGGAAACCAGGAGACCAAGAGATTAGGCTATTCTTTTAGGTGGATGGCCTGAGGGAGGGGATTGAGGAGGTTCTCAGGCTTGGCTATACATAAGAATTACCTGGGAAGCTTTTTAAAAATCTTATTGCGCAGACCCCACCCCCAGAGGCTCTGATTTAATTGGCCCAGGCTGGGCCTAGGCATCAGCATTCCTTGAGCGCCACCCCCAGCCCTGTGATTCTCACACAGGGCTGGAGCACCCTCCTCTTCCACCTCCCCTTCTAGTGCATGCTCTCTGGTCCTTCCTCGGCCTCAGGCGGGACGCACCTCAAAGCCAGTAAGACTGGAAGAAAGGCAGCCAAGTTCTCGCGTTCTTCACCATCCCCAAGGACGGGACGTTACCTTTTCAGGAAGTCCTTCCGAGAGTCTAACTGAAACCTCTCTAGGAGTCTTATAGAGCTTTTTCACTAAAAAAGATGTTCTCTCCGGGCAGGCTAAAATGCTTCCCTGGATGTCCCCCTCCTTGCCTTCTGGGAGAGGCTCTTCCAGGGGCTGGCAGATGACCTGAACGCTCTTGAGAGCTCTGCAAACTCACCTCCTCAGGGGAGAAGGAGCTTCCCAGCTCAGAGGCCTTCATCTGCTTTTGTTTCTGAAAGGATTACACTGCCCACTCTAAGTGAGGGGGCCCCCTCCTTACCCTCAACCAACCCACTTCCCTCCCTCCCCCCAAAAGGCTTATGTCTATGCTCCTTGTTAACAAGATCCTGACAAGAACTGTAGCTCTGTTTGGCAGAGTGAGATAAGCCGCCACAAAGGGGCATTGTTGGCATGTGGGGTGGTCGGCCTGGGGTGGGGCGGCTGGTTGGGAGAAGCTCTTCGCACTCAGTCCTGGCAGCAGCTCCAGGCTTTCCCTGGGGAAGGGCTGGCGGTGGGGGTGCCTTCTGGTGCCTGCTTTGTTTTCCCTTCTTAAAGAGCCAGGGCGTTGTTAATTTGATTGCACCCACTTCGGCTTCTTGTCTCCCCTGATTAGCCAAGCTCCACCTGAAGCATGAGATTAATTCAAATTGCATGGAAGCAATCAGCCCAGCTCTGAGAGCTGGTGGGGAGGTGCCTGGGGAGCTGGGGGCTCAAGGGACCCTAGCTGTCCACTGCCTGTATACATGGGGGGCAGAGGGGCAAGAACTGTGTGTGTGAGGGGGGTTGGGGTATGGTGGGACCTATGAGATGTGGACTGCAGCCTGTTTCTGCTGCCTGGTGGGCCCAGTTGAGACCCTCAAATTCATCAGGCCTTGCTTTCTCCAGCTGTAAAGTGGGATCAGTCAGTTCCTCGCTTGGCTGCTTACCAAGGAGTAGAAGAGCAGGAGGTGGGGAGTATTTTCAAGTGAGGGTGGGGATCTGGTCCTCCCCCTGTCTTTGGTCTTCTAATCTCCTCAAAATGTTGTGGAAATGATAGTAATAATTAAAATAGCTAACATTTATTGAACGCTTATTATGTGCCATGCACCCCAGTTAGTGTTTTACATGAACTGTCTCATTAAACTCACCCCTCCAACCCTAGGAGGTGGATAGTATATTTATTTCTAGAGGTGAGAGAACACTCAACTGTGAAATGACCCTGACCATTGGAATCCTTTCAGAAACAAAAAGAGACAGTGCCATCTTTCTTTAATTACTTGGAAGTTATTTCCGGATCATTGCTATGAATGCCCTAGAGCTGGGGTTGGTGAACTTTGTCTGCAAAGGGCTGGGTAGTAAATATTTTAGGCTTTGCAGGTCATAGGTCTCCACTGCAACAACTCAGCTTTGTCTCTATAGCTCGAAAGCAACCCTGGACAATAGGATATAGGATATGAAGAATGAGCGTGACTGGGTTCCAGCCAAAAAGGCTGCTGGCCAGATTCGGCCCTAGGCCCAGTTTGCTGACTCCTGCACAGGAGAGGTTGGGCTTGTGGACTCTTTTTTTTTTTTTTTTTTTTTTGTAGAAAGGTGAAAGCATCTAGGTTTTCTTTTTTTTTTTCCCCCAAGTCAAGTTGTTGTCCTTTCAATCTTAGTCGTGGAGGGTGCAGCTCAGCTCCAGGTCCAGTTGCCATTTCTAGTTGCAGGGGGCGCAGCCCACCATCCCACCATCCCTTGCGGGACTTGAGGAATCAAACTGGCAACCTTGTGGTTGAGAGCCCACTGGCCCATGTGGGAATCGAACCGGCAGCCTTTGGAGTTAGGAGCATGGAGCTCTAACCACCTGAGCCACCGGGCAGGCCCCGGGCTTGTGGACTCTTGATCAAGAGGGAGTTTTTGTTTAGGAGACTGGTTGAATTAAGACAAGAGCAGTTGTAGCATGTTGGAAAGGAGAGCATTTCGACTTCCACAGTTCTGGAAGCATGGCTTTGTAGATAACAAATCACTGGTTATGGGGATTGTTGTGGGTTGAATTGTGTCTCCCCAGAACACACATCAAGTCCTGACCCCTGGAACCTTTGAACATGGCATTATTTGGATAGAGGGTCTTTGCGGGTCTGACTAAGATATGTTATTGGAGTAGGATGGGCCTTTAATCCAAGACAGTTGGTGTCCTTATAAGCAGAGAAGAGGAGACGCACCCAGAGGGAAGATGATGTGAAGACTCACGGGGAGGACACCGTGCGTGCGAGACGGAGGCAGGGACTGCAATGATGTGTCTGCAGTCCGAGGAGCACCAAGGATTGCTGGCAGGCACCAGAAGGGCAAGGAAACACGCTTCCCTAGAGCCAGCACACACAGCACAGCCCTGCTGACGCTGCATTTAGGATTTCTAGCCCCCCAGAACTGTGAGAGAATGAATTTCTGTACTTTTAAGCCACCCATTTGTGGTTCTTTGTTACCGTGGTGCTAGGAGACTAATACAAGTTTTCACTGTGTGACAGAGGTTCTCTGTGCAGAGTTCCCAGGAGGACAGGCCACTTTGCCCTCCTCCATGGAACTGGAAGGGGCTTCCTAAGATAGGAGGTTGTGTGGGCATCTCTCTCCCTGCTCTGGGGGCAGCTCATCCCGCACCCCTCCCCCCAGCCCCATAGACAGGCTGGCAGTAGGCAAACAGGTGCCGGCGTGTGCAAGGGCCACACACACCCTCCCCCTAACACCTGGCACCCCAGCACTGGCCCAGGGAGAGACACTCAGTGGGTATTCAATAACTGCTGAATAATGAATGAACAGTGGCAGGCCTGGACATGAGCAATAGCAGCTCAAGAAAATTTTCTTTAGAATCTCAATTTTGCCACGTCTCAAGTCTCCATAGACCTGAAAGGCCCAGATGGAAGCCTGGTATCCTGGACTGGGCAGCCTGAGGACTGGGGAAGTCTACCAGTCTCATTCTTGCTGGCCCAGGACAGGATACCTGGGCTCACACAATGAATTATGAGTCGCTGTAGGGAGGTGGAGGCATTTGGGCCAGCACACTGCTCTAGGTAGAAATCCTAGCAGAATGTCAGCCGGTGTCTGCTGCCTTAGAGTACCCCCACCACCCCGACCTTTACGTGACCAAAACAAACATGCCATCTCAGTATTCCCATTTATCCATTTCTATTGGTGGCACCATCACATTTATCTCTCAGCCTCAAGCCCTTGATTCTCCTGCTCCTTTCATCCAACCCATGATTAGGGCTGGTACTTGTTCCTTCACAATGACTCTCAGATTCCCCCTTTCTCTCCATTCCTTGCTCAAGATCTTAGTATCATATCCAGACTTCGGTGTCACTGTTTCCATCCAACCTCACCCCCTAATCCTTGGTTGCCCCTCTCCCAGCAGATGGCCTCTTCGCTGCCTCCCGCACAGGCTTCCCAGCCCAGTGCCTTTGCCCACGCTGTTCCTTCCGCCTGCACACCCTCCTTTCTTCCCTTTGCCTATCCAAACACTGCCTATTTTGTAAAGTTCAACCCAAGTCCCATTCCTCTAGAAAGCTCTGTCTGATCATGTCTATTCACACTGGGTGTTTCCTTCTCTAAACCAACACTGTACTTGTGAGTGCCAGACTTTTAGTACGCGATTTTGCCTTGTTTCCTAAAGGTTAGTTCCAAGTTCCTAACTAGTTTGTAAGTCTTGTAGGGCAGGGATCGTGCCTTATTTTGCCCGTCTCTCTCTAAGACCTTGAGACCATGCTGGACACATTGGGGCTGCCCAGGAAGTACATGTTTATTGTTTGAGTGATCCAACAATTTATTCTGCCCCTACAGTTCCGATGGGCTTCAATCATTATTGGGGGAGCAGTTCTGGGCTACGCATTTAGGACAGGGTCTGGAGGCACTGCTTTAGCTCTTTGCCTGCCTGTATTTTCTTATCTACTAAACTGAGGTACCCAGTGATAGCCCTGACTCCTTGTGACTCAACAACGTTTACTGGTACCTTTTCCTTGGTTGGCATGTATGATGCATCTAATTTTCTTATTCATCATATCTGTTGGAGCTGAACATAGGGAAAGTCTTTAATGACAGCTTAGAGCCCAGATCCATCTGCAAGCTCTTCCAAGCTCATGGTGGTGGCGGTGTGCTTTATGCCACCACTGCCTATGGCCTCTGAGAAGGAGATGAGGGTCCAAATGAGACCCTTGGGACAGGCACTGTCCCAATACAGATTGGGAATGGAGGTTGCCTCATACTCTTGGTTTCTCGAGATCTGTAGGACATCCCACATTTTTTGTTTGTTTTTTTGGTTTAGACCTGTCTTTTTCTGGAAAACCGTGAAACACCAAGGGCTCCAGCTTCTGAAAGGTAGGTCCTGGAACTGGCAGCACACGTCCTGCCAGGGGTCCATTGGCACAGCAGAACCTGACCTATTTGTTGAGCTCTGTTGATGCCTTAGGGCTTGAAGGAAAAGGGAGAGAAGAGTTGTGACTTCTCTGAAAAGAGACAAACTGAGTCCCAGGGAGAGGGAGTAACTGACCCCAGTTAACCCAGGATGTAGTGGGGGACCACTGCAAGAAATCAGGACTCCCATCTCCCTGGTCAGCACCTTCCTGTCTCTTAAGCCATCTATTCATTTTGGCCTCACTGGGTTCTGCATGGGGTGGGGACAGCCTAGGCTAGCCCATGGCTGCAGACCTCCTGGTGAGGGTTCAGTGGGGCCCACAGAGGGGAGACTGGCCTGGTGACAGGCTGTGTCTAGCTTCTCTGCTCATCTCTGTTTGATGAAGCAGGAGACCAACTGCTTCTCCTTACTCTATGAAGTCTAAAAATCAATAAGGCCAAAGAGCCAGCTGGATAATCACCTCCATGGAAATCATGGCAATGACTCATTCCTCTTCCCCTCCCTCTCCCTCCTTCATCAAGCTGGGAGACCAGGCCCCAGGCCTGCAGAGGACATCCCAGCTTGGTGCAGGCTAGGCTGGGCTTCTCTCAGCGCCCTGAGGCTGGGCAGGTGAGGCTCATTGAGGACCACCACCCAAGTGAGTGGAGAGAGCAAGTAACTTGCCCCAAATTCCACAGCTGGGCAGGGCCAGTATCAGCCCCAGGCTAGTGTGACTCAGAGCCCCAGCCTTAGCCCTGCTCTGCTGCCCCCACTCTACTTTCCTGTCACCTCTCCCTACTGTTTGTAGATTCAGCAGAGGGTCTGTCCCACCCACCCCCTCACCCAATCAGAGCAACTTGTAAGAGTGGTGTGCCAAGTGGGTGACCAAGTGAGTGACCTGTGACCCCACATGGATTTGGACCAAATCTGCGGACTAGGGGTCAGTCAGCCTGTCAGTCCCCAGCAAGGCAGGCCAAAATAGCCAGGCACCTATGCTGAGCAGAGTACCAGAGGTGGGAATTACCGCAGAGGAAAGGGAAGACCAGCCTAGCCTGCAAGGAGTTTCATTTCAGTCTGCTGAAAAGACAGGACCCACCACTAAGGAACACAGAAAACCTCAGGCCAGTTGCCGGGCCTCTCTGTGCCTCAGTGTCATCTGTGTGCTGAGAATATGTGTGCCTTATGAATATATGTGTGGACATCCTGACCGACATGTCCAGGCCCCTTCTGCATGCCCTGCATATAGCCATCCCTCAGAGGTAGGGGCCCATCCTTGGGAAGACAGACTGGGGAAGAGGCCTTGGAAGGTCTGAGAAGTTGACTCAGGGCATCCGTACAGGGAATTCCTGGGGTAGCCAGAGCACAGTCTACAAAGGGACTTGTGGGTTCTGGGCGGCCATTTCCTTTGGCCACAGACTCCTTGTCCTGTGGGGAGTGCAGGGGCTGAGGAGAGCAGAAGAGGCCCCCTAGAGTAGGAGCCCCAGTCACAGGGTCTAAGGGAGGTGCTGCTTCTGCCCCACAAGGAGAAGTTTCCTGTGGGCAAACTTGAAATCCAGATTGTCTCAGCTCACTGGATACACAGTTGTCTTTCCAGTTTTGCATCCTGACCTCTACAACATGGACAGACGCTGGCAGGTGACCTGGTCTACCCAGTTCTCTCTCGGTTCTATTCTCCTCCCTCCTACCTTCCTATGACTCTGCAGCTGGGAGTGTGCTTGCAGAGAGTTCTTGGATCTGGCTTTAATTGTTCTGGCATTTTGTTAAACAGATCACAACTCAGACCAAACAAAGAGCCCTTATGGCTTTAACTGGCCGTGGGCTTTGCCTTGGCCCAATCACTGGAGCCTTCACAAAGTGGAGGGGAGGACTGGGGGAGGTAACAGGACCTCTCTAATCAGGTGACTTGCTGCACAAGGAGACCATCTATCCTGGGAGGCACTGCCATGCAGGGGTGGCAACAAAACACAATCAGTCCCTTGCACCCCAGACTAAGCAGCCTGACTTTGTACCTGCCTCTTGGTGAAGCTTCTCTTTGAAGATGTTTTATTCCTCCCTCACCCCCGGCTGTGTGGCATTTGGAGGAGGAATTGCCTCCTCCTCCTTTTGGTCATTATCTCTGTTGTTGTTTTAAAAAACATTTAAAAGGTAGCCCTGTGGATGTGACATTTTCTTCTGCTAATTACATTTATTTTCAACCAAGTTCTGGGAAGTAGTCTAGTGCCCTGAAAGGACCACACACACACACTGATAGAATCATAGATTATTTAGGCTTCAAGGGACCTTGGGATTAGCTAGTGACTAGATTCTAGTCTAGGCCTCTTATTTTACAGATGAGGAAACTGAGGCCCTGAGAAGGGAAGGGATAGACAGTGAGTTACTGAGCTGGGACCAGCATCCAATCTTCTGTCTCTTGGTCTGTGCTCTTACTACCAAACTTTAAGTCCAGAAAGGCAAGTTCCGATATTAGCTGGGACTATATCACCCAATGATCTTGACCCAGTACTTTACCTTTTTCTGTGAAGGAGTTGTTGTCTGCCAACCTCACAGGAAAGGTATGAAAAGAGCTGTATAAACTGTCAAGGGCTGTACTTGTGATTGTGGCAAGGCTGGGCTAAATGCTCAGGCACTCATGGGCTCAGCCAATACCAACACGCTGGGGGTCAGGGAGGAGTGGGGGCTACTGGTGCCTGGTTGTTTGCCAGCAAGGATGTCCAGGGACTTGGAAAACCACTTGCCCCCTCTAACATCCCCTTAGCAATCTGGGGCCCCAAGGAAAGGTTCTACATGGCAATTCTCTAAGAACCAGCCCTGGAATCCCAACTCCCACCAGACCGCAAGGCTCTTGGAACTCTGGTTTGGTGCATGATATGAAGCGTCAACGCTCCGCAGAAAGACAACGTGTAGCTTCCAAAGCCCATAAGCACTTCACATTCATTCTCTCTGCCCGTCTTGCGTTCACTCTCCTCCAGTCACCACCTCACCACATGACATTCGTGGACTTTCCTGAGTCTGTGCCCATGTCATGCTTCTTCCTCATCCTGGAATGGAATGACCTTTGCCCCTGCCGGTTCTTGTCAGAAGTCGTCTCACCCTTCAAGTCCTACTGCACGTGTGGAGCTTTTCTTGATATTCCCTTAGTGGCCCCCAAAGTTAAAATTAATTACTCCATTCCTGATTCTCTTCATATCACCTGTGTATGGCTTTTTAAGGCACTTATCATTGTGTATAGTAGAGTTGTTTTGAGTGTATTTCTATCTCCTTTTCAAGATTCTACATTCCTTGAGAAGAACAATTCCGTTTTACTCATCACTAGATTTGCACCACCCAAAACTAGTGATTGCTGATTACTGAATGCGTATTTTGTGCCAAGTACTGTGTTGATTGCTGTCAAGTGCATGTCTCACTTAAGCCTTACCAATGAGTAAAAAGCATTATAGTTGCAGACTTATGAAGGAGAAAATCAGGGCTTACAGACATTGTTGTCCAAGATCCCACAGCTATCAAGTAGAAGAGCTGAGATTTGAAGCCAGATCTGACTGGTTCTAAAGTCCGTGCTCTTAGCCACGGGGTTTTATTGATCTGTTTAGTGAGTGGTCAGTGAGAATCTGTTGCGTTATCATTGGAAACTGTAGGGGTTAATGTGTAGACACTACCCAACAGAGGTCAACCACAAACCTCCAATTTGACAGTTGGATGCTTTTTATGATGTAAGTCTCTTTGATATAGTATTTAATTTCTTACTTCTGCTTGGCCAAAGTGGAGATTAAGGTCAGTTTGCCTTCTGAGAGTTCACAGAAGTGTGAGGTCTGAGAAGGTTGTAGGTCAACATTTTCCTGAGTTTGTTAGAGGCATTGGGGCAAGCCTGGAAATTGGCGTTGCAAATGGTAGGTCTTTCTGTGGCCAGCTCTGCAAGTAGGTGAGGTGAGTGTTGGTGGTTGAGGTGAGGCGAGGTGAGTGAGGTGGTGTGGGGTGGTTGAGATGGACTAAGAAATGACTAGGAATGGCTTTCTCCTGGCAATCCCATGGGTGAATCACATGCCCAAGTCCTGAAGATCCTTCCCCACCTACCTGTGCCCTTTCAATTGAAGTCAGAGTTGGGGAGATGGGAGAAGGTTGAGGGAGAATGAAGGAGGAAGAGGGCAGAGCAGGCAGGAGAGGAGGTGCAAGGGGAGGGTGGGGTCCCTGGAGCAGGATGCCTGTGTAAAAGCAGCAGGAGGCAGAACGGAAGTTCCCAGAGAAGAGCAAGAGCACCCACGCCCCCTCCTCTCAACTTTGTCACATTGTCACAGGAGCATCTTCCGGCCGCCAGGCACTGTGCAGCATTGTTCAGGCTGCTATAGGAGGGCAGTCAGACCCTCCAAACCCAGACAGAAGCCCTGGCCATGCTCAGCTGTCCACATTGACTGCCCGCGTATCTCAAATGCCCCTGGTTCTACTTTCTCTGCTCCTGCTGGCATTCAGGGTGGCACAAATTCCTCTAGCATGGCTGGGCAGGTCACTGGGGAGAATGGGACTGAAATGGAAGGGGGAGTTTGTGACAGAAAAAGGGCGTGAGGAAAAGGCCATCTGAGGGAGCACATATGTGTGAGGTTTGGAGACCCCAAGTGTGCTGAGGGTGTGTGAGAGCACAGAGGGTTCTGCGAGGAAAGCAGTAGGGAGCAAGGAGCTGGCATTGCAGAGAGGCTGCGTGCGGGAGTGCTGAGAGACATGCGCAGACAGTGTGTGGCGGAGGTGCGGTGAGTGGGGGAATGTGACCTGGAGGTGTTTGTGAGATGGAGCAGATGTAGGAAAGGAGTGTGCGTGTGCCTTACTGTGGAAGGAAGCAAAGCAAAATGACAAGGCAGCTGAAATTATAACAAGGGGCCAGAAAAGAAGGAACGAGGTCCAGATTCTACCCATAAGTGATTAGAGTGGTATGAAATTCCCTTGGGAAGAGGGGAGGCAGAGGTCAACACGTGTGTGTGTGTGTGTGTGCGCGCGCGCGCACATGTGTGTACACACACATGCTCATAAGGCTGTTCTGGATTTACAAAAGGTTCTTTTCTCCAAATACCTCAGAGTGTTTCATAGCTTCTGCCTGGGTTGGGAAGTGAGAAAAGGACAGAAAAATGGAGGCTCAGGTAGGGGTCCCACGGCTTCAGGGGCAGCCTGATGTGAACTCGGTGCCCTCACACAGACCACCTCCTGACCACTGCACGGCCTGTCGCCCAAGTCCCCTCATCTTCACAGAGAAACCACACACCACAGGGTCATGGCCATGATTGCTCAGTGGAATCCCCTGACTTAGAGAAAAACAGCAAAGACCCTCCTCTCCCCGCAAAAGTTTGAGAGTTTAGGCTCATTTTTCCTGCTAACAGTGGGGAGATAAGGATCAAATACCAAGGATGTTTCCAGAAGCGTCTACAATTCCTCTTGCTTCACACAGGCAGAATTAGCGAAGTCCTCCCTGGCTGAGGGATGTAGATTGATTGCCTGGTTTTATTAAGGACAAAGTGCTTTTTGATAGTGTGAGGCAAGCGGCTCCCCAGGGCGGGGATTCCGGCTCTGAGCTCCCTGAGCATCGATCGCCAGGGCTTCCCTGTCTGGTGCTGAGCTGAGCATGGGCTTTGGCAAGCGATAAAGAAGCTATGATCCTTAAAGGAAAGAACTCCAGGGAGATGCTGGGCAGACCAACACTGGGCACTGCTCTCGGTAGCCTTTCCTACATGTAACCTGGAGGGACTACCATGGTGGCGAAATCTTTGCTGACCTACTGGGTGCCAGTTCCCACACTGGTTGCTTTACACGTATCACCTGACTTACCCTTGACACAAAACATAACAGGTATGGCAGCCTTTATGACTCATTTTGTCTATCAGGAAAATGAACTACAGTGAGGCCAGATAAACTCATCAAGGCCATTATAATTATGACATAGATCCCAGATTCACACTGGGTTTGGTCTGACACTAAAACTCAGGCTCTTAACCTTGTCCTCCATGACCTGTGGTCCATTTCCTGCTATAGGGCCAGATGGACACTGTCCTTCTGACATGGTTCCTAGGGGCCTATTATACAGACTCCTAAGAGTGTAAATGGGTAGACTCACCCAGTAGGAATGTCTGTGTGTGACTTAACAGAATTCAAGGTTATTCTGGGCTTCCAAGGCCATCAAGGCAGGCTTTATGTCTGGGGATTTAGAAGCCATTGATATGGTACCAAGTTACCGTGAGGTTTATTGCTCTTTCAGCTTCTCTGATGCATCTTTCTTCTTCTACAATCAGTTCCCGTGTTATTCACACCAATGTTGTGGGGGGAGTGGGCAGGAAAAGAACCTCTAGCACAGGTGAGGAAACTGGAGCCTAGAGAGGTGAAGTGACTTGCACAAAGTCACACAGTCCCTCAGATTTGGAATTGGAACCCAGGTTTTCTGCCCACAGGACTTTTTCCTACATGGTATATGTGGTGTCCTCCTTTGTAAGCCACAAACAGGTTATACAGAAGCAGGTGGAAGTTAAGTAACAGAAATAAATTGTTTGATATGACTATTCAGATAGAATTGCCAACCTGCAGATCAAAGTCAACGGGAAGTCACATGATCTCAGGAGCAGATCATGAGCTTCTCATGACTGGGTGATCTGGGGCCATTCAGGAGGAGGCCACTGTTTTAGATGACAGTGTTTTTGAATCCTCCATCTGAGAGTCCCATACCCCTCTGACTATGAATCCTTCCTGCCTCCCCTTCACAGAAGGAACGATGGAAACCAAGAGTGGAGGCAGGGTGTGTGGGAACCGGGCCCGAGCCTGTGATCAGGGGGTTCTGGGAGGGCTACACAGGGGCAAGACTCACTCTTGACAGTGAGGAACATGGACTTGCTGATGTCGGTGCCCACGCCGTTGCTGGCCTGGCAGAGGTAGTAGCCGATGTCCTCCTCCAGGACGTGGCGGATCAGCAGGGAGCTGTTGGGCAGAATCTGAATGCGGCCGGTGAGGGGCACTGGGTGGTACTGCTGGGGGTTCCCGCTTCCTGGAAGGAGGCAGCAGTTAGGAGTGCTGCTGCCAAGGCTAGGGAGTGAGCTGGGTGGATTGGAATGCCCCAAGGAATGGCCTCGATACCTTTCTCTTGCCCAAGTAGGGCCATTTTGTAGTACCCCCAAAGTGCTAGGAGCCCACACAGCTCCTGTTTCCTGGGCAACAGGAAAGACCCTCATGGAGAGCTGGTCCTGCCCCAGCTCTGCATAAGGAGATGGAGTTGGGGGCCTCAGCTCAATGCCCACCTTGGCACTGAGCTTCTTTGGGGTAAATTCCTCCAAGAGGACGAAAGAGTTGTGTTTGAGCCACTTGGCAACAGGCAAAGGGAAGACAGCCCTCAACTGGCAATTGCCTGGTCTTAGGCAGCCAGGCCTGGGAAGAAGGACCACCATCCTCCAAGGGGAGGCTTTGGACACCTCCTTCCACTCCCCTAATGTCAGCCCTGGACACGATCTAGACAAGAGGTTGGCATGGGGCTTAGTTAGATACCAAAAGCATCCTTGGGATTAAATTGGTCTCCAACAACCCAGAATAATTGGTGAGAAGTAGGGTTTCATGTGGCTCAGGGACCCCAAGAGCAAGGGGCGGAGGGTGGGGGTGGGGAGAGCAGAGCACTCTGCGTTCTAGAGCAGGAGGGGGGAGTGGAGAGGTGACTCTGTGGCAGCAAGAGGAAACTCAGTCAGTGTTACAGTTGTCCCTGACCCACAGACCCCCCAGATCAGGTATAGCCGGGGTCTCCTTAAAACTCAGAACCCAGGGTTCCCACCCAGGGGTCGGGGTTGTGTGTAGGGACCAGACCCAACTCTTACCAGCATCCTCCCCTCCCCATCCCTGGCCACTCAGAGTTGCTGGCTGACCAGGGGCTTACCCTTGGCATGCTTCCACATGACCTTGGGCGGGGGGTAGCCGTCCACAGAACAGTTGAGCACACCAGCTTTGCCGTAGATGCCATCCTGGTTGTTAGGCTGCACCACAAATCGAGGGGGCACTGCAGAAAGGAGGAAAGTGGCAGAAATAGATCACCAGTCTCGGATAGGTCTTCTGGGGCTTTGGGCACCTTCCATGCAACGTCAGCTAAAGTCGGGACCAGGCAGCCCCCAAAACCGAGATGCTGAGAGTTTTTTCTGAGGGCTGGGTTGGGAGTTGGGAGTTCTGAGTTCCAGTTCTGATTTTGCCAGTGACTAACTGAGCAAGTGTCTTCCCCTCACAGAGCCTCGGTTTCCTGGCCTGGAAAGTAAGAGGTTTGAACCTTTTCGTCTTCAAGGCACCTGCCAGAGCCACCCTTCCATAAGCCTGTGATTTAAACCTGAAATCTAGAGAGACTTTTAGCAGCAGACAGAGCTGGACTCTCCCTTCCCCCCCACGGGCCTGTCTCCACTCACCACGCACGATAAGCTGCCGCTCCCGGCTCACGGTGGCCGCTGCGTTGCTGGCAATGCACGTGTAGTTGCCGTTGTGCTTGAGGGACACGCTGGAGATCTGCAGGGAGCTCATGAACTCCTTGCTCTCGATGGTCACACCTGAGCCTGAGATGATCACCTGCCCATCCTTCCTCCAGGTGATGCGGATGGGCATGTCCCCTGAGGACACCACACAGGGGATGTAGAGCAGCTGGCCGATGGAGGCGGGTGGGAACTCGAATGGCTGGATCAGAGGGGGCACTGGGAGGGCAAGGGGAATGCTGCTGTCAGGCCCCCTACCTCCCCCAGCCTGGCCAGCAGCACTGCCTCACCTGCCTCACCCTTGAGTTCCTCCCTATCCTGGGGTAGGCTGTGAATAGAGTTCCCTCGGGGTACTGGTGCCTTATTCTCTTGTACATGCAGAATGTCTTGGGGTGCCCTGCCATTGTCCCCTGACTCCCGTCCCCCTTCCCACACCGGCCTGGACCTACTGTCTCTGTTCAGGGCTTTTTACTGGCCTGCATTAATCCTGACCTTCAGATTTGTCCTAGAACTTGAATGGTGATGCTTCCTGTGCCTCTCAACTCACATCTGACTGCTCAGCTTTCACCCCCATTTCCCTGTCATTCCTCAGCTCCCCTACGCCCACTGTCTCAACCCAGTGATGCATCTCACAGCTCTCTGGGGGCCGGGGTCGGTTGACACGGTGTGCCCCTGATGTGGCTGGGGAGGAAGGCTGAGACTCACCCCCATGCATGCCCTGCAGCTGCTTGCCTAGAATCAGGGTGCTGTACTCTGGTCTCCTCCTGCAGAGGCCCCACCACCCACCCAGCCCTTTCCATTGTCATCAAGTAACATTAGGACAGGCTGGTGGAAGCTCCCGGACTGGTTGTGTCAGTTGCTATATCCCACACACCATCCACTGAATCCTCCCACCAGTGACGCGATGTGAGCTTAAACTCTCTCCATTTTAAAGATGGGAAAACGGAGGTCCAGAGCTAAGAAGTAATTTGCCCTAGGTTGCCCAGCTCATAAGAGGTGACAGTGTGATTTGAGACCTAATCTGTCCGTCTTCCAACTCCAAGCTTTCTCCCTCATGCTGCCTGGTTGCCTCTCTAAGAGAGTCCCAAACAAACCTAGAACAGAGATCCTTTTGTTTTGTAAATGAGCTCCCCTTGGGTGGTAGGAAAGAGCAGAGAGCGTGCCCTGTTGTCTTTGAGATAACCCATTGGTTAGACTCATCTGGCTAAGCATCATCACACAGCCTCCCTCCCCACAGAGATGCAGCTTGCCCTCCCCTCCCCCCCCACACATCTCAGCCCCTGGGGGTGGGGGAGGGTTATCTGGAGCCTGAGCGGCTGTGGCTCCTTTATCGGCTCTGGCTAGAGCAGCAGCCATTATCTTTATGATAACTCAATTAGGCCACAGCGACTTCCCCAGCAAGTGAGGGGAGAAGACAGGGAAGGAGACAGACAATTAGCTTAACAAGGATGAGCACCAAGTAGATGAGATCTCCTTTCTGCAGTCAAATAATTAAATTACCAGGCTGTCCACAGTCCTCTGGCCTTCTCCCAGGCACCAGCCCCACCCCTCCTGGGAAGCCTGCTACTCTGTACCCTAGGTGCACCCTGAGTGGCCACGGGGGTGGGGGGGGGGAGTAGGGGGGTGTGAAGGGGGACAGGGGAAGGGGGTTGGGGAAGCTCTGAAGGGAAAAGGATAGGTGGCTTCCTATGCATGCCCAAGTTTCTCCCTGTACCCCAAGGAAATTCAGGGCTCAGTAGGGAGCTGCCCCTGTGGAGTGGCCAGGTGTGGACATGGAAAAACCCTTGGAAGCCCTTTGGATACCTGGGAAAGGTCTTGCTCACCAGCTCCAGGTGGAAGTGACATTTAGGAGGAGCGTTGCCTCTGTGACCTATAGGGTGAGAGCCATACCTCTCAGCAGGGCCCTTAACTGACTTTCCCAATGTCATCTCCTACCTTACCCTTTACTCCAGCCACAGGGGCTCTAGCAGTGCCCATTGCTCCAAGCCTCAGCCCATGCCTGGGTAAGCATAGCTGGGCATTTGTCCTTCTAACCTCCCACCAACGTGTGCTCCTGGCCCAACGGCTGGCTTTTGACCCATCTCATTCCAGATCCACCTGAACCCACATTCAGGTCTTATGTTCAGCCAGGTTTTCTGGGGTTCTGGTCATTGTCTGGATCTCCCCATCCCAATGGCTGGCTGCCTCTGCAATCTGGGTTGGGGCCTCCCCAGTATTCTGAGTGGTTTGCTGAGTCTTGGATATCCAGACAGATTTTTTCTGGAACCCTGACTGCCAAATGTCCATTGCTGAGACTTCCCAGGGATTCTTCTGTTGGGCTCTGCTGAACCAACCTCACCTCCACTTTTTTGGTCCCTAGATCAGATCTAGGCCTCTGGCCTCTTTGGACTTTTTGGTGGAATTGTTGCAGAGGCCCAGATATGCCACCCACTTTGTTTTCTGGGACCCAGCAGAACCAGTTATGGTCTGGTCCTTCCCATGGAGGCCCAAAGCTACAGCCTGGCAAGCCTCCTGGGAAACCCTTCCTCATCCTTTCAGACCCTGCTCCAATGCCACCTCTTCTGTGAAGCCTGCCCCTCCTGCACAGCCCTGTAGGCACCAGGCCCACACCTTGATCATGCGGCAGAGCCGTAGCGTTTGCTTTACCCTTTCCTCGGAGGCTGGGAGCTCCTTTAGAGCAGTAACTTATTTACCCGGCAAATTGTAGGTGTCCAGTAAAATGCTTGTTGGGTAAGTACAGTAAACGAAAGAACATATGTCTGAATATCACATCCTGGGTTGATCTTAGAAGTTTACCTGTGAGGTAGGCAAAGGGTAGGGAGCACAAGGATGGGGGTTCATCTAGGAAAGAGGTGTTTCTATGTTATTCCTCAAGATGCTGCATTGCTGCTGGAATTTTGGAGCTGAGAGCTTCTCCCTTGGTCCTCCCTGGGGGTTAGGCCGTTACTGTCCTAGCACCAGAGTTGGCTTCTTTGACGCAAGAGCCCTATGGAAACGGGGAGTCACAGCAGTGATGGGGGCTGCAGAGGGGATGTGTGGACAAAGCAAGGAGCTGGGCAGTTCTGCCGAGGGAGGAGGGGCTGAGGGGTTGCCAAGTGTGCAGGGCTATGCCCTGGGGATGGATGGTCAAGAAGACATTTCCACTGAGGACAGAGCAAGTGGAGAGCAATAGTTTGAAATTAGGCAGAAAGATTTAGCTCAGGCAAGGGGAAGACTGTCTCTCTGACTAAGAAGGGATTTAGATAATAGAACAAGTTACTAAGGCAAGTTAATTCATTAATTAACTGATTCATCTAATATTTATGAAATGCCTGCTCTGTGAAGGCATTACGCTCCGCGTAGGCTCGGGAATGTAGGAACATGCTTAAAATACAGATAGAATCTCCAGGAGCTTATTTCCTAGGGAAGGGAAGGCATTTCCCTCACTGATTATCGGACAAGCTCCACCTGAATATACAAACGCTGAACTCAGAGCAAAGAGAGGTGTCATCTAGTTGGGTGACTGCAGCTTCATGGAGGAGGTGGCATTAGGGCTAGAGTTAAAGGACACACACATACTTTAAAAAAAGAAAAAATATATACATATGTACACACACACACAAACATGCGCGCGCGCACACACGGGTGAGAGAGAGGGAAAGAACTGAGCCAAGAGGTAGAGGCCAGCTAGGGGCCGTCATTCCCTCTGGCCTTCAAGTACAACACTGGTAGCTATTTGAAAGGTCATTGAAGGAGAGAGTTGCCAGCATCCATCCCAGGGGGTTAGATATTCACCTGGGCCGGACAGAGCTCTCTACAGCACTACTGACCTATGGAAGACAGGTGACCAGACAACTCCCCAGAGATCCAAGGCAGGCTCCTGGCTCCCCTCCACCCTCCACCCCTGTTTTGGGTTGATGGGCAGGTGTGATCAGCGTCCCCTTAGGAATCCTTTGGTGGGTTCTGGAGTAGCATTCCGACAACCCTACTACTGTGTGCACTAGAGGACGGCCTGGAGGGAGAAGAAAGCATAGGGATCCTGGCTCCTTTGCTGGCTTGCTGAATTCTAGGAGGAGTGCTGTGAGTGAGAGAACCAGGCAGGGCAGGGTGTGGGGCTCTGCAGTGTATACATGGGCAGCTGCCTGGATATGGGGCTGCTTTCTAACCTGGGAGTCAGTGGCACCTTCCCCAGTGCTCAGAGGCAGACAGGGCTAGTTGAACGTGTATCTCCATTTCCACCGCTGGGAAAGCATCCTCAGCAGCTGAGGGCTCTGACCACCTCCAGCGGGTGATGACCAGGGACCTCTTCAGTGCTGATTGCAGCCCACAAGGGCTTCCCTCTTGCCCAGGTCCCAGAATTTCCTCAGTACACAGCCTGAATGTAGGGGGCACGAGTGCCATGTCACCCAGGGACTTCTTTCCGGAAGCCCTGCTCTGGCTATAGTCATCTTGGCAAGATGGCAACTCACTCAGCTTAGGGAGGCAGGGTTGGAGCAAAATGCTAGAATGATGAAGATTCTGAAGATACAGTGGCTGAGCCAGTCAATGAGGTGGCCGGTCACCGTAAAGCCCTTATGGCCACTTGTTTGGGAGTGTTGTGCAGAGGAGGGCATGCTGACCACCAGCCTAGCCCATAAACATTTTATGGTATCTCTCATCATCTCTTTGAGACTGAGCCTTTTTATTTACTGCACCTGTTTGGCAGAGATTGGGCACTGTAGGAAGTTGGAGCTTTGCTGCCCAAGCAGCATGCAGATGGGGAAAGAGCCATGCCTGGAAACTAGGACACCTGGGTTCCACACCCTGCTATCTATGCTGATAACCGTGGGCAAGTCGCCTCCTCACCACTACCCGCCTCTGCCCCTGGGGCTCAGCTTCCTCGTCTGCAAAGTGGAGGAGTTGGACCAAATACCCTCTAATGCTGATTTTCCAATGGTAACAAGTCTAGTATTTTAGGAATAATAATAACTTCAGGGTTGTTTTTTTTTTTTTACACAACCCTCTTCTCAGATAGGCCTTCCCTGACTACCTTATTTAAAATTGCAAACCTCTCTCCCTTCCCCTTGGCACTCTCATCTCAACTCCCTATTTGACATGAGACACTTTTTTTGTATTTTTCTGTACTATCATCCATTTCCCCACCAGGATGGGACTCCCTGAGGGCTGGGGTTTTTGTCTGTCTTGAGCACAGCTGTGTTCACAGCACAGGGCCTGGAAGTGCCTGGAATACAGTGGGTGCACGTAAATGTCACTGAGTGAATAAATAGATGCTGCTGCTGCTTTATCGTCATCATCGTCATGGCCACCATCATCGTCTTGAGCCCTGTGTGTCCGACAAGGAGGATGCTTGCCACTAGGCTCCTGGCTCCTTCTGAGGAATAGGGCTGTTGGCAGCAGCTTCCTTGGTGCCTCCTCCCCCCAGTACAATTCGGCAATCTGCCGCTGTGGAACCTGTTGTGTCCCCATTCTGGTGGGTTACTTCCAAACCTGCCCTTCTGCCAATAGCAGGCATTTGGCCAGGTGGCTGCCCCTCCCTTAAGCCCTACGATCACTAAGGTGGAAGGGGGCTTCCTCCAAAGGCTCCAGGCACATGTCAAGGACTGGTTTGAGCAGTGAGGGAAGGATGCGTGTGAGGGGGATGTATGGGCAGTGGGAGTGAGGTTGTGTGAGTGAGTGAGTGTGTGTGTGTGTCTTCCGTTTGCTCTCCATAGGGACCTAACACTCTCTCCTGGTCCTGGCTGTACTGAACATAAGCAGAAAGTACCTCATGCCCTTGTTTTGGCTACAGAGGACCCAAGAGGCTCAGATGTGGGGATGGAGATGTTCCCTCGCTGAGCCAAGGCCAAGCAGCCCCAGTTACAGCCTTGCCTCCTTAGTTAATTAAACATTCTGCCTGCGTGCCCAGAGATGCTTTTATGCTACATTATTCTTCAGCTACAGGGAGTCCTAAAGACACCAAATATAGGTTGAATCCATGTGCCTTCCTTCAGCATCCTCCCAGAAATCTCTTCAGATGCCCAGGGACAAGTGCCCACCTCACTGCAGCCTGGCTCTCCCCTGCCAGTCTGTGTCACATGCACCAAAGCCCAAGCAGCCCTGGAAGCATCCTCACCCTCTCTCCTCTTGGCCCCTTCTACCTTGCTGGGCCACAGCTTGCTCACTTGGGCAATATTTCATATGGCATTATGTGCAGCCACCCTTTGTGACTCAGGAATGTTGCCTTAGGGGAGGATATGGACAAAGGAAACATTTATGACTGCCAGCGTGTGTGTGTGTGTGTGTGTATGTGTATGTGTGTGTGTAAGTGTGGATGGGTTAACGTGTGTGTATTTGTTGCATGTACATGCATATTGTGTGTACCAATGTGTACATACATAGGTGCTCAAGCACACAGGTCTCTGCACCTGTGTGTGCGCACATGTGCATGCATACCTGGTGTGTTCTTCTCTTAGCTCAGTGTTTGAAAAATTCATCAGAAGACAAGCAGTCCCAGAAGGAATGGAGGCAGCAGTTGTTTTTGCAGCTCATGGAGCAGCATGGGTGTTTGCTGCACCCTGCCTACAGCCCTTGGCCCCACAGAGAGATGGGGGCACTTCCAATTGGTCTCATGCTTCTGGTGCTCTGCCCTGCCCCCACCTTGCCCTGTCTACACCCCAGGTCCCCGTTCTCATCTTTTGGGTGGGAAGCACGTCCCAGCCAGGCAGTAGGAGTACAGTCCAGAGTGCTGACCGTGGGCCCATTCCTTCCTACCCCAGAGTCAGGTCCCCTATTCACGCCCAAGGGCACATCCTCTACCCTCCCCCTCGAGTAGCTCTTGGAACAGCACATCAGCTAATCAGGCAGCAGCTCATAATCAGCACTGATGGCTTCTTTGCAAAAGTGCATTCTAATGAGGTGGGGAGAAGGAGCCAGGGAAAGAGGGGGGATGAGGGATCTGAGCTTTCAGAGTGGCTGGGGCACGGGGTCTCAGAGCCGCTCAGACATGCTGCTTCTTGGTCTGGAGAGGAAACAGGTGACTTCACTGCTGCTAGGGCTGGGTTTTCAGACCCTGAGGGTGGAGAAGAGAGAATGTGTATACGTGCGCCTGCACACTGTACACACGCACACTCCTGCTTTATGAATGCCAAGCTTGTGCTGAGTGCTGGTGCCTGGGCTTTGCCCTCTAGGATAACACGCACGCGCTCCTGCATGTACACGCCCCCTTTCCTGGGCTGGGGAGACACCGCTCAGCACAGCACAATCACAACAGGCCCAGCGAGTAGAGTGGCTGAGATCGAATGCATCAGATTCAATTCATTAGGACTGATCACTCCCTGAGTGGGGTTGAATAATTGATGAGCAGAGCAGCTTTCAGGATGTGCTGCGCACTCCGTACTCCGAGGCTCACCGGAGCCGCTATTTATTTATCTTTTTAAGCCAACAAACCCGTCCAAATGCTCACTGGTGCGGGCAGTCTAAGGGAGCAGAGCAAAGGTTAGATGTTTTAATATGTGATGTTTACACCATAAACTCTCGGTCCACAGCTTGTAACAGAAGTGGATACAGGCGGCCCTGATGTCGGGGAGGGGGAAGGCAGGCTGCACTGTATGCCAGGGCCACACAACTAGGGACATGACCTGGGGGTTGGAGGTTTCTGCCAGCACAAGGCCCGTGGGCTGGGCAGAGACCTAGGCTTAGAAGACGGCAGCATGGTCCTCAGCTTGGCTGGGTTGCAGCAGCTGAGAAGCAGGGAGGCAGATGCAGTACAGGACTCCTCTCTCCTCCCCAGGCCTGAGGTGGCCACAAAGCCACCTCCCAGTTCTCTGGGCTCAAGGCGAGGCTTCCCAGTAAGTCATTCCAACCCAGACTACTATCTCAGTTTCAGTTCAAGAAACACTCGCTGTCTCGCACAGTGACGGGCGGTGGGTGCGCAGGGATGCATATGACAAAGCTCCCGTGGGCTGATGAGGGTGAGCAGGTGACATGGAACACGAGAGAGAAGTACTGACCCTGCGTGCCACTGCTGCTGCTCGGTTTTGCCTGCGCTCCCCAGACGTTTCCACCTACATGAACCATCATCACCACATGCGTGAAGGGGTCAAAACCAAATGCAGGCTGTCTCCCCACGCGTCCTTCTCCAGACTTCTTTCTTCCTGTCCACAAGGCCTCCATTCAATCTTGCTTCAGGACTGTGGGACCCACTGGGGCCTCCCCCTGGTGCCGGGGCCTCTGCAGGCCCAGACCGCTCTGGTTTTTCTTCCTCTCCATGGGCCCCCAGCCAAGGCTGGCTTTCTTCCCCTAGTCTGTGTTGTCCCGTGAGGACATGGAAGGGGGCCTCCCCTCCTCACCGCCCTGGGATGATGCATATGGGCCCTCAGAGTCTCATAGACCCTGTCTCTCTTCCTGACTCTCTCTCAGGTGGTCCCAGAAGCTCCTTATTCCTTTCTGAGGTGGAGTGCTCCTTTTCCCAGCCTGTCCTCCCCTGGCTCTGGGTCCTTTTGGGGCAGATAGAAGCTGTCTGGCTTTCACTGACCTCTCCTCAGCCAGGCCTGGCAGGTCCTGCCCCCAGGGCAGCCAGGTCACCCTGTTCTCACCCACTACCCAGTCTCCAGGCCTCCCAGTTCCAAGGAGTGTGTCTGGGAGGTAGCTTCACACATCTGCACTGCCCCAGAACCAAGGGAACATCCGTCATTTACTCATGCATTCATTTATTTACTCATTTATATTCATTCGTTCATTTAATCCGCAGACATTTACTCAATGGTTCCCATGTACCAGGTATGGTGCTAAGTGTCCCTGAATAAAACATAGACCTCATCCAGGCAAGTGTGAAGGGCCTGGGAGGCAGGAGGTTTTTAAACACCAGAAGGTACTTTCCAGGCCTCAAGCAGCATTAGCAGTTGGAAGGTCCTTGCCAATCCTGTAAGAGCAGCCTGAGCCAGCCAATCTGTATCACAGAAGGGAGACAGGGCACCCAGGGTATGCTCCCTCCACCCAGCATCCTGTTGCTGCTATTCTCTGGCTCCTGCCCCTGACTTCTTCTTGTCAGTCTCTAGTGGGCCTCTGCTGAATTCTTGTTGGCACCATGCTGAAGTCAGGGGACCTGTGTAGCCTGCCACCCCTGTCCTGGGCCTCTTGCCCAGAAGGTGACCTGGCTCCTCTTTGTATGTCACTGGCCCCTCCTGCCCCTGGGGTCAAGTGCTGCCTTGTCCTGAATGTAGAGGTACTCATGGCCTTCTCGTGTCCCCCCACAATCTCCCACTCAGCCCTCTTTCTCTCTCAAACACCACGCCGAGGCCCTCTCGTCCTTGGCCCTCCACGCACTCAGGATGACCTGCTGCTTTCTGAGCAGCTGGCTGGATAAGGACCCACACTGTGGGCGACCAGGGCGGCACTGGTTCCGGGGGAGGCCTACCTTTGACAGCTACGTGGACACTCTGGCTGATGGAGAGCTGGGGCTGGATGAGGACACTGCATAGGTACTCCCCCTCATCCATGCCCTTCTGCACGTCAGTCAGCTTGAGGGTCCCATTTTCAAACACCACCTGGCGGTGGTTGTCGGGCAGCAGCAGGGCTTCCTTGTACCACTTGATGGAGTAGTAGGGGTAGCCGATGACCCTACAGTTAATAAGGGTGTCCCTCCCGGCGACAGCTGTGATGTTCCTCATGGCGCGGATGCTGGGGGGCCCTGGGCAGGAGTCAGGAGGGAGGAGGAGGAGGAGAGGGGGGCAAGTGGTGCGGTTAGCCAGGGACAGCCAGGCGCTACCCTGCGATGCTCTTCTCAGTTGCTTGGCCTCTGAAACTATCCGGGAATGGAAATTTGGTGGCAGGCCTCGGGTGGCTTTTATTACAAGGCTAAAGGTAGAGGCTGGAACTGGGGGCACCTGTGGTCTCTCCAGGACTCTCTGTTACTAGCTTCAAATAGTTGCAAACAGACATGTGCCATTCATGCCTGGGGCAAGAATCCATTCCCCTAGTGGAAGTGGGTATGTGAGCAAACTGAAGCCTCACTAAGAAATGACCGAGATTTGGGAGGCAAGTCCTCATTTATGAGGAAATCAAGATGTTTGGGTTAGAATGGAAATGTGGAGATTTTGTTATTTTCATTCAATTCCTCATAATGGTCTTGTACCCAAAAGGATGTTATATACATTAAATGTTTAAAGGACAATAAAAAGGTCTTTATTGAGTGAACTGATGATTTTCTTTCAACATGTGTTTTGTGGGCCCCTGAGAAGGGACTATAAAAGGGGAGCTCTGCTCTCACTGGCTGGGGAAAAGGAGTGTCATCAGCTGGGTCAGCTCAACAGATGGCAATGTGGGGGCTGTAAAGGGGCTCGGAGGCCACCAGTCAGGGCAGTGCTGGAGGGGGCACAAGAAACTCCAGGCTTCCGGTTCCCCACCCAGTAGATGAGGGGCTGGATCAGGGACTCTCCCAGGACCCTGCAGCTTAACCGCTTCCAATTCAGAGGAGAGGGCAGGAGGGTGGCCAAATGGAGGGCACGTTTCTCACGTGGAGTTGGAGACCTCGCACAGGTGAATTTAGCATGAACACCCTGCTCCCCTTCCCTGCCCCAGGGCAGCTACCAGCGCTGCTGGACCAGTGCCCTTCCTCTTCTAACCTTGCTCTTCCTCAGTCATTGGGTCAGGGGTCACTGTAGGGTCAGATAAAGACCAATTTGACCTCACAGGGCTGCAAAGAGCTTCAGAGGAGATTGTTCTCCCCGTAGTGATTTAGAGAACTGAAACACGGGGTTGATCACTTTGAGGACTCCTTCCCATGTAGCTGCCTGCCGTGGGGCACCCCACACAGCCTGAGCCTCCCACTCTCGATGGCTTGAGACTTAAGGTGGGGCGAGGAGGAGAATGGAGAATTGGGGGAAGATGATGCTCTGGCTCCTGCTGTATTTGGGGGATGGCTCAGTGGCGGGACACTGGGAGCACAGCTTTGGTGGACACACCTATTATTGGTCAGCCTAGCCATACTGCCCTGCCCTGTCCTTGTCTTTGCAAGGCCCTGATTGGGCGGGTGGATGCTAGCTGGGTACTTAGTGTACCTGGGGCCAGAGATATTTGCTGGGAAGAAGGGGCGGGGTGGGGGGGGGTCAGGTCAGATTGCAGGAGATGAGACAGGAGAAGAGGAGGGGGTGGGAATGCCAAGGCAGTGAACTGTACCACACACACACACACACACACACACACACACACACACACACACACACCATTGGATGATGGGACTATGGAAAGCAGGGGGGAGGGCGGGAAGGGGCAGGGAAGGGGAAGAAAGAGGAGAGAGACCTCTACTAAAATCAAAATGATAATAAGTACTAATCACCACAAGAATAATGGTAACCACAGAGATGGCAAAGGAACTCAAAAGCCTATTCTGATATTTAAATGTAGACAGGCACCTCTTACGTTTATTCGCGCCTGATATTCAGCACTGCCCACCGAGTTCCGCGCTGTGCACCGGTACACACCCCCGTCGCGGATCTGGGGGCCCGTGACGTTCATGTGGCTGATGGTGGTGCCGTCGGACATGGTGTACTGGTTGGTGCGGTGGCTTCCATCCCGCACGATGGGCTCATCGTCCAGGGCCCAGGTGACAGTGGGGGGTGGGGCACCCTTGGCCGCACACATCAGTGAGAACTGCTCCCCAGGGTTGACCACCTTCTCGCTGAAGGAGGAGATGATGCGGGGCGTGCCGTCTGCAGGGAGTGAGGAGCCCCCTTCAGAGTCACCCAGCCACTGAGTGACCATCCCACCAGGCCATACCACCCACCAGGGGAGGAGGGAAAGCAGTGGCCATAATAATATAAAGAACTTTCTTGTACATGAATTCATGTGCTATCTGCAAAACCCTGTGAGGTGCCAATCACCACTTCATATGAATTAAGACTCCTCCCTCAACCATATGAATCCTCCCTCAACCCCTTTAGCTGTGTCTTTCGGCAAGTTACTTAACCTCTCTGAGCCTTTCCATCTCTTATCCACGGAGGATGGTGATAATGGGGATAATGAGCATAAATTCTTCATACGAATGTTGTGAGTATTAACTGAATTAATGCATTAAAGATGCTTAGCACAGTGCTTTGGGAGTGCTTAATTAATATTACTCCTCTCAACTTTTCCTTTCCTACTTCTTTTTCGTCCCTTTGTTAATAAAGATGGAGGCTCAGAGGTTAACTGTAGGTAAAGCCAGGACCTGACCAGGCTGGACCTGTGGAGTCTGATTTCAGTGCTCATTCTGGCAGGAGGGGGTGGTGGTGCTGTAGCAAAGCCTGGAGCAAACAGCCGGAAGTTTGAGCTTAAATTGCAAGCTGCCTGGTCCTGGTGTTGCGGCTCTGTGACCAGGTCTTAGTCTTGGCTAAAAGAGTAACCTCGGACAGGACAACGAACCCCGGTGCCCCAGCTTCCTCCATGAAACATGGGGGATGTAATTGTTGACCCTGGCCATCCTTTTACATAGGATTGTTTAAAGGATTAAAATAGGTGTTAAGTACTTAAAAAAAAGAAAGCAAGGCAAATGTAACAGGGCATTCCACATCCCACCCACATTTCACACCAAAATGCTGATGTTGATCCAACACTTGGCCAGTCTGCCAGCACCTGTCCATTTCTGGGGAGTCCCTTGTCTGAAACCAGGGGAGAGCCTGGTGCCTGGCCAAGTCTGGGACTGCCCACCAGGTCACTGCCTTGGCCCCTCCTCTGCCTCTTCCCGTGCCCTCCATTTCTGGCTGCCCCTCCCACACCACTCTCTGCCCCTCCCACCAGCCTCATTTTCCACATCCCTGCTCTGACCTGCCAGTCACTTGATCTTGGGCAAGTGACCCTAAGCCTCAATTTCCTCAACTGCAAAACAGGTAACATTAAAAAAAAGTATTTCTACACAGGGCCCTTGGAGGATTAAATAAAACAGGCATCTGCCTAGTGTGTAGGAAGTACTGGATAAATGCCTCCTATCAGGAGGGGATGGAGGGGGCCTGGGGTCGAGCTCTTCCTGGCCGGGCTTTGGGAGTCCTGAACCCACCCGTCTGTCCTGGCTGCCCCAGCTCACCCTCAAGCACAATGATGGCAAAGTCCTGGGCGGTCTGGGCCTTGCGGGTGGCGAAGCACTGGTAGGCCCCTGAGTGGCTCTTCTGGGCCGAGGTGATGAGCAGGGTCTCGTTGCTGAGCCCGCGGATGGAGATGGCCTCGTCGGGCAACACCAGCTCGGTGTTGCGGTACCAGCGGATGGTAAACTCAGGGGAGCCCATCAGGGCGCAGGAGAGGATGACCGTGCTGCCAATGCCGGTCTTCAGCTTCTTTGGTGTGAGGGTCACATGAAGGGGGTCTGGGCCGGGCCGGCGGGACATAGGGTAAATTGGGGGAAAAGAAAAGGAAAAGGTCTTAGTGTGGGTGGAGCATGGTTGGAGGGAGGCTGTGGGCACAAGAGGCCCTGGGAGTCAAGAGGCCCAGGTTCAGTCTGCAGCCTCCTTGAGGAGGCTGGGGCGGGGCCTGGGCCTGGTGAATTCCCTTCTCTAGGTCTCAGTTTATGTACGTATCTGTTAAATGGCAGGGTCGAGCCAGGAGATCTCGCTGCACCTCTTGTTCTGATGGTCTGAGCATTCTTGATGTGTGTCCCTTTGCTCAAATGGGGCTGTGAAGCTCTCTTCAGCTCCAAAGTTGGATGGGAGCTTGACTGGCTCATCATCCTTCCTGTCACCCACCCCAGACAGCAGGGAGGCACCCTGGGCCCAGCCACTCATCTTCCATACCCGTACAGATAACCAACTGCTGCCTTCTGCTGCTGGTCTGACTTCCTTTACATGCATCACTCGATCTGTGATCTCCGCTCTTCACCCCCACGCCCACTGCTCTGCTGTAGGCCCACAGCTCCGGCCTGGACTGAGGTAGCACCCTCCTCTCTGCCACCCTTTTCCCTGCATCCCTCCATCTGTCCTCCATGCTGCAGCTGATGACTGCCCTGCTCAGAACTTCCACGGCACAACTTGTTGTTCCACCAGAACAACTTGGTGTGGCATCCGAGGGCATCAAGGTCCTGGGGGGCCTGCCTTCTCTGCTCAGGGACACAGTTTCTAGAGCAGCAGCCTGCCCATGTTTCCTGCATACCCTGGGCTACTTTTTGCTCCAAGGCCTCTGCCTAGAGTGCTCTTTGCCCTTTTTATCTAATTCCTACTCATCCTCCACACTGAGCTCAGGTGTCATCTCTTCCAGGAAGCCTTCCTGGACACCACTCCCCTCCCAGGCTGGGTTAAGGATCCTTCTTCTGGACTTCCATGTATGTAACTAACACCAGGCTAAGTACACAATCTTTAATCACTTCTTTGTGTCTGTCTTTCCCTCTGGACTGTGAGCCACTTGAGAACAGGTGGTGTCTCTAATCTGTATACCCCTACACTGCCTGTATCATACTTATTGATTTTTCTCACTGGCTGCCTGGTTACCAACCCCAAGTCGGCCTCTCTCCTGTTCTCCATGGACGTGGGGTTCTAGAAAGGCGGCTGAGGCCTGCAGGAGCCTGAGACCCCCAATGAAGCAACCTGTCAGAGATGGGGGACTTCAGGCCTGTCTGGGTGGGTGCATGCGTCTGCTCATGCTCAGCTCTCCCTACTTGTTCCCAGAGCCTCTGTCTGCTGCCCAGGAAATGTCAGTGCACAATGAGGCAGGCAGTGTCCTGCTTGGGGCAGTCACTAGCCAGGGCTCCCAGGGTTTGGCCACCCAGCTGCCCTATCCTCACTGCTCCTGCTCAGGCTTGGCAGCATGATGGGTGGGAGGCCTGGTTGCAGAATTAGGGGGTCGGTTATGAAAAGCATTGGTTTCCTCTCCACAAACCTGGCTAGAGGGGCTGTCAGAGAGGATGGAAGAGAGAGAAAACCGTGTCACTTCCCTTTGAGCTCAGTTGTACAGCCAGCCCCACTGGGGAGGGTGGGAGCTGAGGATCAGAGCAGGATCAGGTGTACTTAGGCGTACAGGGCCCGTGGGGTGTGTACAACGCTGTAGGCAGTTACTCATTGTGTGTCTGTGTGCACATGCTAGGGTCTGAGCATGTTATGGTGAAAGAATATATGTATCTGTCTATGGGCACCATATTTATATGAGCACATGTGTACAGGGAAGTGGAACTTTCAACATATCTGCCTCTGTGCGTGTGCGTGTGTGTGTGTGTGTGTGTGTGTGTGAGTACTTGCTTGCCTGTATGTACTGTGAACACCAAATTACGCAGAGTCAGGTTTGCTAATTTTCCAAGGATTTGGGAGTATGTTCCTGACCTGTTCCCTGAGACAGTCTATGTGTGTGTATGTAAATGTGAGTGCAATTGTGTGTGTGTGTGTGTGTGTGTGTGTGTAGCAGGAGGGTGGAGAAGAGAGTGAAGGCAATATTAGACCAAACAGTTTTGGATAGTGCTTAGTGCAAGAAGTAGGGTACGAACCCTGGCCCTTTTATCTGCCTGCTCTGCTATCTAGGGCTTGTTTGTACAAGGAGGCCCCCAACCCCCTGAAGCCAGGCTTTCAGCATTTCAACCTAAGCATCTGTGTCATACACTGTCACTCCCAGAGAGAGCATTTCTTGGGGCTCTTTCTGCTCTTCCAGCTTCATAATGAATTCACATGGGGAGGGCCTCTCTCCAGCACTGCAGATACACTCCAACTGTCAGGGCCCCTCAACTGTGGAGAGGAGACTGGGCCCACGTTTGGGCTGAGGCGACAGGGCACCAGGCCCAGAAGGCCAGCCCAGGAGGGATTGGGCTGTGCTGTGCTTCTCTGGTCCACCTGAAGGTCTACAGATCTCTATCTCTGTACTCATGAGATGGGTGGTGTGGTGGCAGAGGGAACCTTTCTGCAGGATGGGGTGGGATTTACCTCTGGATGGCTTCCTTCCACTGTCCAGGTTGAATGACCCTCATGATGCCATCAGGTACAACGTTCAGGGACTCAGGCTATTGCTGCCACATGGGAGTGAGATCCTCAAGGGTCTCCGAATCCCAGCCCCACTACTCCCAACACCTTCCCTGCAGCCCAGAAATCAGGAAACTCAGAGGCAAACTCTGGATGCCAGAGTTAGAAGGGTCTCTTCATTTAATAGATGGGGAAGCTGAGGCTGGGTCACCCCACAGAGGGGCAGGGGTAGGGTGGGGGTAAAGGATGCCCCTGGGTTTCACTAGTCCTTCTCTAGGGTTCTTCCCCTGGCATCGGCCCCTCGGCCTCTTCTTCCCTCCCCACCCAGGGGCTCAGCGGCAGCAGGGGCTTGCTACTAAGGCCTCCTGCTCTCCACATGGCCTCCCTGGACTGCTGTGGCTCTGAGATGGGGAGGAACAGGAAGGACCAGCATTAATACTTGCTGGCACAGCCTGGAAAGGCTGACTTGGTTGTTTATACCCAGTGTCTGACCTGATTGATAATGAGAAATATTGTGAATGTCACCTCTGATGGGATACATATGTCCTCTCTAATGGATTAACATCAGCATTGTTTCCTTCAGTACAGACACTACCTCCTCCCGACACGCCAAGAAACCCTGTGAGCTTGTCACCATCACCTTCATGGTCCCATCTGACCCTGTGACCTCTGGGAGGTAGGAAGGCTGGAATCATTATCCCATTTTACACACAAGGACGCAGAGGTGATGATCATGGTTATGTGATTTGCCCAAAGTCAGTCACTATCTGATAATGCCAGAACCAAAGGCAGGTCTTCTGATTTCAAACCTAGGACTTTTCCCAGGACACCAAACGCCTTCCCCAACCAGGGAATGATCCCCTGGGGCTGGCCAGAGGCAGTGCAGCTGTCCCCATGTCCTTCTCCATCACACTGCGGTGCTCTCAAAGGTTACTTTCAGGGATGGGGCAGAAAGAGGGCTTTTCCCCACTCACCAATGACTGTGAGGGTGCCTGTGGCCTCTGCTGAGCCGAAGGTATTGGTGACCTCACAAATATAGGTGCCACTGTCCTCAGTCCGTAGGTCACTGATGGTCAGCCCTGTGATACGCTTGGTCCAGCGGCTGTCGGCCGGGAGGGGCCGGCCGTCCTTGAGCCAGCGGACGGCAGGGATAGGGTAGCCGGAAGCAGTGCAGGGCAGCTCCATGGTGTGGCCGGCCCACACTTCCTGGGAGTGGAAGCCGTCCAGGATGGTGGGGATCGACTCGGCAGGGTCTGGAAGGCAGAAAGTGTCGGCGGCCCTGATTAGTCTTGGGTGGGGTGAAGTGGGCATGAGGAAGGAAAGGCAACCTGCTGCCCACTGGTGTCCAGAGTGAGCAATACTCAGCGTGGGAGGGCTCATGGTGTCTCCCTGAGCCCAAGACCCTGGCCCAAACTCTCCCACTTGGGCCAGTCAGAGGCTCTGAGAACTATGATGGGGAGCAGGTCTGGAGGAGGACAGGCCATGCCAGGTGGAGTAGGCTAGAATGACAGACAGACAGACAGACAGACAGACGGGAACGGGAAAGCGAACATCAGGCACAGAAGGAGAGTGTGTGTGCGCTTTATACAGACAGTCCCTGTGGTTTAGCCAAGCCTCAGGAGCAGTGAGTCCCTCGGACATGAGAATCATGACATCTTAGGTTTGTGATTCTTGGTAAGCCTTGGTCTGGGCTTTAGCTTGGCCTGTGGGCCACCCTCCAGAATGGGGGAACGATCTGCCTGCCTTGTCCTGTCTCCTCCCTCCGGCAATCTGGACAGAATCAGAGAAGGCCAGTGCATTTCCGTCAGAGCCCAGACAGATTTGGAAGTTAAGCCTACTGCAAACCACCCCACCCCGACCCCCAACAATTCCCAAACCAAAAGAACCTGTGACTGCAAGATCTGTGGCCCTAAACTGCAGGAGACCCAGCCCCTGTGTGGGAGGATTCACGCCACTTCTGAGTGGTACTCTGGCTGCTCTCTCAGTCTGGTTCTCACCCTAGAAGTCCTCATTGGGCTTCCTGCCCCTTGGTGACCGCCCCCTGCTATAAAACCTCCATAGTACCCCCTCTACTTACATGATACTATCCACACTTATTCTGAATTCCAAGGCCTTCTATGATTAGCCCCAAACAGGCCCTTGGCCTGATCTGTTTACACTACCTCCCTGCACCTCTCATCTCAACCGTTTCCCACTTGTGGCACGCATGTCATCGCACTGTCCTCCTCCTGGATGCCCAGCCAGCCCACTCTGCTTGGCCAACCCCTATTCATCTTTCACAAACCAGCTTACACGTCACCCCTCTGGACGTCTCCCCCAGGCCACTTTCACTGGACTCCCATAGTTACCTTTTTTAAAAATTTTATTTTCAAACAACCTTTTCTTTCTAAATAAAAAATTCAAAAGTGTAATACATACACATGACAAAACTTCCAAAAGTATAGAAGAGTACACAGTGAAAAGAGAGGCTCCCTCACCCCTGTCTCCAGCCACCCCATTTCCCTCCCCAGAAGCACCACTGTCGCTACCTCCCCCATGGCCCTTGCCAGCAGCAGTTAGCACCAGGCCCTATGTTTGCCTCTCTGGAAGACTGTGAGCATCGTGGGTCAGCATTAATCCTTTGCTGTATCTTCTGTGCCTGGCACAGAGCAGGGCCCTCGGCCGAGGAACCATTAATATTTGAGGGAGGATGAACGGGGGCACTCAGGCGTGGGGTGGGCCAGTGATGTGCTCTTCCCACACTGTAGAATATTATAGGCTTGGAATAGAAGAGCTGGCTTAAGGACCTTGGAGGGCACACACAGATGAGAATCCTGAGACTAGAGAAGTGTGGTGACCTGCCCAGGATCATACTGCAAAGCCAAGATTGGAAACTGGGTCTCCCCTCACTCTTGTTCAGTAAATGGGATGCGAGATGGAGCCATCTAATCTGAGTTTTACTCAAGATCAGCGGAGTAAATTCTTGTCTGATGGGAAATTCTGTCTGTCCTCAGCTCATCTTTCTTGGAGAGGGTTTGGGCTACAAATTCTCCTCCCTGGGAGAATGACTTTCTAGAAGACTCTGCTCCTTTTCCACGCTCCAATGCTCAGCTGGGGCTCAGGAGACCCAGGTACAAGTCTGCCTGGGTCACAGATCATTGTGTGACCTTGGAGAGTCTTGCGATTTCTCAGAGCCTGAGTTTCCTTATCTGCACACAAGGTAGAGGTGATAAGGCTGCCTCCAGCTCTCATAAGGTTGTGGTAGGTAACAATGGCAAAATGTATGTCAAAGGGCTTGACGCTAAATCACACTAAATCACAACGCAGATGTGCTGGGCAGTTACTATTTGGGGCCCTCCCCCCTCCCTGCTAGCTTCTGTGGCCTCTTCCCCCCACAACCCTGTGGGAATGGTTGGGATAAACAAACCTGGTGCCAGGGAAGAATTACTCAATGTGACACTTAATTGATGCAAAACACAGAAATTTCGTGGCACACCGCAGAATTTACAAGCAGAGGGGCTGACAGGGCGGTGGAGGAAGGGGCGAGGTGGGGGGGAGGGAATTAATCACCGAGTCTCAGGCGTGAAATTAAATTCTGAGGGAAAGAAACCTCTTTCATTACTCTGGAGCAGAAGTAAAACGCTGCGGCGTGTACTGCGACAGCCCGGGGGGATCCGAGGCTGCCAGGGCCGGTGCAAGGCTGGGGAGACAGATGGCCAGCCCTGAGAAATCCCCAGGGCACTGCGACTGGGCTGGGGGATGGTGCACCCCCCCGGGAGGCTGCTGGGACCTACCCCAGTCGGTTAAACAGTGCTGCCTGAAAAGGGCACCCCCAAAAGTCGCTTCTGCACCAGGCTCTGGACTCCGTGAGCTGGGGAGCCCTGTTCTAGTCCCAGCCTCTGGCCACTGGTTCCCTGCTTTATAAATGTGGATGGTAACGCCTATGCCACAGAGTTAATGCACTTGAAAGCACTTGGTAAACTCAAAACAGCACCTAGGTGCGTGGCATGGTTATTATTAGGTTATATTTTAGAGGACTTAGACTATTCTTGCAACTGTGTCCTCTCCCTTGGAAAATACAGAAAAATGAAAGTTGGGGGGCACCCGCCAAAGGTTTGGCAATGTAGGAATAATAATGCAGCAACAAGAGAACTATCACAGCTATAACAGCAAAAGCAGCAGCTATTCTCTATTGAGTGCTTCCTGTGTCAGGCACACCCCTAAGCTTTTTGCATCCTGTACCCTATTTCATTTTCATAACAACCCAGTGGGGTACATTTTGTTACTCCCATTTTACAGAGGCAGAAGCTGAGGTTTGGAGACATGATTTTCTGCCAGGTTGCGCTGCTCGATGAGTGGAGAGCCTAACACTGAAAGTGTGGCCTGATTCATCAGTCAGCATCTCTCTCCTTTTCCCTCCCTCTCACTTTATCAAATGGCCACCTACAGCACACTGCCACTGTGTTATTCTCACATGCTCCTCTTGCCTTTGGGCCTGGGGAGAGGGAGGGACCACCATCCCTTGGGAGTGTGCCCAGCTCAGACCCTCTCAGCCACCAAGTGCCTCTGCCAAGACACCCAGGCTGCATCTCTCCATCCCTGGATTCCAGCTCCTGGCCCAGAGCTTTTGGCCAGGAGGGACCACACCCTTTTCTGCCATCAGCCGCAGGAGCTCACCGGGCTCTGGTCACTAAAGAGTGAAACATCTCAGCAGAAACCCAACGCTCCCTGAAATTGACCCCCATTCTCAACTCTGGGAGTGGAGGGCCCTGTGGGGCTCAAAGCTGAGGCCTGAGCCCCCCTGTCATACACTCGCCCCTCACCCAATTCCCCTCTGCACTGCCTCACTGTAGTATCAGTTGCATTTTTCCCAAAACAAGCAGCTTGCAGATCACCTTGTCACTTCACATCACATCAGGGCCCCTGTCAGTCAGGGAGAGGCCCTTCCCCTTGGCTCCCCTCTGTTTCCTTCCTTCAGTTCGCTCCTCCCTTTAGGTCCCCTTTACTCTGGTCTCCTCTGTCTTTCTCCATGCTTGTGCCTCTCCACTTTTGTCTGTCTGGGAACCTTCCTATCCTTATTGCTTTGTTTCTCTATTTGGGCTCTACATCTGAGTCTCTAGGTGCTACCTCTCGTTCTCTGCCCATGTCCCCTTCTCTTATGAGCTGGTGGGCAAGAAAGAGAAGGGCAGAAGGAGAAGGGTTGGCATATCCTCCAGTTTAAAGAGTGTCTTTTTTGAGGGAACTCTTCCCTATTCCCCCCAAAAGTGGAGGTGAGCTTAGTAGGATGAAGGGCTAAATATTTGGGCAGGAGAAAGGAACAGGTCTGCAGGAGTAGGGCTTTCTGTACCTTTCCCACATTGTATGAGCAGCATGCAAATGAGATGCAAAGCACCATATAAATAAGTCCCTACAATTTGGAATGGAACAACTCTGACACGTTTGGGAATTGGGTGGTAGATTCCAAAGTCTAGCCACAAATACGGGGCTGCATAGTGCAACCCCACCTCCTCCCCCTACGACAACACAGTTTCTCTTGGCGTTGGTTAATTTCATAAATATTTGCTTAGCACCTACTATGTGCCAGGTATAGGGCCAGCTGCTGGAGACACAAGGAGGAATCAAAGAGCCTGATCCTTGCCCTCCTAACTCCTGCTCTCCTGGTCTTACCTATGAATGAATTAGGCAAATGAGAAGGGATACTGGAGAAACTCATCTGTTGGTCAGGGTAGTCAGTCCTTGCCAAACCACACAATGTCAGAGCGGTCACCTAGCTAAGCACTTTTCCAGCGGCCCAGGAAGGTTGCCTGACCTGGTGAGTCTAGTGTCCAAACCCAGGAGTCCTAACTATCAGTTCATCCTCCTTGCAAAAGCCACTCTAATCCCACCTATTCAAGAGCAGAGCTTTTCAAATTGCAAGTCACAAACTGTTAGGAAGTTGTTAAATCCATTTGGTAAAGGTGTGACCAGCATTTAAGTAAATCAAAATGGGATAAAATAGAATAGAAAATATCAGAGTGCATTGCAATTGCAGAGATTATGATAAAAACGTCTGTCTGGGGATTGCTGTTGAAAGAGTTTGAAAAGCACTGTCCAGAAATCCTTCCTTGAGGAGCACCATGTGGCCTTCTTTACTCTGTGACTGGGGCATGTGCGTGGTGTTCAACTGGCCCCTTCCACGAGCAGTTGGGAGCTGGAGGAAGCTGGGATCAGAGTGTGAATTCTGGCTGTGCCTCTCACTGCTGGGGCAAGTGGCCTAGCTTCCCCAAGAACTGGTTTTCTCACCTGTAGACATAAGAAGGGCAGTGCACACCTCACATGGCTATTATAGTGACTAACAGAAAATGCATTGAGTGAAATTTCTGGTACATAGGAGGATTCAGTAAATATTAGCTTCCAGCCCTCCTTAAGAAGTTATAATCAATCACTCAGAATAAGAACCTTTTATTTAATTTATAAATATTTTTGTTTACAAATTATATTCTGCGTACTTTCAAATGTTGTGAGGGAGCTACAACAAAAGATTTAAATGTACCCATAAATAGATAAAATAGAATCTTAAAAAATACTTAGAAACATAAGGAAATTAAAAAACCTTCCTGGGGCCGGCCTGGTGGCTCAGGCAAGTGGAGCTCCGTGCTCCTAACACAAAAGGCTGCCAGTTCGATTCCCACATGGGCCAGTGAGCTCTCAACCACAAGGTTGCCGGTACAACTCCTGGAGTCCCGCAAGGGATGGTGGGCTCTGCCCCTTGCAACTAAGATTGAACACGGTGAGCTGACACTGAGCTCCCGGATGGCTCAGTTGGTTGGAGCGTGTCCTCTCAACCACAAGGTTGCCGGTTTGATTCCTGCAAGGGATGGTGGGCTGTGCCCCCTGCAACTAACAACGGCAACTGGACCTGGAGCTGAGCTGTGCCCCCCACAACTAAAACTGAAAGGACAACAACTTGAAGTTGAATGGCACCCTCCACAATTAAGATAAAAAGGACAACAACTTGACTTGGAAAAAAAGTCCTGGAAGTACACACTGTTCCCCAATAAAGTCCTGTTCCCCTTCCCCAATAAAATCTTAAAAAAAAAAAAAAAAAAAAAGAAACAAAAACAACCCTTCCTAAGCCAATCTAATCCAATCCAATCCGGTATAATCTAATCATTATTATGTTTGAGCATCATGGTCTATCTATCAACTTCCTGGCAGCAAAGGAAAAAAAGGAAAGAAGGATGGGCTCCATGACTCTCAATATTTGATAAATGGCAACATATTTATGAGGAGAGCAATCAGTTCTTCAGGAGATTTTTAAGCTTCCTCAGGTACAGATTCCTAAAAATAATTTATCTCTGGAATCCTTATATGAGTGTGCCCCCAAACCAAATTGGGCAAGGTGTGCCCCAGCAGTTCCTATAGCTATGTCCTTGAATCTCCTTCTCTGGGTGCCCTGAGTACCTAGCAGACGCCCAATCCATGGTGTGGACATGCCCAAACCCAGGGCGGGCTGGTACCCTCCCTCCCCAACCCGCTTGCCTACCTGTCACAGAAAGGCGGGCCCCATTGCTTTGCCGGGTCTCCCCGCTATACTTGTGCTTGGTGATGCAGCGATAGGTGGAGAGGGCGTCCTCCTTCTGCACGTCAGAGATGTACAGCCCGCCGTGGTAAGTAATAAAAAACCTGTTTTCTGGAGACACAATCAGGACATAGTCCATTACTCCCCTGGCTGGGCATACCACCAGAAACAGCTTGGGCTGGCAGCTGGCCTACTCCCAAGCTAGGTCCAGGGAGAGGAGGTGACGGGGAAAACAAGGGAGTGAAGTTGGTGCAGCCTCGAAGGCAGAGTAGCATCTCCAGTAGATGAGGATTTTCTATATAAAAACAAATAGAAATTACAGTAATTATTTCTTTCAGTGTAAATGCTTTAGTGTTTTACAGAACGGCATTGGGCTTTAGAGTCAGACCTAGATCTGGGTTCCAGTCTGACTCTTCCTCTGATTAGGTGTGTGACCTTGGGAAAGTTATTTAACTTCTCTGAGCTTTATCTATAATGAGGTGTAAATAATACTTCATAGAATGGATATAAGGATTAAAAAAATAACTGTCTGGCACACAGGACTCAGAATAGTAGTCCTCATCTGCCTTACCTCTTTGCAAGAGTTTGCTAAGTTCTTTCATATTCATTGCTTATTTGTTCTTCTTTTCTATGGTGCTTGGTACATATTAAATGCTGAGACATTTCCTATTATTATTATTAGTCAACAATCTTGACATGGCCTCTTTCTTATATCCTTAGTTTTAAGGGTTCTGTTCAGCTAGTCAGTCTTCAGATGGTTCTTGAGGTTGATTGTTCTATAATTTAGTTGTAATTTTAATATGGTCATAGAAGGAGGCAAGCACAACATTCATCTACTCTGCCATCTTGCCCGGAACTACTGTTATTTGTTCTTACAACTGTGTCATCTCCATTTTCAAGTCACACAGTGAGTAAATGGACCGGAACTCAGGCCTTCCAGCTCCCAGCTCTCTCTCTGCATTGAACCAAACACAAACCTCAATCCTTTTCTCTCAATTTTAATCATTTATTCATTCAACAAACAATTATTGAGGCTGAGCTGCACTAGGAATGGGGATGTGGAGATGCAGATACACGATAATCATTAAACAAACAGTTCTTGAATACCCATTCTGTGTAAGGTAAAGGCGCAGGCACAATACTTGACCTTTCCTGCCACCTCCACAGCCTTTTATGGTCAGGACTTGGCAGGGAAGTCAGAAGGACAGGCAGTAGTATACCCATTTGACTGATATTGACATAAGACTCCACTCAGAAATAGATTGGCTTTTCTTGTCCAAGGTTCTAAGACAAAGGATGAACTTGAGCTAGTCAGAACATGAGAGTTGGGGAGGGGCTTGTATTCAGCTCTGGACTCCCTAAGTTTCTGGCAGTGTCTTCCCACCTAAGACCCAGACAGACTGAGATTGAGAACATAACTTTGGATCCCTCTGCCTATTCTCTGGGGGCTTAGCTTCTTTCCTAGGAAGGCATAAAAGACCCCAGGCTGCCATTTCCTTTGGGAGGAGGCATTGGAATCAGGACAGTAACAATGACTTAAAAGAAAGATGGGGGGAGGGTAATGTTGACTCCACAGGAAGGACCTGCTGACATCAGAATGTCAGGCTTCCATAGGGAAACATGCTGGGTGGCTCCCTGACTTTCCAATCCTATGATTTAGAGATCAGAGGTTGCCTTCCTTCTATCTGGGGGGCTGAGTGATCTCCTAAACCAATGACAAGAGCTTGGATACTGGTTCACCCTCCTACCAGGAATATTCAGCGGTATCCCATCCCTCTAGGCACAAGTTCAAGATCTCAGCATCTGGAGATGGGGACCTCACCAAAGGACACTTTCCGACAAGGGATGCTGTAGAATTGCAAGGTTGAAAAGCTGAATGTGTTTGACTACATCTTTGACAAATGTTCTCCAACTTTTATTTGAATATCTCCCAGGCTGGGGAACTCATTACCTCACTCAGTAGCCCATTCCAAAGTAGACAGTTCTGACTTTCAGAAAGGTCTTCCTTGGTCACAATCGGTCTCATTGTAACTCCCTCCTTGGGACCTGGTTCTACTAACGGGAGCTCTACAGAACCGGTCTAAACCTGTGTTACTGACACACTGCCTCATATATTAGAAGGCAGCTATCATATCCTTTGACTTTTCTTCAGGCTAAGCAGTCTTAGGATTTTATTTTTTAATAGTTATTCATTTAATATGGTTTCAAATAACTTCATCACTCTGGTTGGTCTCTGGCTTCTTAATAAACTTTGGTGTAGCAAGAAATCTAATTCTCCCTGCCTCCCACCTCCTGTCCCATTCTTCCTGTCTTCCCCCCTCCACTCATCTTTGTACAGGACTACCCTATGTGCCAGGCACTTTGCCAAGTGGTGGGGAGCAAACACATCAGCCTTATGTGACCAGGGCCGGATAGAGCAGGACTACCAACCTCCAGCTTAAGACTGAATCCACTTGTTAGGGGGACGGGGTGGGCATGGGGAGGCGGCCCCGTTATGCTACTGCGTCACGTTCTCTTTGCAGTCACCCACAGGCTCTCCTGGTGTCCACACACTGCTGCTAGGCCACTTTTTCTCTCTCCGCTCTTGGACACCTTGCTCTGTGGGCCCAGGCCTGGGGCTTCACACGGATCCCTGCTGAGCACCACCTTGTTGGGCTCCCCCTAGGTGAACGCTCAGCTGTCTGGCAGCCTGCCAGTCCTCTGGAACCTGGAGCGGATGGACCCCGCCCCACTCCCTCCAACACACAGTCTACACCATGCAGACCCCACCCAGTGCTGTGTGTAAAAGACGAAAAGGGAGCGAGAAGGAGCCAAGCCCTGCTGCTGGCAGAGAGGACCTGCAGGAAGCTCAGAGAAAGCCTGGCTCCCCCACGAGACTCCGAGTGTGCCGTGATGTCTCCATGTTGTGACATGCCTAAGTCAAATGCAGACACTCTCCTGTCATTTATTATGTAAGTGGGACTGGAACATAGACCTACTGGAGGGTGTTGCTGCCAATCAGAAGGGCCACGGTCAGAGGTGGTGGCAGCAGGGTGAGGAGAAACAGGAAGGACTCCAAACCAACTCCAGCAGCCCACAGGTGCTCCAGCCTGGACAGCTAAGACCCTGTGATCCCGCAGCTCCCAGCACCCCAGGACCAGGCAGCATTTGCCCCACTGGAATTTGAAGCTGGGAAGAAGGGGTGCTGTGGTGATGGTGGTGGGGAGCTGGGGTTTCCATAGCAACAAGCAGCTGCTGCATCTGATGTTTCACATCCTTCATTGTCCTCATTTCCCCCCTCTCTTCCCCCCTCCTCGTGCATATTTAATTGCAGTAACATTTCCAGACACAGTGTATTGCTCCTGAAACAAAGGCAGGCTGCAGCCAGGGGGATGCAGAGAGAATGAGGGGAAGAAGAAATCAGGGGTATTATGTTAATCCCCTCTGGGGGAGCCTTGTGCAACATCAGTTCTGCATGTTTGATGAGAATCAGATGATGGGCCCTGCTGGGGAATGAGGGAGCAAGCGGTTTGTGGAGTGAGCGGCATACGGTGTCGTTTGTGGAGAGGGGAGGAAGCACAGCCAGTTGGTGGGGGGTTCAGAGGGGCCAGGGCTCCACAACATGGCTGGCCTCCAAGGCTGGCTCCAGCCTGGTGCCCTGGTAGTCTGGCAGCCCATACTCCATGCCCCAGATAGGACCAGCCATCCCTGCCATGGGGAGAGGAGCTGCTGTTCCACATCTTGGCTCCTCCTTGGAGCAAGCTGCATCCTGCTGGAGGAAGGAAAGAGTGGCAGCGAGGATCTCTCTGCATCCAGCCCCCATCCTGAGGCCATTTGGAAATGTGTGTCTGGGATAATTTTTGGTGGACAACATAACTGGGAGTTACTAATGGCATTTAGTGGTCAGGGGCTAGGGTGCTGGGTGCCAAGTGTCCCTGTGGGTATACACGGGAGGGTCCCTTTCCTTTAGGCTCTAAGACTAGGCTATAGAACTATGTTTAAATGCAGACACTGCCATTAGTACTGCTTGACTGTCACAGCTCAAAGGCTGTGGTTTCATCTGTGAACACACCTATGACCAGGGTGTGGTTAATGAATCCTTTTCTTCTTTTCATTGTTACTACAAATACTCCATCCTGCTTCATCATCCATTTTCCTGGTGACCTAGAGCAGGCCTGTCCTTTTATAAAAGCTGAATATTTATTGAGCACCTATTACATGTTAGGCCAAAGGCTTTATAAACATTATCTCATTTAACCCCCACAACCCTTTGAAATAGATGCTATTATTAATACTAATCAAAGCACAGATAAGTTAGATACCTGCCCATGGTCACACAGCTAGTAAGTGGTAGAGCCCATTAGTTCAACTAATTAGACCATTAGCTCACTTCTTATGTTCTTTCAAAGCTCTGCACTAGCCCAACTCTCCTAGAATGACAGTACGTCTTACAGGGATGTGTTGTCAGCCAGCCTCTGCTTTGTTGCTTCTGTCAGTGGGGTGCTCCCTGCCTCATGAAGGAGCACTCATTCATTTAATTCAGTTTGGCTCTGTTAATCAAGTCTTTATGGAGCACCCTTGGTCCTGGGCTAGGCTCCATGGACAAGTCTGGAACTTGGTCTCTGTCCTCTGGGATTCCATATTTAGAAGACAATGTCCTTCCATCAGGAAAGGTGTGGTCATCAGTGCTGGGGGCTGGTGAAGGGTGGGGAGGGGGCTCGAAGAAGCCATTATTAAGAGGAGGAGAATAAAGAGGGGACAAGCAACCCGGTGTGGTGGGGCAAGCATAGGATGGGACTTAGGAGACTAGATTGGAGTCCTGGCTCTGCCACTAATGATGGGGTACGTACTAGCTTGAATACTGTTCCCCCCCAAATTAATGTCTACCCAGAGCTTGTGAATGTGACCTTATTGGAAATAAGATCTTTGCAAATGTAATTAAGTTAAGATGAGTTCATACTGGATTAGGGTGTGCCTTAAATGCAATATGACTGGTGTCCTTATAAAGAGGGAAATTTGGACAGGCGCACAGAGACAGAAGCAGAGATTGCAGTGATGCATCTACAAGCAAAGAAATGCCAAGGCTTGCTGGGAACCCCAAAACCTAAAGGAGGTAAGTAAGGAAGGGTCTTCCCCTAGAACCCACAGAGGGAGCATGCCCTGCCCACACCTTGATTTTGGATTTCTGATCTCCAGAACTGTGACACAATACATCTCTTTTGCTTTCTGTTACCCAGTTTATGGTAGTTTGTTATGGCATCCCCGGGAAACTAATATGACGTGACCTTAGGGAAGTCCAGTCTTCTCTCAGGCCCTCAGCTTTTCCATTCATAAAAAGGGGGAGGAGTTGGATTAGGCATGTGTTTTCACCTGTGTTTGTACATTAGAATAATTTAAGGAGATTTTAAAATTAAACTCAGAATCTCTGGAGGTGTGGTCTGGAAATTAGTGTTTTTAAAAAGCTTTTTGGGTGATGCAAGGGGCAGTCAGGGCAGAAAACACTGGATAAGATTAACTTGTACCACCCCATCTCTCTGACCATTGACGTCTCTATGATGGTACTGGAGTTTTCTGAGTTCCATTTCTCCTTCAGGAGATAATAAGTAGGACTTACATCACAGAGTTGTTAGGAGAATTAGATGAAGTACTGCATGTAAAAGTCGCCAGCACATAGGTGGTGCTCATTACATGTCAGCACAAGTTATTCCATCTCAGGGAGATGAAGGGCTGGGGACCACTAGGGCTCTCAGTGCCTCCCTGTTGTTCAGACTTCCTGCCAATTCTCCCCCTTCCTCTTCAAGAGCTTGGAAATAAAGGGAACGTTCCTTGTCAATTCTGAGACCTTGCACACAGGTGCCCAGTGAGCCTACAGTATCTTTTCTGTCTTTTTCCAAAAGGTCAGACAGCTTGGTCTTGGAGACCCCCCAGAGTTGCAGGAGCCATGGAGAGATATTTGACAGGAAGCTTGGGGCTTCTGGTGACTCCAGAGGACTGGAAGGAGAAAAGCTGCCCTCTGTAAGAATGGGGCCCCTTCTCTGATCTCAGGAAGGTGTGAAGGCCAGTTTGGTGGAGAAAGAGTACCTGGCAGAGGAGGGGGACCTGAGGGTTTGTGGGAAGGTGTGGAGTGGACAGATCCCCTGAAGCCTCTAGAGTAAGGGAAGGAAAGATACTGAATGAAGCAGGACCCGCTTGGCGCCTGGCCCTCCTCCGTCTGTTCCCAACAGGCAGCCAAAGTGGTGCTTTAAAAGCTAAGTCAGATTATGAGGCTCTTTTGCTCAAAACCCTCCAATAGTTTCTTACTTTATTCAGCATGAATACAGTCGTGGTCACAAAATAGGCACTTGATAAATATTTCTATAATGGATGAATGAATGAAATTTCCCCAAACTCTAAAGTAGTTTTATCCCCACTTCCATGAGGAAATAGAAACTCAGAAAAGTCAGATCCCAGCTCTAAATTTACGTCCTCAGGAAGCCTTTCTGGATTAACTCACTTTCATTTCTGAGTGTTTCTACATCTGGCAAACCCCTTGCCACTGTTAATCATTGTTTCTGCTATATCCAGTTAGATCTTTAAAAATAATAGTAATTATTATTTTTATTTTTAAAAAAATAATTATTTTTGAGCATTCAAAAGTCAAGATTAAACAATATGGCCGTTTCTTGAAAAATTAAAAATAGAATCACCATGTGACCCAGCAATCCCACTGCTGGGTGTCTACACAAAAGCATTAAAAGCAGGGTCTTGAATAGATATTTGCTCACCCAGGTTCATAACAGCACTAGTCACAATAACCAAGAGATGGAAGCATCAAGTGTCTATTAATGGATGGTAAGGAAAATGTGTTCTACGCATACAACGAAATATTATTCAGCCTTAAAAAGGAAGGAAATTCTGACACATGCTACAACATACATAAACCTTAGGGACATTATGCTAAGTGAAATAAGTCAGTCACAAAAAGATAAATACTGTGTGACTCCACTTTTATGAGTTACCAGAGTAGTCAAATTCATAGAGACAGAAAGTAGAGTGGTGGTTGCCAGGATGTGTGTATGTGTGGGGGAGGGGGAGGAAGGGGAGATGTTTAATGGGTACAGCGTTTCATATTTGCAAGATGAAACTGAACTTAAACATTACTGAACTGAAAACTGAGCTGAAACACTACTAATCTTAAAACTTAACACTTAAAAATGCTTAAGATGGTGAATGTTATGCGTATATTACCACCATTAAAAGAAAAACATTTAAAACGTCAAGATTATAAAGAATTGGAATGAGTGTCTTTATGAGGTAGTGAGTTTCCTGTCATCCGGGGTATCTAAGTAGAGGCTGAAGAAACACATGGCATAGAGGATTTAATATTGAGTGAGAGAAATAAGTTGGATCATCTATAAAGTCTCTTCTCTCCCAGCAATGTATGAATTCCTAGCTTAAAGAATGGCAGAGTTGTAAGACTCCTTGGAGACCATCTACTACAGAGGTTTTCCAATCGGTGTGCATGTGCTCATTTCCACCCCCGGGCCTTTGTTTGTGACTATTCCTTCTGTGCCTGACATGCTCTTTCTTTGACTCACTCCTGGCTTCGTTTCAGGTCTCTGTTCAAATGTCAGCTCCTTGGAGAGTTCTTGCCTGATTCCCTCTATCAAAATTAGATTGTATCCCAGGTCCCTGCCCAATTCCTTGCCCAGTCGTTTTGTTTTCAGAGCATGTGGTGTTTCTCACTGAAAGTAAGGAGATATCCCAGCTCCAGAACATGGCTGGCACATAGTAGGTGCTCAGTGAACATGTAATGAATGAATGAATCCTGGCTGTAGAGGAGGCACCTCCAATGGGGTGAAGCAGCTGGACCTCTGGCCTGGAGTCCTGTCCCATGGTGCCCCTTATGGGGTGGGGATCTCTTCTCTAACCCCCACTGTCACATTGGTTTGGGCCATTGCTCCCACTTTGATTCTTGTCTTGGTTCCGCAGCTCAGCTGAGTCCAAGCTGGGACATTAAAGCAAGATTCATGGATAAGAGCTAACAAATGGGAAGGAGACACAGATGATGACATGAGTGGGGAAGTCTGAGGTATAAACTACGGCTGACTCATCTTCAGAGGGAGGTCACCTGCAGGGAGTGACCTCATGCTTCCCAGGAGCTCCTCAAACACCCAGAGCAGCCAGGCCCAAGGAGGAGGGACACAGACACGCCCTCTTTAGCTAGCCGGAAGCTGGCCTTCCACGGTCCTTCCCTGACCGAGGACTTGCCTCTTCCTCAGGTGACTGGAGCAGAATCTATTCTTGCCCGGCGGGAGAGACCACTAACAACCGAGGTCACTAGTTCCAGGATGGAATCACGTAAGGATCCAGGGAACAACGTTCAGACTAGAGGTGTGCAGTACAGTGGAAGAGAATTGTGGACAGACAATTCCTAAAATTAAGCTGCCTTGGGTGGTTCTATCTCTGTCTGCTTAAGGTGAGCTCAATTCCTTAGGTGTTGGAGGTTTCCATAGCTGGGGCCTTTGAGGAAGAAGACCCATGTCCAGTGACCTGCCGCGGTAAACTTCCCCTCTCCAGCCCTTTTGGGCACCCCTCTCACGGGTAGAATCTGCCTTGGGTTGGGAGAGGGATCCAGGCTTAAATGGTGAAGTGTCTTAAATCGTTTTATAAACTCAGCAAAAAAGACCCCCCAAGGTGAATGAATCAGTGAGCAACGTGTGAACCAGGGACTGTGCTAGGAACTTTCACGTTTCCTCTCTGAAGTGCCACCGGCAGCCCAGGCAGCACCTGCTGCTCCGCTTGCTTTACAGATGAGGAAACGGTGGGACAGGCAGAGACTTGTCCAAGTCATACAACTAGTGAGTGGAAGAGGCAGGATTCCCACCCAGGTCTCCTGAGTACAAATCGAGAGCTGTTTTCCCAAAACCCAGCTGCCAGGAAAGTGTGGGTTGCATTTTGGAGGGGGCTTTGGCTAACCCCTTCCCGTGAGGTGGACTTTTCCACCCTTCTGGAGGAGGCTTGCGTCTCACTCGCCAGGGCCAGAGTGGTCGGCAAGCAGAAAGGTGTGAGGGGTGAAATGAGACTGCTTCAGAAGGCGTTATAGTTATTGACTGAAAGAATGGATGAATGACGTTCTTTAGGAGGCTGGTGGGCAGTGAGGTAAGAGGTCGGGGGTACTAGGCAGTCATCTGTCTTTGGAGCACTCAGACTTAGGGAGAAAAGAAACCCTGCTGTGACCAGGCAGGTGCTCTGTGTTAGCAGGCCAGGTGCTTGTATGTGTCTGCGAGGGAACAAAGGCCTGTGCTGGCATGTCTACTGTTGGGTACACTTGCACGGGCCTATGCGGCATCCCAGGGGACAGTGGGGTCGGCAGCTTGGGAAGGTGCATACTCCAATAGGTGGTGTATGGAGCATTGTATTTGGAGTCAGAAATGGGAGATTTGAGACCTGCCACCTATCAACTGTGTGGCTTCAGGAAAATCCCTTAACCTTTCAGGACTTCTGTTCTCTCATCCCCAAACTGGGGATACTAACTACTGGATTGCTCACCGCATGGGGTTCTTTTGCAGTGGCCCTATGACAATGTCTGTGAAAGGGTGTTGTGACATACACTGTACTGTGCAGGTGAAAGGAGGGGTTATTACCATAATATGAAGTGTGTAAAAGCACAGGGCATATGAGTCCATAATGCATGTCTTGAATGAACAAGCCCTGGCAGTAGAGATGTCTTTTGGAAGATGCTTCTTGGCTCCTGGAGTCAGATGCCTTCCAGAAGCAGGAAAACCAAAACCTGAGGGAAGGGTTTCCTGCGCTGCCCACCCTCCTCACCCCTACCACAAAGGCCCCAGTAGGCATCAGGAGGTATGGAGCGTGAAGGGGGTGGGGGGATGGATGGATGGAGGTTTGCTCTGAGACCAGGCTTTGGCCAGGGTCAGAAAAATCAGTCTCTCTTGAACGAGAAGAAACACGTAGCCTGTCACAGTCCAAGTGTGTCTTCTGGGGAGAGCCTCAGAATGCCAGGCCTCCAAGTGCCTCTACTGATCCCCAGGGAACTCCCAATTCCAAAAGAGAAATTGCAATCAATACAGGTTACCAGTTACTGCCCCATTCAATATAGATTTACAAAAACAATGTAGTCAGCCTGCAGCTCAGAACCTGTGGGTAAGACTAATGAGCGAACTTCTTCCACTGGCAAGCTGCTTTCTTGTCCCAGGCTCTTTGCGCCTGTGGGGCAGGGTGGGTGGGGTGATCGATACCTTGGGCTGGTCAGAATTAGCCCTGTCTGGGGCACCGGACAGGGAGCTATGTAGGGCCAACTCTGCAGAGCACCTTTCTTTTATTCCTTCCTGGTATTCCTGCTGATGGCGAAGGTCCTGGGGGGGAACCTGCCAGCTTGGGTTTGAAAAGCCCAAGGAATCCAAAGCCTCCTCACCTCCTCCTGGACTCTGGGCTCCCAGGATTGTAAGCCCTTCACCCAAGACCCTGGGGAGACACTTGTAGCGTAGTGGAAGCTACATGGCATGTGGGCCAGGATCGTGGATTTAAGTCCCAGCTCTGGTGCTGGCTGGCTCTAAGTCCTAGATCCTTCTTGCTATGGACTGAATTGTGTTCCCCCAAATTCATATGTTAAAGTCTTAACCCCCAATGTGACTATATTGGGAGATAGGGCCGTTAAAGAGCTAATTAAGGCTAAATAAGGTTATAAGGGTGGAGCCCTAATCCAATAGGAATGGTGTCCTTATCATAACAGGAAGACACACCAGGGATGTGCAGCATAGGGGAAAGGCCTTGTGAGGACACAGCGGGAGGGTGGCTGCAAGGCAAGGGCAGAGGGCTCAGGAGAAACCATTATCTGCCAACACCTTGATCTTGGACTTCCAGCCTCCAGAACTATGAGAAATAAATTCCTATTGTTTAAGACACCTAGTCTGGTATTTTGCTATGGAAACCCTAGAAAATGTATACACTCCTTACTTGGACATGATATTCCCTGAGGGCCCTCCAGTGCTAAGATTCTGGAGTTGGGCCCTGCTCTGTGAAGACGCTGAGGTCAGGACTTTAAGGTAGAAGTGAGAAGGACAGAGTGAGCTGGTCCTGAAGGCCACCAGGTATACCACACAAGGTTTCGTTTACATAAGAGAGCGTGAGACCTTGGGAGAGACTGGGCCGAGACCCTCAGTGGGCATCAGGTGCCAGGAGCACAGCAAGGCATTGCTCAGGGATGAGGTGGGCAGGAAACCAGCCCTGGGAATGGACTCTTGATCCCAGGTAGGGCTTCATCTGCACTCACTATCAAACACTCAAATCTGATCCGCCATCGCATGTGACACTTGAGGACACCGAAGCACAGAGGGTCACACGGCTAGTCTGGGTCACAGTGTGGATGTCATCACAGGCCTCCTCTCTCTGGGCCCACTGATCTTTCCCCACAGAATTGAAATCAGGCAGAGCAGACGTACCTGGGTTCAGAAGAGACTGGAGGGATAGGAGGTGGGGCCTTTGCTACATAAGCTTGTTGGCAGCATGCAGAGCCAGAAACTTTGCCCAGTCCCTGAAGCTGGGGCTTGAGTGGGGATCAGAGCTAGAGGATGCCTCCATAATGTAGTAACTTCCATGTGGCAGGTGACAGGTCAACCTGCCTGCTTTGTGGTTCAGGGTTCTCCTGGGCGCTTGGGAAGACACCAGGGTCTCATGTGCATCTTCAAAGTAAGATGCCAGGCAGGGCTGGGGCTTGGCATACCAGGCTCCTGATGGCACAGTGTACCACAAATGTTTCCAGTAGGCCCTGGGAAGCACCCTATGTCCTTCCTCCTCCACTGCCACCTCTGTAGGCGAGAGGACAAGTCAAAGAAGACATGGAACTATGGAGAATACCCATTTCTGCCCTGGAAGAGGGATAAGCCAGGTCCCCCCATCTTTATCTCTGCATTTCGGACTCTACAGGAGATGGAGGTACTTGAGGGATCGGGGTCTGAGGTCTCAGGAGGACCCAGGAAGTTGATGGCATGGTGGAGCAGAAAGAGCCTGGCTCCGGAGTCAGAAGGACTTGGGTTCACACTGTGTTTCCCTTTCTAGACAGATGATACTGGGCAAGCCATTGAACCTCTCTGAATCTGTTTCCTGTGAGAATTAAATGAGTTAACGAATATACCCCACATAGTACCTGGCAGTCAGTAAGGCGGTCAGTAAGTAGTTGTTAAATGGCTGAATAAATCAGTCAATAAATAAATGTGTAACTCGGGTGGGGGGTGGTCACAGAACTTGACCTGGGTCTCAGCCTCCAAGTGCAGGGCTCTGTTGACCCATTCCCCCCACCCACTTGCCCCCAGTCTGGCCTCTAAAATAGGCGGGAGGATGTGGATTTCCAAGGAGGGACCAGGCTCAGCTGCCCTGGGGCCCTGGCAGACTGACCACTTTGGGCAGCTGAGATCTAGAAGGGCATCTGCACTGTTTCTGGAGTGGTCCCCAGGGAGCTGGGGGGTTACAGGGGGTAGAAGGATGGAGCGTCTCAGGAAGGGGAGCCAGCAGGAGAGTCTTGGTGGAGAGGACAGAGAAACAGTGGCTGGCATTCTCTTTCTCCCTGAGTGCTTTTCCCTAAATACAGCTCGATGTTTCTCTATCATGGGATTAGCACACATCTCTCATTCTCCTATTGCAACAAGACTTTATTTCTAATTATGCTGTAATAAAACTGGAGCGCTCCCAGGCTTCCTTTCAAATGACTTGTACACACACTGCCGATTGGATCCTCCTCAGCCCCATTGTAATAGCATTTTCCTGACATTCATTAGACATGCATGAGAGGGGCGCTTTAAGAATAGAATTGCATTTAAATGGATTTGCTGAGAGAGGAAGATGAAAAAAAGGAGGTGGGGGGGAGAGGGGGAGGGAGAGAGGTTTGTTGAGCAAACTATGAAAACAAGATGCCATAATACCAGGGTGCTGAAATAAGCCTCTTTTCCCCAGTCCTCCTCCCACTGCACATGGCAGAGCCCAGCCAGGAGCAGCAGCCTGCAACACTCCTCTAAACCCCCCACTCCCCCCTTTATGTTACCTGTTGTGGGGCTTCATAGCTCTTCCCTCATGTGTCAGATGTTCACAGTGTAATAGAAATAACTGTTATTAGAATTTGGGAAAATGGCCTTGCTTTGACAAGACCCTAGTAACCAGCAGGGGGCGAGACCCTGTGTCCTTGGGCCTGGGGGAAGCCAGTGGTGACAGCCAGCTGAGCATTCATCCCCAAGGTGTGGTACCCACCCTTCTGCTTCTAGCCTTGAGTGACCACCCGCTTGCACTCCCACCTCCCTCACCCAGTAGGAGATCTATTCTGACCCCTGCTTCACCCTCTGCCCCACCTTCCTCCGCAATGAGCAGACTCTCCCCATGGCACCCAGTGTGAACCATAAAGGACCTACTATTTATGTATCAAAGGCCTAACTACTATATGTTCATACCTACTTGTGGTCTCATTTAATTCATCCTGCTCACTCTAGCCATATCTTCTTAAAATGGATATTAGATCACACTGAAAACCATCCCATGGCTTCCTATTTTTCTTAGAATGAAGACCAAAATCCTTAACAGGTCAGTCAAAGCCTGCCATCCTTCACCTGGCCCCACCCGGCCCCCTGTCTGGCCCCAGCGTGAACTCCAGCCACACTGGCCTTCCTCCAGAGTTCAGAGCTCCTTCCTCCTCACACAAACCTTGCTGTTGCTCAGGACACTTCTCCCACCTATTTCCTAATGCTCACTCTGACCCACCCCTCGAGCTCAGCTCAAACCCCCTTCCCCAAGAAGAACACCCCCCTCCCCCGCACTCACTCAACACGAGTTTTTCTGTCTCTTGTCCTCTTTCCCCGCACACTTGTCACAGCTATGATGAAGCATGTACTAAGTCACCAAAGACCCGTCACTGTCCCTAGACTGTTAGCCTCTAGTGTGGGTCCTGGCACTGCCATGGGCCTAGCTTCCACTCCATGCTAAAGGCTCATTACAGTGGAATGGGCACCAGGCCCTGAGTACCAGGGATTTTTTTCCCGTATGATTTCCCATTTAATCCTTGCTGCAGCCTTATCAGCGTGGAGAGTTTTTTCTTCCCCTCTAACAGATGAGAAATTGAGAATCAGCGAGCTCAAAGCAATTTGCCCCAAACCACGAAGCCGGAGCTGTCCGAATCCAAAATCATGCTTTTCCTATGCTACTTTCCACTGCACTGCATTGCCACAGGCTTTCCCACAGGTGCCTTCCTGAAGTGGGTGCCACCCACATCCCCTGCGCCCCAACAAGGCCCTTCTTAACCCCTACTTCTTCTGGAAGGCCTCTTTGAGAGTCCAGTTAATGCAGACTCTCTCTCTCACTTTCCAGATTGTTCATGGCTCCTGCTGTGGGGCCACACCCTGGGACCCAGAAGGGCCTCAAGTTTCACATTTGGATTGTTCCTGCTCATTCCATGTGTCAGTCACTCTTGTATTCCAACAGAATGCAAGTTCCTTAAAGACACCACACGTCACTCTTCTGAACATCCATAAGCCTGGGCAAGGGCTGGGAATACACCACGAATAAGCTCTGGATCTGCAGCAGGTGTGACCTGAAGGCAAGTCCGGGGAGAACACCCTCTAAGCCTCAGCCTGTTCGTCTGTACAGTGGCAACAATGGACCTACCTTCCAGGGTTACTGTGAGGATTCAATGAGCTGCTGAGAAGTGGTGCCTCACAGATGCTCACTCCTTTCTCTCATCCTATGCCTTCCTTTGGTCTCTCTGTTTGGTGACACTGGGGTGGGTATAGACAGGGAATGACAAAGCTGGTCTTACAGTGTCTGAGAAAGGGGTGAGACTAAAAGGGAGGTGGCACTGTGACCTCTTGAAACCATCTGATGTGGCTCCAAGGGCACTGCAGAGCATCCCTCTGTCCACCCTGTTTGCCTGGTGACTTGTCACCTTCCCACTCAGAGGCCTGCCTGGTTCAGAGGCCTGTAGTGTCCACATGCTGCTCCCAGGATTAGTGGTCACAGCCCCCTAAAGCCAAGAGCAGCTGGCAGGCCCATCCACCTCTGCCTCCCAGTCTCCAGCATGGCCCAGGCCTGGCACTTGCTAAAGGCCTAGTCCACATTGGTGAATGAGACCATGATCTCCACGAGGGCAGGGGCTGCCTGCCTGTCCATTGCACTGGGCTCAGTTTTGGGCACAATGCCTGAGGTGGTGGTGCTCAGTAAGTATTTGTTGAATGAATGAATGAATGAACGAATGAACGAGTGCATGAACCTCAGCTTTGTTACCTTGTGGCTGAGTTCTTGGGCTCTGAAGTCAGACAGTTTGGCTCCATCAATGTGGTCTTGCACAGGTTATCTGACCTCTCTGATTTGGTTTCCTCATGTATAAAACTGTGCTAATAATATACCAATCACACAGAATTGGAGTTGTCACAAGAATTAAAGCACCAGGCCCGTGCCTGAAGTCATTGTTCAATAAATGATATCTGTCCTTGTTATTACTACAGAGCTTCCAGGGAGGGGCGAGACCATCTAATGTATACTTCACCCACTCAGGAGCTTGGAGCGACTGAGACAGGTTAATTAGCATGTTGCTAGGTAGACATGGGGGGGGGGGTGTCCCCTGGTGGAAAAAACAAAAAGCCGCCATATCCTGAAACTCCAGGTTCTGGAATGTCTCCTTCACTCCAGGACAAAGATATGAGAACGTGCCTTGAGGTTAATAAATTATCTCAAAATCCTTTTGGCCTGACAAAGGAGCAAATCTGACAGATAGAAATGGGTTCTTTCGTTGATCCCTTCAGGATGGGCAAACAGGACAAACCTGATAATGAATTTCATTAGAAGGCTCCAGCCCCCTTCCCCACACAGGCAAGGGAAGGTATAAAAGTAAGAGCTTTTGCCTCAGTCACTGGGCTTCCCAGTTTTGGGTATCCCCTCCCACACGGGAGCTGCAACCTCTTCTCCTGCTTTTAATAAACTATCTTCCTTTACAACTCTTTGCCTTTCCTGGGTCTGTGTTTCCATTCTTCGGTCTCACATGACCCTATCCTGGCCCACACCCAGAAATTGCTGGCAGATCCTGCATCATGACCACTCATGTCGGTGGTTCTGGATTGCTCAGAGTCCCATTGCCCTCTTCTTAGAACCCTTAAAAATCCTCTGATGCTGCTCAAAGAGCAGAGGAGATTCTGCTATTTTGAACGCCTACCATTTTATGTACAGGTTAATCAACTTGACTGGATGGCACATCAGCAATGCCAGCCAGGGAGCTCATAAGAAAAGGTAGAATTGTTCACAGTCCCATCAGCATCTGTGTCTTATCAGCCCTCTAAAGCTAGTGTCTGTTGTATTGAGATGATGTGAATACACAAGTGCTCTGCCCCACCTGTAGTCGCCCATTCACTTTCCTCCCAACACAGGGCAATCTCAGCAACTTTCGGCTCTAAATTCCATCCTATTTCTTCAGGACCCTCCCCTGCCTCCGCCCAGCCCTCTGTCATCTCTCCTTCCCCTAACTTGTGGTATCTGTCCCGCTTACCTTGCTTTCATCATACACTTGCTTTTATTGTTGATTTAAAAAATGCATCTGTGGCTTGTCTTACTTGGTGGCAATATTATCCCCATCTTACAGATAGGGAAACTGGGCTCATGGAGATTCAGAGGCTTGCCCAAGGTCACAGAGCTATAAAACAATATAATTGGGATTTGAATGCAGACAGTCTGACTCCACAGGACCTTGAGGCCTCAAATCCCCTCAGGAGATTCCACAGGACTGGCCTGGAAGCCCAAGGTCTGTTTATTGACATTAACTATTGGCAATGGCCATCTTTCAGGGCAGGACAAACGTTAAATGAGAAATGTAGGTAAAGGCTTCACCCTCGGCTAGGCACACAGTGAGGGCTTAATCAATGATTCATACGATGCTCTTTGTGTGTTTGCCTTCTGAGCGGTGATACAGGCCCATCTGCAGCCAGGTCCTCGGCATGGCACTGGCCCCACCAGCTCCCTGGGCACGTGCTGCCTCCCCACCCTGTCCAGAGTGGCGCCAGCTCCCCAGCCTCCCCGCAGCACTTGGAATTCGGAGCTCATTTACTAGACAGGTGCAATTTCCCACCTCTCACTCTCTGACACTTCCCGTGCAATCGATCAGAAAACTGTTGCCAAATTAACCTAGATTTAGCTCTGGTCTCCCTTCTTCTGACTCCAGCAATTTCCCACCTACCTCATAGGTAGGTGAAATCCTGTAGGCACCAGGCTCCCTGCATCTCCGCTTCTCCCTGAAAATGCCCGGATGACCCAGAATCTGTGTCGCTGCCTGGGATGACCCTCTTGCCCTTGGTCAGGGACTATTCTGGACTCTGCCTTTTTTTTTTTTTTTTTTTTCAAGACACCTGTTTGCTCTTCCCTCAGCCGTGGCTTAGGGCACAGACAGGCAATTCCCTTCTTTCCCTGCTACCTCTTCTTGGGATTCACCCTATAGGTTGAGCTTTCTTTCAGTTGGTGTTTTGGGTTGAAGGGACCATAAAGTTTCCTCTGCGCAAGCCCCTAAAAATGTGTAAAGAGAAAGAAATTTGGGAAGACAAAGGTCAGAGGAAATCTGATCAAGGAAAATGTTTGGACACATAACTTAGGGTTGAAACAATAACGTCTTGGTGAATCCCAGAAACTCTGTTTCCCCACCCCTACTAAATTCCAGTCTTGAACGAGCAGAGAAGAAAAACTTGAGCACATATTATGTGTCAGGTCCTATATTGTGTGCGTTACCACAACCTTGCCAGATGGCTATTAGCGTCCCCAATGTACAGATGAGAGACTGGGCAGGTTGTTGTCTGTGTCACAGACCGAGGAAGTGAGCCCAGGTTCAAAGCTTGGCCCTCTCATCCACTGTACATTCCCTCTCTAGAGTCTCCCAAGGTGTGTGTGTGTGTGTGTGTGTGTGTGTGTAGAAAGGAAAGGAGCAGATTGGGGACAGTCATTTATCCTTCTTCTGCCATCTAAGCTTCAGCTTTAGATCTGCCTCTTTGGCTCATAAGTGAGAAGTAGTTGCTGCCCCCAGAACTGGAAGCTGAGAGGGGCAAGGGTAGGTGTGGGAGGGGGAGTAACAGCAGCAGAGAACCAGGGAGGAGCTGACTCTGGAGGGAGACAGCCAGTGAGGGCCTCGGTGGCCAATGGCTGTGGGTGGTGTCCTGGCATATCAGCTGTCACAGGATCAAAGAACAAGTAGGAATTAATATCCCTGAGGTGGTCCTGTGCCTCTGATATCAGCAGAAAATTACAGGACACCAGACAGGAGCTTACAGAATGAATGGGAGGGGACAAGAGATTTCCGTGGCTAATCCTGTTAAGGAGACAATTTCTTATCAAACTCATTATGTCTTTGAAAGGAGGAAGCAAGGGGGTGGGGGGAAGAGGAGATGGGGGACAGTGCCATGGAGGGGTTGGCCCTGAAGAAGGAAGAAGACTGGGTGGAGGGGGGGTGGTGGTGGGGGGGGTGGTGGTGCTGTGGCAACACAGCCTGCAGGTTCCAAAGATGCAGGCACTTGACGGGCAGGCATCTGAAGGAACAGGACTTGTACCTGTCTGTCTCTGCTCTCCTGGAATGGAAGTCAGTGGTAAAAACTTCTTGGGAGCCAACTCCCTACTGGGCTGCTGGGAGCACCCTCCTTGCCCTGTCAGTTGTCTGAGCCCACAGGTGCCCAGCAGAGAAGCAGGACCTTCCACCCTCTCTTCGACCAAATCTCCATCTTATCCCTTCTCTTATGGATCAAAGAGGATCACCCCCAGTTTACATTGACGCTAAAAAAGCAAAGAACACCCATTTGTCTGCAAAGCACTTTCCAGCCCAGGCTCTCACTTAATTCTTACAGCCCATCTTTCCTGTGAGATGGGCAGGAAGGGAATTACACAGCCTAGGAAGTCAGAGGGCCTATTCTATCACTTGACAGCTGAACACTTTGGGCAAATCACTTAACCTCTCTGAATGATCATTTTCTCATCTTGAAAATAGAGATTACATAAATCCTGCCCTCCCTACTTCACAGGGACCTTGTAAGGATTAAAAAGGATAATGTGTGCAAGATGGCCTTGTAATCTGTGAAACATTTTCATAAAAAGAAGAGATCATTCTAACCATTCTGAAGTTGAGGCAACAGGGGAAGTGTCTTGCTGGAGGTAACAAGGTGGAAGAGGTAAGCCAGGGCTTGAAGCTTTGTTTCGAATCTAGGGTCATTTCTGCTGTCACAAATCACTCCATTGCCCTGTCATTGACTAGGCAATCGGAAAGGAAAGGAATTCAATTGGCACAAACCTGAGTGTCTGTTTATTAGGGGCCCATGGTGCTCTCAGTGTGCCCCAGGCTGCCTGGGGGGCCGGTGAGGTGAAGGACAAAGTCCTGATCCTCAAGAAGCTTTCCATACAGTTGGGGAGGATTTAGATCCATGAAGCAATGAGAAGAGCTCAAGTCAGGGCATCTCCCCCACCCCTACAAGTACTCAAGACCATAGGACTAAGGGACAAAAGGTCCTGCGTATGCACAACAAGGGCAAAGACCACTGGGTCAGTGTGATGAGTGGGGGCTCCACAGAAGAGTCAGGACTTGAGTTTGGTCTTAAAGAATGTGTGCAGTTTGGATAGACCGTGAGATGTGTGATCAACATTAAACAAACATTTATGGAACACTTATTATGTACCTGGTACTGTGTTAAATTAGGGATGAATTAGGGATAAACATGCTTAAAATCTTTTTGACCGTGGTCAAGTCCAAGGTCAAGTTCAAGCCCCTCAGCAAGTGTCAGTGAGGACATCAGAAAATGAAACCCTGTGCATTGTTGGAGGGAAGGTAAAATGGTGCAGCACAATGGAAAACAGTATGGTGGCTCCTCAAAAAATAAAAAATAGAATTAGCATATGATCCAGCCGTTCCACTTCTGGGTATGTACCCAAAAGAATTGAAAGCAGGGACTCTAAAAGATATTTGTACATTTATGTTCATAGCAGCATTATTCACAATTATCAAAAATTGAAAGTAACCCAAGTATCCATTAACTAATGAATGGATATACAATGATATATAGTAGGGGTGCCAAAAAAAGGTATACGAGTGCACACTTTGGTCAACATTGCTCAAGCAGTAGTTCGTCATAATGAGAAGTGACTGGACATTGATGGTGACCACTTTGAGCACCTCTTGTAATTGCAGAAGTCAAACATGACTTGTATTCATCTTTTGCTATCGGTATATATTGAGTATTACAATTTTAATAGATTTTTCCTTTCTTAAAATGTGTATACATTTTTGACACCTTCTGTATACATATACACCATGGAGAATGATTCAGCCTTAAAAGGGAATGGGATATTATTCAGCTATAGCATAGATGAACTATGTTAAGTGAAATAAGCCAGTCACTAAGAAGGACAAATATTATCTGATTCCACTTATATGAGGTACATATAGTAATCAATGTTATAGAGACAGAAATTAGACTGATGGCTGCCAAGGGCTTGGAGGGGAGGAGAAAATGGGGCATTGTTTAATGGGTATAGGCTTTCAGTTTTGCAAGATGAAACTGAACTTAAACATAATTGTATCGGTGGATGGTAGTGATGGTTGCACAACAATGTGAATGTACTTATTGCCACTGCGCTGTATACTTAAAAACGGTTAAGGTGGTAAATTTTATGTTATGTGTACTCTAGCATAATTAAAAATAATAAAAAGGGCAGATTCCATTGGCACAAACCTTTTAACCTTTGACCTTTTTCCTGTTTTCTTGCTGAAAGGATGGATGTGGGGCTCAGAAGTGCAGCGGCTGTCCTGCAGTGAAGAGGATGACAGAGCAGGAAGGGAAAAGCAGTCTGGTTTCTTTGCAACTGGCCAGACTCCCTGTTATGTGGGGGAAACAATTCTCCAATTTGGCTAAACCATTGCCAATGCCTTTTTGTTACATGCAGCCAAATGTGATCCTAATGGAGACAGCGTCTAAAGCTCATCACCTGTGGCTGCTTCAGCCCGTCTGCCTCTCCTACTATCACCTTCCTGCCAAACTTCTCTGACATGATGGAACCTCGTATCTGTAGGAAACACCACGCTCTGTGCCCTATGCAGGGTCCCTCCTCCTTCTGAGCAACCTCCTTTTTAGACCCAGCAGCTTCTCCCATGGCCTTCTGCATTCCGGTTGGGCATTGCCCTGGGTGGGTGAGTTACCCCTTGTCCGGCCTCTCTTAGCATCCCATGCTCCCAGCTCTCTCATAGCATTTATCACTTTTCTCAGCATTGGCTGTCTTCATGCCTTCTCCCCTTTAGAAAGCAAGCTCCTTGAAGGTTAAGATCTTGTTCAGGCCTGGGCCCCTGTGCTGTGTGGGTGTCAGGCACGTGGCAGGTGCTCAGGAATGACAAGTTGACCAGAGCTCCTCTGGGTTCCAGGGACTCACAATTTGTGGAGGAGAATTCAGGCCCAGAAACAATTCCCTGAGGGGAGCAGCCCAAGGTGCGCAGGAAGCCCGGAGGGCCGAGTGACACTCCATCACAGAGGTGGTCACAGTCGAGCTGGGGCCTGAAGGACACCCCGGTGTCTGCCTCTGGGTGTGGGGGCGAGATAAAGTATTTGAAGTGAAGGAGACATCACATGTGAAGAAGGCATGAGGCATGACAGGGCAGGGAGCCTCCGGATGCAATGGTTGCACGGGCAGAGGGAGAGCAGGGTTTTAGGGGCGAAGAGTTTGGACATGATGGAGCCAGAGTGAAGAGCTTGCCTTTTAGCCTGTGCATGGGAAGTCGCTGTTAGGGGTTTTGGAAGAGGAGAGAGAGTCATGGTTGGGGTCTCAGGTCCTGAAGCCAGATCTGCATACCTATGGTCTAACTACTGCCATTAACTGTGAATCACAAAAAGCTCTCTGGCAGAATGTGGAGGAGGGCCAGAACTGGGAGAGGTAGCAGCAGGGAGCCAATGCGAGTCCTTTGTAGGAGGCCTGGGTGCAAGATGGAGGAGGGAAGGAAGAGAGGAAGGGGCAGGCAGGGTGTGTGTGCAGGAGAGAGACGAGACACTGCAGTCAGACTGTCTGGAGCCAAGACCTGACTCTTGTCACTTACTGATGTCACTTATGTCACTTAGGCACTTAGGGCCATTTCCCAATTCCTCTGTCCCCCTGTTTTCATATTTTTAAAAGGGGGTTCATCATAGTTCGTAAAAGGGAGTTCACCAATCTCAGAGGTGTGTTATGAGAATTACCCGAGACAAACCATTATAAAGCAATAAGCATGAGGCCTGACACACAGGAAGTGCTCAGTGGCCTTAAAGGAAGATGAGGGAGAGGGCACCTCCTCAGTCACTGTGGGACGTTGAGGGATAAGGACATCTGTGCCTGGAGCTGAAGGGTACATCGGGGACTACAGGAGGTCCAGGTGGTCGAGAAGGGGCAGCTGGATGAGGGAGGCTTTGAGTGCTAGGGCAAGGAGTTTGACCTCCTCTAACGAGCCATGGCGGACCACTGAAGGTTTCTGGATGTCAGATGAGAGGAGTGCTTTAGAAAGATAAATTGGACTATTTTACAGGGGAGAGGGAGGGAGGGAAAGAGAGAGGCGGGAGACTGAGAGGTAAGGGAGAGAGCACCATGCTTTTTCCTTTCCAGGCTCATAGTCATCAATCTAAGTCTTGCCCAGTTTCCCTCACCCTCCAACTTGGCCCTACTGGGGGGTCCAAGAGGAAGTGGATGGAGGGGACATGGGGAATAGCTTGAGACTAAGACACAGCCTACAAACGTGTTTTACTTGGGATCCTGCCTGACTCCAGGGCTCTGGGAGTGGGAACTCTGCCTGGTGCTCCTCTTATACCACCCATGGTGCCTGAATGAATGTTGAAAGCCAAACAGATGGGTACAGCCACATCCTCAACCTCCAAGTGAAGGTCAAGGTCCTTGAGAAGTCAGCTTGTCCAGGGGGACTTTATACGCATTGGGGAAGGGATGGCATCCTTTGGTAGCTATCCGTCTAGAGCTTAACAGCCCATGTGCCTGCATCTAGCTGGAGTGCTAATTCATTTTTGTTGGATTAAATTGATCTGGTGGGGAAGAGGGTGCCAGAGCAATGACTTTCCTGGAGATGGATGAAGGGAAGGGCCAGTGCAGACAGGACCAGGCAGGCTAGAAGCTGGACTAGATCTTGGATGAGGAATCTTTAAAATGGGCATGAGGATTCCTTCTGAATCCTTCATGGAGATGCTGAGGAAATTGAAAATGTCCCCTAGATACTATAGTGAGAGTTAAGTGTCATTGATAGGAGGTTCAAGTGTATTGGGACTTGGGAAATAGGTACAGAGGCAGAGTTTGGCAGGAGAGGCTCTGACAGGAGACAGAAGGTGACGTCCCAGGATTAGGCTGAAAGTACTTAATGTCTGTCCAGGCTGCTTCCCTGGAATAGACAAGAGCCTCTGAGCCCCTGACCTTCGGGGAAGAGGCTGCACCCTTCTCCCACCTGCCTTCTGCACCTTGGCAGAGCCTAAACTTACTGCCCTGGAGGGAATCAGGCAGGCTCGGGGTCTGCAGCCCCAGTCCCAGCCCCAGCCCCACTCCTGCCCTCCCTGCCTGAAGGTACATAACATTAACAGAGGGGCTGGGTGCAGTGGGGGTGAGAAAGGAGCTGAGCTGTAGCTTCCCAGGAGCCCCAGGCTGCCTCACTCAGCTCCAGCCTCTCTTCCTGCCTTTCATCTAAGCAGAAAACAAGGGAGAGGCTCCAGGAGCTAGCAAAGCCTTTCACCATGTGCAATGTGCATTTTCTGTCTCCATCTTGAGCAGCCCTACTTTGGGCAGCCAGAAGAAAGAGCAGTGGCTGAAGCTAGAGAGGTGCTTAGTCCAGTTTGGGATGTAAATTGTTGGTGGTACTAGTAGGAGGCATTGTTCTGAACTGAGGAGAGGGGCAGTGAGAGAGAACAAAGCACAGGGAGAAGGGCTGGGGGTGGGTGTTAGGGGCCAAAAGGGTGCAGGCTTAGTACAGCGGTTCTCAAGTAAGGGCTGATTTTGTCCCCAGGAGGACATTTGGCAATGTCTAGAGACATTTTCAGTTGTTACAACTGGGTGGGGGGAGTTGCTATGGGCATCTAGTGGGTAGAGGCCAGGGAGGCTGCTAAACATCCTACGAGCACAGGGCAGCCCCACAACAAAGGATTGTCAGGTCCAAAATGTCAACAGTGCTGAGACTGAGGAACCTGAAGAGGGGAAATCAGGAGAGGAAACTGGGCAGAAAAGAGAGGGCTGGGCAGTCAGATCTAACCAGTGTCTCCCAGGTGCAGGGCAGTGCTGGGAGCTGTGGAGTCGACTGCAGGAGCAGTGTCTGTCTAGATGTGGGCAAGCTGAGAAGCTGCTGTCAAGACCCACTGGCACAACGGTCCAAGCACCGTGGGGAAAGTTGGAGTAAGGAGGAGGCACTCTTCAGACGGCAGGTGGCCCAGGACTGAGGAAGGGGACAGAGAGCAGTGGGGAAAGAAGAGAGAGAACAGAGAAACCATGGGCAAGGACAAAGGTCACAGGAAGGGGTCGCTGTTCAGGTGCAGAGATGTTCAGTTTGGCTGGGGTGAGTCAGGGCCAGGTTAGAGTGGAGATGGACTGCGGGTGGGGCTAATGCCCAGGAGAAAAGGCAGTCTCCAAACCCAGAGAAGCTCAGCTCCTGGCTCCCGAGCTCCTTGGATGAAGTCCCCGAGGGAACTCAACTGGTTGGGCTGCTGGGAGAGGTGGGTGTGAGGGGCTGAGGTAGGCCTCTCTGTTGGAAGGAAGGAGGGATACTCTGGGGATATATTGAAGGATTCAAGGGCTGGAAAGGACTGCATTTTATTACTGATGATGATGATGGAAATAATAGTTCAAATATAGCTCTTGTCTCTTGATAATCTTCTTTGTGCCAGGCCCAATGCTAGACATTTGTAACACAGCATCTCATTTAATCAGCACGGCAACCTCATGCGATGTGCAACTAAATCCGGAGAGTGACGTTCCAGCCCACCTGGCAACAGCCCCATCACTGCCCTAGTCCCTTTGTCTACTGTCAAATCCTTATTATATCTTATAAAGGTGCTTTCAAATCCACCTTCTCAATTGATTAGCACATTACCCCATGAAGTTGACTGGGCAAGTAGCAATAATCCTATTTTACATATAAGAAAATCGAGGACACCCAGTTCATTAGTGGGAAAGCCAGAACCAGAACCCAGACTTTTGACTCCTAGCCAAGGCTCTTTCTAGAATCCTCTAGAACTCAGAGATGACAACCCTTCTTGCCCTGTTTCTGCCCTTGCCTCTTCATGAGGATGGTATAAATCTAGCTGTTGCACAACTTGCCTGAGCCATGCCACCAGCTTCCTGCGAGAGGCCCCGTGGGCTCAGAGTGTCGGAAACAATTGGTGCAAACTCCTGCTGAGCCATCCCTGCTTCAGAAGCAAGGGCTTTCACCCTGGGCACGTGGGGGCACTCTCTCCCCTGCTGCCCACCCACTCTGAGCTTTTACTTATTATTGTAAAATTAGCCCTCATTTGCTAAATAATTGGTGAGGCAGTGACAGGAAATGCTTAAGGAAGCTTAAACTCCCCAGTCCTGGCTGGGCTGGACCTAGAGTGGTCCTGAAGGCCGGGCTCCAGCACTGCGTAGGGATAGAGATGGAGGGTGGGGGCTGGGGGCCCTGGGTCCAGCCACTGTCCAGCCGGTAAGCAGGAAAGCTTGGGCTGCAGGAGCAGACCCTCCCCGTGATCGGGACACAGAGTGCATTGGGGAACATGCTGCACCGTGCAGGACTGTGGCCACCAGGAATGAGGCACCTTCATTGCCCTCCTCTCACCAGGACAGTGTGAAGTGGGCAAGTCCTTTTCTTCTCTCTAATGGGAAGTTCGGCTGTGACCCAGGGCAGTGAGCAGTGGGCTGTGAGTCAGCAGACCTGGGTTCTGACCAATTCAGCCCCGGGATCCTGGCCCCATTGCTTTCCCCTCTCCGAGCTTTGGTTTTTGGGCAAAACAAGGATTGTGCCAGATGACTTTTCACACCTCGGCCAGTTAGAGCACTCTGTGATTCTGCCACTTCTCTTAAAACCCTGCAGTGGCTCTGTGCTGCTGTTGGGGTGAAATCTGAATTCCTTTCTACAGTTCTGTGGGGCTTTCTGTGCTGAAGCTGCTGTCCACTTCTCCAGCCACGTCTCCAAGTCCTCTGCTCCTCACCTTGCACCATCGCCCAGAACCACTTGTAATTCCCCGTTTTCTTTCCCTCTCCTCTGGGCCTTTGTCCTGCTGCCTGTGGTGGCCCAGGTCTCTGTTTCCTGCTCCAATTACCTCTTGCATTAGCATCTTATCCTCAGGTTGTAGCTCAGATTTCACTTTCACCAAAGAGCCCTGGGGACCACTCAGGATGGGCTGGACACCCCTTGCACATGTCCCAGGGCACCTGGGCTGACTATATACCATAGCACTGCATTGCCTTTTATGTATACATCTCCCTGTTAAAGTATATGCTCCCTGAGAACAGGGCCTCTTCTGTTCTGACCCCAGCTGTATCCCTGGTGCCTTGTAATGTGGCTTGGTAGACATGGAATGGATAAATAATTGCATGTAATGCTTCCATGGGCATAGAAACCTAGGAAGAACATGTGCACAGAGCGGGGCGAGGAAGAGAGGGTTTGGGGAAGCAGCCAGAGCAGTCTCACAGCCTCTGCTGGACAGGCAGTGCAGAGAGAGAACAGCGTACCACAGCCCGCTGGTGATGGGAGCCCTTCTGCCTGCAGACTTGGTTCAGAGGGGTAGACTTTCTGGGCTCTGGGTCTGACCCAGCACTGAAGGCTAGCTACCAAGGCATGGAAGTGGCCCTCTAAGATGCTGTTCTGCCATGCGGGGTCTGAAGAGACCAAGTTCCCATTAATAAACACATCATGGGGCCCCAGGCAGCTCCCCTGAGTCCCACATATGCTCACTATCCAGGATACTCTACTCCCTGAACACATCACAACTTCCCTCCCCCTGGTGCCTGGACTCCAGGGCTCCTCACCAGGGTGTGTATACCATGCCCAGTGCAAATGCCACACTTTCTCTGCAGCTCCCAGATCCCCTTGGAATCACTTCTTGCTCTGAGTTACCACAGCATGTAGCATGTGTTTAACACCACTTTGTGAGCTGCACTGAAATGTTGACATGTGGGTCTCCTTGGCTGGAAGGCACACTCTCTGAGGCCCAAGGTCGAAGAAGCATGAGTTAATGGAAACCCAGCCGTCTTGGGCTTGAATGTTAGTTCTTAGCCAGGAGCTAACCTAGAGTAGGCACTTTGTGAATGAATGAATACGTGAATGAATGAATGAAGGCACTTCACTTTTCTGGACTTGAGCAGCTTATTTCTAAAATGGGGATCATCTGTATCATAGCGTTGTTGTAAGGCTGGCAGATACTCCGTGGAAGAGTCTGACACAGCTCCAAAGTTCACTGTTACCGGTACGCATCCATGCGCCCACCCACGCCTCCCATTCTAGCCCACCGCATGCTCAAGTGAGGCGTATGTCAAGAGCAGCCCCTGATGCACCAAGCCCCTTCTTGGTGACGTCACCCACCTCAATGCCAGTCCTGAGTGGAGGCTGCTTGCAGCTAACTCAGGGGCAGTTTGCCACTTTATTTTAGTGTGCCTATTTCTTCCATATAGGAGGGAAGTTAAGAGATTCAGGAAAAGGGAGGTTGAGAAAAGAGAGGAAAAAACATACCCAAAGAACAGACCGCACCCCCTGAGGTAGACGGCGCAGCAGCACCCCAGTGCTGAGGCAACTCGTTCAGCCCTCTCCTGGCTCTAGAAGCTTATTCAATTCCAAACACAAGCTGCCGCGGAAACTAGGAAGGGCTAGGGACGAGGGCGCGGGAGTCAGTGGCATTTCTAAAACAGCTAATAAAAGCTCTTCTATGTGTAGACTTTCTAATTTCAAACTTTCACACATGTGAACAAAGCTACGTGCCAGAGGGACTTGCAGTGTCATTGGTTCCACGAGGCGCTTAACGCCCTCATGTGTGCCATCCAGGCCTCCTCCGACAGTGTTGGTCTCTCACATGTTTTCTGAGTTTATGCTTAGTTTTGAGGAATTTTATGACCACAACATTAACTCCTTCATGTTTGGAAAATATGTAAGTGCTGGGAAGAAGAAGAACACTATTACAATAGACTCCAAAGTGGGGATAATTTAAAGAATGTGAAGTGGAGAGAAAGTCACAAACATTGCACTGCTTCCCTACGGGATGAACTGTGTGACAGTGGGGGCCATTCTAAGGACAGAGAGTAAACCATACGACATGTGACCAGGGGTGGGTAAGTGACAAGGAGAAATGCTTGAGAAAGTAGAAAATGTGCTGTGTGCGCGCTCGGCCCCTGCACTGGTTGCTGGTCTAACTGGGAGTTCAGAGGCTGAGCAAGGTGAAGTGGTGCTGATGGAACTTTTGCAACAAGCCGAGGATGGGTCTTCAGGTTTGAGGCCCACCAGAATCCACACATCGAACTGAGTCGAAGCTGCAGGTGCCAGTGGCGTAGCTGCCTAGGAGCTCCCAAGGGCCCTGGTGGAGGCCAGAGACGTGGAGGCTCACCTGCCTCAGTGAGTTTTCAGTGTCAACCAAACAGGTCAATTTTGGGAAAAGACGCCTGTTAAACATTATGTGTGCAAGAAGGAAAAGAGTCAGCCTGGTTTTAGAGCTTCACAGGACTGACTCACATTCCTGTTTCATAGAAATGTATCTGAGAACGGTAACTTATCCTCTCCCAGTCACTTAGGGCTTGTGAGTAAATGGGCCAGCTCACGCCTTCACCAGTGCAAGCTTCTCTACTTTGTGCAGGAATACTTTGTTCTTTGAACACTTTGGGAAGGTAGTAACTAGTTCTAATGTTATTTTTAATCACCTGAGAACATATACCTCTTGAGGCCAATGGATATTTCTCTGCTCTAGAATCATCTGTCAGTCAACAGGCCTTGCAGGCCCTGGTGGTATTTGCACACTAGTTGCATGGTGTCCTTGCTGTTCCAGAACATGCCACTGGCCTAGGCTGATCCCTCAGGGCAGGAATCCCTGAGTTCTCATAGCGGGGCAGGATCCTGCAGAGAGGGCAGCTCTCGGTAAACCCAGCAGCCTCTTTCCTTTTGCAGCCTCTTGCTGCCCATGGCACCAGCACCACATCCATAAAGCAAAGCTGGTTCTGACCCTACGGGAGTGCTAAATCCTAAAGGCCAAGTTCTCCCTTACACCTCCTCATGCAAGAGCCAAAAGGTGGCACGCCAAGGAGATTGTTGGAAGGCACTGAAGCCACCCCTTTCCTGGTGAAGGAGGGCCTTGCCTTCCCGCCCCCCACCCAGCCCACCGCATCCTTCTGGGAACGCCGGCACAGCTAAAGCAGAAAGTCCAGCGTCCACCAGCTACGATTACCTTCCTCTGCTGCTGTGGGTCCCTCATGCTTGGTGGAACATTCAAGAAGAGGCAGAGGTGTTGGAAACCAGGAGCCAAACAGGAGGCAGTGCCCATAGTGGCAATTACAGTCACCGATAGTATGAAGAGCCCAGTCATTTGTCAGGTACTTGGAGGAAGAAATCCTAGGAGCTGCTGCATCATTTGGTTCTCATTACCATTCTGACGGTGGGAAAGCTTTATGACCATTTATTCACAAAGAAACTGAGGGTCAGAGAGAGGAAAGAGCTTTGCTGGGTTCCTTCAGCCCCAAAGCTTAACTGATCAGCCAGGCTGAGCTTCCTGTCTAGGCTGTGGGGGCAAGAGGCTTATTCAGCAGCATCCGCACCCTCCCCTCCTGGACATGTGACTAGACTTCACTTCCCAACCCACTCAGAGTAAAATTTTGGAGGCAGGGCTTTTCTGAAGCTGTGGATTTCCCCTGCATGACTTGGGGCAGCCAATGTGAGGCCCTAGGGGTGGAGAAGCCAGAAGATAGGAGGGGCCCAGTGCCTAGAGAGTTACCTACCAAAGTGGATATAACTTCTACTGTGTTTGAGCCATTACACTTTGGGAGACCTATATATTACCACAGCCTGGTCCCCCCTAAGTTTTACACACAAGCACACACACAGACACAGACACACACACACACACATAAAATGTTTAGCCATGTTCTATGCCTGCTGGGCAAGAAGGAGAAAATGAAAGGAGAAGCATATTTTATAGTCCCTGCCCTCAAGGAGTCTGTAGTTTAATGAGGGAGATGAGACAGACACAGGTGACAGATATGTAGCCAGACTCCACTAAACATGAAGAGTTGGGCCGGCCCGGTGGCTCAGGCGGTTAGAGCTCCATGCTCCTAACTCCAAGGGCTGCCAGTTCGATTCCCACATGGGCCAGTGGGCTCTCAACCACAAGGTTGCCAGTTCAATTCCTCGAGTCCCGCAAGGGATGGTGGGCTCTGCCCCCTGCAACTAAGATTGAACACGGCACCTGGAGCTGAGCTGCACCCTCCACAACTAAGACTGAAAGGACAACAACTTGAAGCTGAACGGCACCCTTCACAAGTAAGAATGAAAGGACAACAACTTGACTTAGAAAAAAGTCCTGGAAGTACACATTGTTCCCCAATAAAATCTTTAAAAAAACCCCACAAAACATGAAAAGAGTGAGCTGTGTACCTGGGGTTACAGTAAGAACAGTTCTGGGGGTGGTGTGGGGGCGGGAAGGGAGGCAGCTCTGATTCCGGTGAGCAGTGATACTCAGCCTTTAAGGACGGACTGGATTTGGTTAATGGAGCAGAGGGCTGGGGGCTTTCCCGGAGGGAGGGATAGCTGGAGTCCAGGCTTGTCCACAGGCACATGCATTCCAGAGGTCTCTGTATCAGCGGAACCCCGTCCTCAGGCTGTCACTATATTACAAGCTCTCCTATCTCACCTCAGGTGGAAAATGCCCTTGGGGTGAGTGGGACAGTTGTGAGCATTGGGTCTCCCCAGGGCAGCAGTGGCATGAGAACTGTGAGGAGTCAGGCTGCGTTCCAGGAGCCCCTCCAAGCTCTGGCTTTATGTGATCCCTGCTCTGGGGAAGGGCTGGGTCGAAAGCAACTCTAAGGCAGACAGGTATTAGTTCCCCTCTGCCTTCTGGGTGCCCTGCAGCTCTAAATCCCATGGCTATCTGGAGCTGGGAACGAGGTAGTGCCAAATCCCTCATTCCAGAAATCAGATGGGATGAGGGGAGCTTCAGACTGCCCACCCACTCTCTGACTTTGAGTCCTAGGCCACTCTGGGAGGGACACTTTCGGACCCCTGGGTCTGAGTTTTCTCTTCTGTAGAAGGATGAATGGGCACTGAATCCTGGGGGTAAACTCACCCGTTTAGGGGCAGGGAAAGGCACAGCTAATTCTGATTCCCTGGTTGGTCCCACAGAGGCCTGGTACTGAGGGTGCCTGCTTGCTCTGAAAGACCTCGCCTCTCCTCCACTGTGAGGAGAAGATCAGGCAGAGGTGCTTTGCTGGTGGGCTCAGAAGGGGGTTGCCTGCTGTTATTATCTGGAAGCTGAGCTATCATAGCCTGGATGCCGCTGAGGTCCCTGCTTTTTTCAAACTACCTGCCCTCTGCTCTTAGGCCTCTGCCAGTGAGCTGTGGACTGGCCTGTTCTCCAGACTCATGGGCTCTTTAGTACCTCGATGAACTAGGTGAACCTACATCATCTCTGCAGTGCTGCTGTTGTCTCTCCTTTGAGGCCAGTTCTGGGTGTGTGAGCCCCTGAGCCTGGCTCTCCTCCACCTCCCAAGGCAGAGATCCAGCCTTGGATAGGCGAGGACTAGGGCATCAGGTTCTTCGGGCTCTGCTCCTTACCTGCTGTGGGGCCTATGGCAAACTGCCGCGCAGACCTGGCCATGCACCGAAACCCCAATGTCCGTGTGAGCCGGCGCAGATATAAGAAAAGCTCAGTCATGAACAGGTGCCTACAAGGGAAAAGGCTTGCAGGGGACCTGATAATTGAGTTTAAATCACTGGTTCTCAATGTTTGATGCATGTTAGGACCACTTTTCCAAGTTCAGAAACCTAGGCTCCACCCCTGAAGTTTCTGATTTTGTACGTCTGGGTCAGGTCCTGGCATCTAATCTTATAAATTTCTCCTGGTGCTCATGCTGTATGGCCGGGGTTGAGAGATACAATGGGAGAAGAACCCAAATCTTGCCCCCTACCAAGATGCTACGAATCATATCCTCTAAAACAGGCAGTGCTGTTCTCCCCACACGGGCTGTGTGTGTGTGTGTGTGTGTGTGTGTGTGTGTGTGTGTGTGTGTGCGCGCGTGCTATAGAGGGGCAATCAGAAAGGAAAGGCTTGGGCCCACACCGCTGGGGTACTGCCTGCCTGCACTGAAGAACAGACGATGGGTGGCTGGTCCCTGGGTTCTTGTCTGGGCTCTGGGTGCTCAGAGGCCCGAATGCCCCATCGCTGCCTAAATAAAGTCCACCCTTTCCCCAGTGATGCTCCTGGCCTCCATCAGCAGCGCTCGGGCTCTGAATCCCACAGTCTCCCTGTGATGGCTCTGGTGCTGAGGCAGCTGTGCCCTCATCCAAACCCTCCAGAACCACCTGCTTCCACTTACAAGTACCAATGAGGAAGTCGCCCTGGGAGGGGTATTGGCCTGCTTGGGGGTGGGGCCTCTTTCTTGGCTTTACTGACTCCAGAGTGATCAATTAGGGGGTTCCCATCCAGTGGGGGGAAGGGCCAATCACCATTCCTAGATGTGCTGGGCTGCCACCACAGAGCATGAGGATTGATCTGGTTCATCTAGAGCAGGGGTGTCCAAACTGCGGCCCGCGGGCCAACTGCGGTCTGTAATCCATTGTTAATTGGCCCACAGCAAATTCCAAAAATATATTTAGTTTACTTAAATAAACCAGGTGAGGCAATACATACTTCACCTCGAGTGAGTGGCCCGGCTGTTTGTGTATTTTACCGAATATGGCCCTTGGTGAAAACTGTTGAAAAAAGTTTGGACTCCCCTGATGTAATGGGTCCAACCTTGGTCCTCAGTATTCCACAAGTAAGCAGATGATTTAACCAGCAGTGGACTCTCTCCACATTTATTTGGTTGTTTTCTACTCCAGCCCCCCTCATTTTACTGTTGACATTTTCATCACCCTCAGCTTCCAGTGTCTATTGTTGTCAACAGAATGAAGAAGAGAACCAAGATACTGTGCTTGTTAAGGGAGAGAGTTTACATAAAGCTCCTAGCTCAGTGCCTGGCACGTGAGATGTGCTCAAGAAATACAAATTCTCTTGGAAAGCCACGTGCAAAAGAATGAAACTGGACTGCTATCTGTCACCATGTACCAAAATTAATTCAAAATGGATCAAAGACTTAAGCATAAGACCTGACACAATAAACTGCATAGAAGAAAACATAGGTACTAAACTTATGGACCTTGGGTTCAAAGAGCATTTTATGAATTTGACTCCAAAGGCAAAGGAAGTAAAAGCCCAAATAAATGAATGGGACTATATCAAACTTAAAAGCTTCTGCACAGCAAAGTAAACCATTGACAAAATAAAGAGGCCACCAACTGAATGGGAGAAGATTTTTGCAAACAGTGCCTCCGATAAGGGGCTAGTGTCCAGAATATACAAAGAACTCATGAAACTCAACAACAAAAAACAAACAACCCAATTGAAAAATGAGCAGAGGACTTGAAGAGACAGTTCTCCAAAGAGGACATACAAATGGCTAATAGACATATGAAGAAATGCTCAACATCACTAATCACCACAGAAATGCAAATAAAAACCACAATGAGATATCACCTCACCCCAGTCAGAATGGCTATCATCAACAAGATAAATAGTAACAAGTGTTGGAGAGGCTGTGGAGAAAAAGGAACCCTCATACACTGTTGGTGGGAATGCAGACTGGTGCAGCCGTTATGGAAGGCAGTGTGGAGGTTCCTCAAAAAATTACAAATAGAATTACCATATGACCCAGCAATCCCTCTCCTGGGTATCTACCCAAAAAATCTGAAAACATTTATAGATAAAGACACGTGTGCTCCAATATTCATTGCAGCTTTGTTTACGGTGGCCAAGACATGGAAACAACCAAAATGTCCTTCGATAGATGAATGGATAAAGAAGTTGTGGTATATATACACAATGGAATACTATTCGGCGGTAAGAAAAGATGATATAGGAACATTTGTGACAACATGGATGGATCTTGAGAATATAATGCTAAGCAAAATAAGTCAGACAGAAAAAGCAGAGAACCATATGATTTCACTGATATGTGGTATATAAACCAAAAGAACAACAAAAGAACAAGACAAACAAATGAGAATCAAAAAGTCATAGACACAGACAATAGTTTAGTGGTTACCAGAGGGTAAGGGGGGAGGGGTGGTAGATGAGGGTAAAGGGGATCAAATATATGGTGATGGAAGGAGAACTGACTCTGGGTGGTGAACACACAATGGGATTTATAGATGATGTAATACAGAATTGTACACCTGAAATCTATGTAACTTTACTAATAATTGTCACCCCAATAAACTTTAATTAAAAAAAAAAAAAGAAATACAAATTCTCCCCATCCCCTTCCAAACATTAATAAGCCTGACTGTTCTCAACACATTTTTTCTTTCTGAACCCAAAGCCTTTTAGTTTTCAGTTCCTGAGTGCGCAGGAGCTGCTAGAGTGAAGGGATCCAACTGTGTCCTGAGTGTCAGGGAAAAATCAGCTGCAGAGTCAACCTGTTTATCAGAGCAAGTGGATAATCCAAGTGCCAGTAATTGAGAACTGGGCTGGAGTCACAGAATGGTGGCCTTCAAAAGCTAATTACCATTGATTTGAATATTTCAGGCATTTTACTCAGAGGCATCACCCTTTCCATATGGCTTGGGCTTAGATTTCAAATTTGAATCCCTGATTTAGAGTTAAATTTCTCCTACAAGTTACTTCTATATGGCAAACCATGCTTCCCCAAAGCAGAGTGGCAATGCGGTGTAATGGACAGAACACCACGTTTGGAAACAGGGAGTGTGCGTTCTAATCCTAGAGTCCCCTGGTACTGGCATGACTCCAGGTGACTGAATCTGGGTTCTGGCCCAGGGGCTGGACTAGATTAGTGCTTCTCATATCCTGGTCCATAGCTGGTTGCGCCAGAATCACCTGGGGGCATGTTTTACAAAGTACTAATGTCCTGGCCCTTCCTTCACAGCATCCAATTCAATAGCTCTGGGACGCAGCCTGCATATCTATGGTTTTGAAAAGCCCCACAGTGACTTTAATGCATGGCCAGGTTTGAACTATGTGGCCAGAGAACATTTTCTTATCCTGCTTGTACCGTCAGAGGCATTTACCAAGCTGGCCACCTCCTCCTTATTGAAACCCTTAACTTCACTTGGCTTCCATTGCACCATTTTATCCTGGCACCCTTCTTCCCTTATGCCACATCATCTCAATCTTCTTTCCTGCTTCCTCTCTTGTGATCCACATCTAAATGCTGGTGTGCCCCAGTCCTGAATCCCCTTCGCGATCTAGATTGTCTCCTTGGCTTTTGCATCTACTTCCATGGCTTCGCATCCCACCCCCATGCCAATGGCTTCCTAGATCTGAATCTATAACCCTGACCTTTCCATAGAACTGATAGAGTAGGCAGAAAGATAGAAATGAGCAGGAGGAGGAGGAACTAGTTCTGGCTCAAACCACCGTTAGGGATCTCCCCCAGGCCCTTCACCGTTGCCTCAACTTGCAGTCACCCAACAAGCTGCTCATCCAGATGCCAGGACCGCAGGGACTGTTGCAACCCAAGAGCATCTGTAGAAACCCAGAGGCCCGACCCTCAATTATAATGCCATCATCCTCTCATTTACATTGTGGTCTTGCCCCCCTTTCTGGGCTTTTCAAGTGAATTATGGGAAATTGGCGGGCTTGAGCTCGCACCCTCGACAACAAGAAGAGAAGGCAGGACACAGCTGCAGAAAAAAAAGGGAAGTACTGGAGATGGAGGAGATAGTCCTATCCATGAAGATAAAACCCTCACACAGTACTGGGAGGAGCAGCTACCCACCCTCAGGTCCGGGCTCCAGGCTTGGAGGACACTTGCTTTGCAAATAAACTTTGCCGTCTGCTATTGGTTATCTGCCTCTTGACTGAATTCTTTCCTTCAAGAAGATAAGAACCGAGAAAAACGTGGTTCCCAGTAACAGAACTGCTTACTTTTCACCTCCATTTGGATGTCTAACAGTCATTTCAAAGTGAACATGCCCAAAACAGAACATTTAGTTCCACCCTAACACTCCAATCTCTTTCTCCTCCGTCTTCCCATTCTCCATAAAGGGCATTCCAACCCATCCAGATGCTAACTCCAAAATATGGGCATTATTTTTGATTCCTCCTTTTTCCTTTTTGTCCTCATCTAACCATCACCAAGTCTTGTTGGCTTGATCTCCAATTAGATCCCAGATTCTTCTATTTCTCTCCAGGTACACTGCCATGGCTCGATGTAAGCCTCCTTCATTTCCCACCTGGGCTCTGCCGCTTGACTGTTCTCTCTGTTTCCGCTCCTGTCCTCTTGTAATCCATTCTCTACTTGACAGCCTAAGTGCTCTTTTTAAAAACATGCCATCTCTTCCTATAGCTTGCCATGACACTTAAAATAAAATCCAACTCCTTACCAGGATCGTAAAGCCTTCATAATCTGGCCCCTGCCTGTCTTGTGGACCCCATCTCTGCAGCTCTCATCCTTGTTCACACCACTCTGGCCATTCTGACTTTCTTGAGTGTAAAAACATTTCTGCCTTGGGCCCTTCCTCTGCTTGGAAGCTCTGCCACTGATCTTCACACAGTTAAATGTCACCTCCTCAGACAAGCCTTTGCTGACCATCCAATTTACAGTAGATATCAAATAGATATCCTCTTATTTTACTCTATTTCCGTTCTCTGCACAGCATGTCAGATATTTAATAGTCCATGCTGATGCTTTTCTTTTTTGTTTGTTGCCTCTTTTCCCTAGAAGGTAAAATCCATGAGGTCAGAAACCTCATTTGTTTTGTTTACCACTGTATTCTTGGTGCCTAGAACACAGTTTGTACACTGTAGGTACTCAATAGATATTTATTAAATAAGCGAATAAATGTAAGTTCCCATCCAGTTCTAGAGGTATGATACATTTAGAATATTTAATAATTAAGTATGTTATTCCATGCAAACGTTTTGTAGAGCCCAAGAATGTGGTTTTGAATGTAGAGTAGTTAGGAAAAGTCTCACTGCTTCTTGGAGCCATTTAGCTGCCTGCATGTTTCAGGCATCAAAGCTTTGCTTCTTGGAGACATAGGGAATTCCATGAAGACAGGGAGCATGTCTTACTCATCGTTAAGTGTCCCCAGATCTCAGGGTTGTGCTGAGCTTCGTGTTTGTTAAGAGAATGAATGGGTGGTCTTCTCATGCGTACGGAAGGAAATGTGCTTAGGGGGCCATGTTGTCTATGGCTATGGTCCTGCGGCTCAGCTCTGTTTTCTCCCTTCTTGGCTGGCTGCCTCCAAAGCCCCTTCATTCCTTCCTCACACACGGCAACGAGAGCAAAGTCAAGTTCCAGCTAGGCGCCAGCTCAGTGAACTGGCTGCAACCTTTAGCTCTGAGGGGCAATCTGGTAGAGGTGGTAGAGTGAGGTCAGTGAGAGGCTAACTCTGGACTGTGTGTCGGCTGTGTGACCTGGGGCAAGTACTTCATCCCTCTATGTCTCCATTTGCTTATTTGTAAAAAGGAATGAATCATAGCCGTAGGTGCTCACAGGATTGCTGTGATGAGTAAATGAGAAAATGCATGGAAAGCTCTTTGTGTGGTGCCTTGCACACAATAGTTGCTCAATAAAATGTTGGTAATTTTAATGTTCATTAATAGTGTGGCCTTGAGCTGGGATCTGGGCTACCATGGTTCTCCACCTAGGATTTTCTCCTCTCTCCCTCCCTACCCTTCAGATCCACAGGCAAGTCACCTGAAGCTTTCCTCTTCTCTGCTTTTTGCAACCAGGATAATGATAGCACCCCTTCCTTCCAGCCCTGCTGTGTGGATTAATTAGTGTTAATTAATGGGCTTTGAAAATGAAAAGCACGTAGGTAAGTGCTGATCATGATTATTAATGGGAAGCAAGTGTGGAGAAGGCGCTGAACGGGGTCCTAAAATTATACAGATTACAGAACAATGAGGACAGTTGAAAAAGTGGCTATTAAGCTCTGAGGCTGAGGCCCCAGGTCTGCCAGCCTGCCAAGGTGCTCAGACCAGAACAAAAAGCAGTCATTCTTATGCAAAACTACTTGGTGAGTCAAAAAGGTGGAATATCTTCAAGGAATGTCACAGACAGGAAGAGACCACTGCAAGTCACTGAGCCAAACAGCCTCCTTAGAGGAAAATTGCAGCCAACTCAGCCCTTTTGCCCCTTTGAAAAATATGCCGTGCTCATGCGCTTTCAGACAGAAAGGGACTTCCCCACCTGTGGGAGAATAATAAGAGTTACCATATATTGCCCACTCACCATGAGAGTGTAGTTATCTAGCCAACACCAGACGTTAAGGATTTTACATGAATGCATTCTTTCTTTTTTGGAGGGGTCAGATTTATTGAGGTACAATTTGCATTCAGTAAAACACACCCTTTTAGTGTACAGTTCTAAGTCTTGACACACACATATAGTCTTGTAACCACCACCGTAATCAAGGTACAGAACAGTCCCATCACCTGCCACATTCCTTCATGTCCCTTTGTTGTCACCCCTTCTCTCCATCCTCTGTTCTTGGGAATGACTGACCTGTTTTCTATCCTTATAATTTCTCCTTTCTGGAATGTCATATAAATGAAATTATACAGCAGGTAGCCTTTCAAGACTGTCTTCTTGCACCTAATACAATACATTTGAGCATAATGCATTGAGGTTAGTGCCGGTAAAATCCACACATTAAAGGCTTTACATGCATGTGTTATCTCTTTTCATCTTCGGGACCATTCTGATTTAGGTATATTACTATTCCCATTTTATAGATGAGGAAATTGAAACTTAGATTAGTTAGTTACCTTAATTAAGGTCACACTAATAAATCACGGAGCAAGGATTTGAACTCAGAACTTCTCCTCTCAAAGCCCATGGATTTAACCACTGCGGCACTCCACAGGTATACCACCAGGGTATGGCCTTTCTAGAAACCAGTACAGCAAATTGGATTAAGTGCGCATTGATTCTCCTCTCTTTTCCAGAGTTCATTCCTATCTCCTCAGAATTCACTTCCTTTTCTATGTGACTTAGAAACCTAAGCCCGACCCCTAGGTTAGTGCTTCCTATAAAAAACACACCATAATTCTCATGGAGGCAGAAAGCCCCGTGACCGTGGGATATGGGTCTCAATCAAGTAAGCGCGAGTGCATTGTGAGAAGAGAGGGATGAGTTCAGGAGACAAGAAGGGCATCTAGGACTCGCAGAAGACAAAGGTGAAGTTCTATTCATTGTGAGACTCACAGTCCGGTATCTCTTGGACTCAGTGTCTAATTTCATTTCTGCTGATACTTTGGTGATGTTGGGCTCCATATCCATTTACAAGTCCAGTGGGATCTGGGGGTGCAATGTGGTTTGAAACCACAAAACCATTCTCCATTTCTTTGGAGAAGTGCTGACTGGGGCTGTGGAAGGCAGCGTTGATACAGATTCAGCAATTAGCACACCAACAAAGACATTTTCCTTGCACTGGGTCCCCAATGACCTCGCTGGTGAAGAGAGGGATGCGCTGCTCCCTACAGCCCACGTGACCCTCATCTTCCCCCACTATATCAACAATTAGTAAGATGTGCATGAAAGTGCATTGACCTAGTTGGAGGTTTCATAAATGTAAATAAATTAAATGGTAATTTAATTTATGCCTAAGGATGCCTGGGCAAGCATAAGGGGAGGAAAGGAGGAGAGAGTTGCTCACGGTTGTGTGGAGTGAGGGGAATTCTCAGCCCTGCTAAGCAAACACCAGAGAGTACTAGACTGTAAGGGAGAGGAAATCCCCATGGGGCCCTGCTTCAGTGCCAGGACCCCCGTCTCTGGGACTGCTTGGTGCCCTGGCCAATGGGTTGTGTCTGTGCTGAGACAGCGATTCCTTCAGCCCAAGACAGGTGGGTGGCAGTGGCCCTGGAAGGCCCCAACTAGTGATGTTTGGCTGCCAGCAGCCTGGTCCGTTTATCCCAGTGTGCTGGAAAGAAATATTTTTTATTTGTGCTTTGAAGTAAATAAGGTTGATGGTGAGGGAGCCTGGGTGGGGGAAATGTGGAACTTTTCAATATTGATTTTCAAGAGGGTAAGTGGCCTAAAAAGTGCCCACAGCCCTTCGCTCTGCTCAAAGTGCTTTCATATAACGATGTCATTTCCTTCCCACAGCAGCTCTGCCCAGGAGGCAGGGATAGTGTTAGCAGTGTCATTCCCATTTTACAAATGAGTACTCTGAGGCTCAGAGAGAGGAAGTGGCTTCCGCAGCGTCACCCAGGGACCAGGTGGTTTTCTAATTCATGAAACCACGGCCTTTCCCCACTCCACACTGGTTTAGGGGGCCTGGGGAGTCTTGGGATCCTCCCCCTCATTTTACCTTCCCTATTTCCAGGGCCTCTTCCATCACTAGACCTTTCACATCTGTCTTCTTGCATCTGGTCTTGCCCGTTCCAATTCCTCCTATGTACTCCTCTGCCAGGCAAATCTTCTGAAACGCTGGCCCCCCCCAGCACCCCTCTGGTCAAGATGCCTGCGCTTCCCTTTACCAAAGGGATGATAGAATCCCGAAGTGCAAGGTGCAGCCCCACCTCTGTGAGGTGACTTCCGTGATTAGCCCAGCCCACACTTCTCTCTCCCTTCAGGCCGTCACAAGTGCCCAACACTCTACCGTGCATTGCAAGTCACGCCTTTCCATGGATGTGTCTACCTTTCGCCCATTAGCCTGTGAGCCCTTTGGGGAGCGTCTGACTGCATAGGCCCAGAACCCCCCATCCCCCGCCACCTCACCTTGTGACCTGGGTTGTGGTGTGCCCTCTCCAAATCATCATCCGCAAAATGGGATGGGTGGGGTTGAGCCCAGAGATCTCAGAAGTCCTTTCCAACCCCATGTTCCCCATGACTGTGGACCTCATCAGACAGTGGTACCAAAGACGGACAGGGTCTAACATCGTTCTTCTCTAGGAATTTGCATTTTAACAGGCACAACGCTTTCAGCCAAAGGAAAGAAGCTCTGACATTGTAGGGTGGGGGGAGCTTCACTGTACCTTGCAGGGGACCATCTTCTCCTGGCCAAGGGCCAAGCCTGCATTGTAGAGACTTTCCTTCTCCCTGCTCCTTCCTCCCCCACCTCCCCATGCAACATTAAGGGATCCTCGGGAACTAGGAAAATAGAAACACATTTGAATTCTTTCCCACTTCTGTCCTCTTGCAGTCAGATGACTGATTCACGCTGGCCTCATCTCTCTGGTCTCTAACTTTGGGTTCTAACCCCCAGAGGCAGGAACAGTGTCTTTGTTCTAGCTCCATTTTCGCATCTGAAACTCAGACACTGGGACTCTTGGGCTGACTGACCAGCTATACCCCTACTCCCACCCCCACTGGGTTAGTCCTACCAGCTCTCAGAAGCCGCGTCTCACCTGAGATGGGAATGTTTAGGAAGAATAACCAATCCCAAATCTGAGCCAGAAAGCAAGGCATTTGGTTGCAATCAGGTCTGTACAAGGAATTGCGTGGGATCAGGTGTGCTGCGCTCCGGAAAGTACGCATGGATGCCTGGCAGAGTCAATAAGACTTGCTGAGTGCAAGACTAGACCCCTTCTATCTGGCCCTTTGGAGTCCTTAGAGCAAAGTGCTCAGGGCCTGCGTGGCTTCTGGTAGCTCCACTCTTTGTTCTATGCTCCAAGTCAGGAAAAATCAGACATGTGCACCAGCTCCAGTGTGCGGCTGCTTTTCTGAATAGTTTTGAGTGTTGCTCATTAAATTTGAACAGAGATGGTGTGGCATATCCAAGTGCAACACAGTGGCAAAGAGCAAAGGATTGCAGCAAGGTTCTCGGTCTCCTCATCTGTAAGATGATTTAACAGCAGTAACTGCCTTCCAGAGTTGTTGAGAGGTCGAGGGAAGTACCCAGAGCAGAGTTTATCTGGCACATGATAAACCTTTGATAAATATCAGCCTTTGTTAGTATAATACGACTTAGAGCCAGAGCAAATATTACTAGTTAGTAATGGATGACCTGACTATTTGCTAGTCTCACTTTAATGATTTTGGTCCAGATTACCCTGCCAATATTCTCTTTCAGAATTATTCAGGGCTTCCTCTCTTCAGAGTCATTTAATGTTTTCATGTGACTCATCTCATTCTGATGCTCAACAAAATGGAATTAGGGATTCACGTCTTCTACCCCCCAAGTGCATTTCAAATCAAATGGAGATGATTGGGGAGGGGGTTCTCTGTTGTTTTAAACAAGTGGTTTCATAGTTTCTACAAATATATCTGTTTGAGGCATAAATAAGAACATCACTGGTGTTTGTGTCACCAGTCCTCTGGGGGTCACACGTTTGACATCGGACAGCACCCCCTGTTGATCTTCACTGAGCTGTAACTTGTAGGAAGTGGCAGCAGGACAAGGCTGGTGGCAGAACCGCCTTCCTTAGGAAGTTCAGGGAGTGTGTTTCCCGGGCAGGGGACCCCACTCATTCCTGGAGGCTCAGTTGAAATGTCATTTCCTCTGTGAAACCTTTTTGTCCAATTTCCTGTCAGAATGAATCACACCTTTCCATGCTCAAAGCATTGTGTTTATACCACATGCCTTCACTGACTGTCCCCACCCTCCACCTCCCCCACCCCGAGAGCACCCTGAAGACAGAATGGCCTCTGATTCATCCAAATGTCCTGAGCACCCAGAACCATGCCCGGAGCAGGGGAGGTTCTCAGTAAATGTCTGCTGATAAAGCATGAATGCCCTTGGGTAAGTGACAACTTCTAGAACCCTGGAATGCTGGGAAGAAGGGCCTGAGCATCAACTGGATCAACCTCTTCCCTTTACAGACCCAGAAAACCAGGGAGGGGAAGTGACACCCCAAGATCACACAAGTGGTGGCAGAGCTGGGCCTAGAATGCAGGTCTCTTGACTTTGGGCCCAGGGCTCTGTTCTCTGCACCTCACAGATGCCTGCTGCCTGCTTCCCAGCTTACCCCTGTCTTCCATCTGCCAGCATTAGAGCACGGCCTGTGCTCGATGGCAGGATGTGTAGGGAGGCTGGGGCCCCACCGCGCAGGCGCAGAAAACAGCTGCCCCTTCAGCACGCCCCACTGTAACTGCACAAGGTAGCCATCTGGGTTGGGGAGGACACCTACCCATTTGCAACATCCCAGGGGAGACACTAACGCTCCTTAACTTCCCACCTAGGTCTAGGGCAGCCTTCCCTTTGACTCCACGAAGTGGGGTAATGTTTCTGGTAGGCTCACCTTGAGTTAACAGGGCATCCCGCTCCTCCTCTTCCCAAGTCAGTCCTGGCAAGGACACTCTTTTCTAGTGTTCTCTTCCCAGACATCTTACTGCCATGCTCCAAATAAACATACTACTGGTCTCTCTGGGCAGGCCCAAGCTTGCCATGAGACAAGAAAGCCCAAATCTGGGACCTTTTGGAGAGATTAGAGTCTATACCAGTGTTGGATTTAACCCCATTCTCTCCACTTCCCATTTCCCTACCTAAAGCTCAGCTGGTATTTAAACTGTGTTGGGGAGGAGCTGATGGCACAGGGTAGCCTGAAGTCTCCCCCTCCCCCATTGCTCTTGCTTCCCACTTCTCTCCTCCCCCTTGTCCCGGGATGTTCTCTCAGTGACTCACTGGTGATAGGGATACACTAGAGAAGAGGGGTGCAGCACGCTCAATCAAGGGGATTGAGTAAAGTTCTCCCTGAAACCCCTTTGGACTTAGGAAGCTGCCCAGAACTTTCCAGAGAGGTTCTCATTAGACAGTCTTCCGTCGCTCCCTCTGCCCAGCCTGTCACAGCTGCCTCCATGATTCCTCATCTCCCTACATTTATGTTTAGTTTTACTGTTGACAAAGCAATGTACAACTGAGGCCCCATTTTTACAGACGAACTAGCTTTGGCTCAGTGTAGTATCCTGGAAAATGCATGGACACGTGTGCTTGAATTCTGGTTTTGCTCTTTCTAACTGTGTAACCTCAGCCAAGCTCTTTAACCTCTCTGTGCATCAGTTATTTCATTTGCTAGGGACCAGGATGCCTCCCTTGCTGGGTCTTGATAATAACTGCAGATAGATACAGTATCTGGCTCACGGCAGGTGCTCAAGAACTGGAAACCATGGTTATAAGCCTTGAGCCTTGGCAAAGAGGCCGAGCGGGGCTGGAACTTGTCTCCTTCCACGTAGTGCCCCACAGTTCTCTCCCTTTCTCCCCATCTTTTCCCATTTTCAGCCCCAATCTGAGTTCTGCTGGCCATGGGTGGAGCAGGGTCTCCACTCCAAATGACATGCCAAAGTGATGAAACACAGATCGTCCCCCGGAGACAGCTGTTTCTCAAGCTCCCACCATCCCCAACCCTCAGCCAGCAGTGGTTGGCAGTGGAGTACATGCATCTCCACTTTTCCTTCTGAACATGACATTCAGACAGCACTGAAAAGTAGAGGAAGGACTTCATTTGACATCACTATGGCAAGAGTTTGAGAATGCTTCATTCTAATGGCGGCAGCAGCACCAAAACTGACAAAGGACATGTTTTCCTGGCAGAGTCCATCTCAGGTAGAAAGAGCAAAATCTCAGAGGTACTGACTCTTTGAAAAGTTTTTTCTCGGTGGCTGTGTGGGACCACCGCAGAATTCTGCCTTCTGCACAGGTATTTCTTCCTAGGGTTTGGAAACACTAGGCTGGGGACCCACCACATAGCTAATGCTAGAATTTGAATAATAAGAGGTTAGAGCTGAAAGGGACCTTAGCAATAAGTTAGTCACCCCCACCCCAGCTACTTTCAGAGTAGAAGGGCATAGGTCCAAAGAGGGGGAGCAATCTGACCAGAGCCATAGAGCTGAGCCTTTACCCAGCTCTCTCTGTTATCAACTCAGGTTGCTCACTTCCCTTCTATTAGATTCCAGGGGTAGGGTCAGATCTAGATTGGAGGCAGGAGGGAGCAGAAAGCAGGAAGACTACAGTGGGACCAGTGCTGAGGAGCTGGGAGAGCAAAAGGCAGCTCAGAGAAATTGATGCATGCTTCGACGGTGGGTGGGCTTCTAAGCACAGGAGGAGCTTTCTGGACCCAGTCCTTCCAGGAGAGCTGGTGATGCAATGATTTCTTATGCTTTGGAGGACACTTATGCTGGAGGCAGATTCCTGAGGGAGGAACCATCCCTGGCCCTTCCCTCTCTCCCCAACCACCCACCCCAGGTTAACATCTCCCAGTGTTTTAGAGATTTGCTGTGTCTGGCACCTTATCTTTTGGGCATAAAAACTGCCCAGTGCCAAGGTGAAGCTGACCTTTTTAGAGTACAGTGATGACCACAAGGTGGGACGCCACCGCACAGCCTCCTACAGCCCCATCTGATGCTGTCCTCTAGGACAGGCACACAGCACAGTTGGCTCTTCTCTGGACAAGTTCTTTGGGCTGGTGGCCACAGGCTTTGGTGGCCTCAGGGAAGAAACTTTCACCTTTTGTCAGGGGTCATTCCTGTTGCTGCTTTCCAATCCTGGGGATGCCTTTTTAGGTCAGGACTTGTCATTCCTCTTGAAAACTGAAATAGCTGACATGCTAGACACTGACCAAGAGTGCCACAGAGATTAACTTATTTAATTCTCTCAAAACCTCCAAGATGTGGATACTATTATTATCATCGCTATTTGATAGTTAAAGATATTGAGGCTGAGAGGTTAGTAACTTGCCCAAGGTCAATCAGTTAGGAGGTGGCAGAGCAGGGCTCCGGGAGGCAGGTTCCTGGCACTGCCCTCTGTGCTTCCCCCAGCCTCCCCACCATGCTCTCCCCCAGCCACCTGTCTTCTCTGTAGCCGGAGCTTTGCCTTCTAGCACCTGCTCCATCCCCCAGGCCCACTGCAGATCTGGGCGATGCCAGGACAAGCTGTCATCCTGGTCCAGGCCGTGAGTGCTGATGACATCTTCCCCCAACCCATCCTGCCTCCTCCATGGGGCCTGGGGCCCCAGGGGGAGGAGCTGGCATCAGAGCAGACTCAGGCCAATGTTTGTGACATCTCTCTGTAGCCTGGAGCCCCTGCTCCTGGCAGAACCATCACTGAGATGATGAACTAAAGAAGCAGGGACTGATTCAGAGTCGTTACTCTTCTGGGAGGGGAAAGGGAAGGGAGGGAAAATGCGGCTTTAAAAATTAAAAGTCTCCCTTGGTTTTCAGGATTAGAGCGGTCTCTCTTCACAGCTCCTATTTGTCCCCCCCCACCACCCTGATGGAGAGTCAGATGATGAGCAAGACCATACTGCTGGGGTCCCCCCAGAGGGCACCTTTCTGGGGGGGCAGGGGCAGGCAGGGACACCTGAGTTCTGAGTCTTCCTGTACCCTCAAGAGACCTGTGATCCTGAAGGAATTACTGTCCTTCCTAACCCAGGACTAGGATTTCCAGGTCTGACGTTCTGGGACCTCGTGACGCCATCATTCCACACCTCAGTGTAATCCACCGTCATGGGGGAGAAACAGTACTTTGTATTTATTTCATACACACTGACATGGCACTTCAGTGTTGCCATTCTAAGCACGTTGGTGATATGAATTCATTTACTTCTATGACCACCCTCTGGTCTAGTTACCATTCTCACCCCCACTTCAGGGTTGGGGAATCTGAGGCACTAAGGTCACATAGCTAGTAGGTGGCAGAGCGGGGAGGAGACCCAGGTAGTCTGGCACTAGCATCAGTGCTCTTAACAACGGCCCAGGGCTGCCTCTCTGCTGACTGTCAGTGACCACTCTTGGAGGACGCAGTGTGCATGTACTGCAGGCTTTTCTTTCCCTCTGGGACAGAGGGGTCCACTTGCTGAGGACCTAGTGCCACCTTGGTAATTGGGGGGTCCATTCCGGTCACTTCCGATTTCCCATCTGGCCTTAGGTAGCCTGTGCAAATTGCAGGGGCAAATTAATCAGGGATAACACGGGCTGCAGCTCCCAAACAAAGCCACCATGTGGACAAAGCCCTCCTACCCCGAGGTCCCTGAGCAGGTGCATTGAAGGGCATGAAGCGTTTTGTAGGTTATTATAGAAACACATATGCGCCCTGGATGCCAGCGAGGCAGAGCTGGAGACTTCACACCCCACAGCCTCGGCCGGGCTGCTGGAGAGAGCTCTGAAGTATATTATCATCGAGGGACTGTCAAGCGCTAAACATTTGAGATGCTTGTATCCAAACAGAAGGACCCAGTGGGGCGGGGTGGTGCAGAGTGAGCTCCAAACATAGATACCAACACCCTGGATGGGAAGCAGGTGGGCGAGCTTGGCTTGGGGTTTCTGTCCCCATCCTCACAGCCACCCCTTCTTACTGGATCCTTCCTTACCTTCTCTCCTCCTCCTCCTCCTCCCATCTACCTCTCCCTCTGATAAGTGGGGAGCATCGGTGCCGGATTGGGGACCCTGCTGCCATCTGTAGAGAGGAAAATGAGCTTCATCGACCCAAATAAATAGAATAAGCACACACAGGGGCGGTGGAGATGCTGCTGCAAAGAACAAGGCACGGATTTTGAAGGCTCTTGCAGGGACAGTGGGGGTTGGGGGTTCAAAAGCCCCCACTTTAGCTTATTCCAAGCCTCGAATGAGATTGGGGGAGGGGGTGGCAGCCTCTTCCTCCATTATGATCAAATACGAGCCCGAGAAGGGGCCTGTAAATATAGAGAAGCAGATGACAGACATCATTGCATATTAAAATGTAGGCGACCAGAGCCTGCCTCCTTCCAACACTGCAATCTGCCTCAGCGAGGGCTGCTAGACCAAGCTGGATCAGATGCACGGGGCAGCCCTTCATCCTGTCACCCAGTTATTCATTTATTCAAAACAAACGCACACTCAAACTCTTTTTATCCTAGGTGAACAAAGCAAACACATTCTCAGACAGAATACCCTCCTCCCCCACTCAATGTGCTTTCATTAATATAAATTGTTTGCAGTAGGCAAATTAATTCTAGAAATGGTTTTTAGACATGGCAAATTATTCTTGTAAAGCAAAAGATGCACAAGAGCCGTCTGCATTTTCATATGCACCAGGGATCTTAGGTAAATATAATGATGTTGATAATAATAATCGATGCTTATTATAACGGCCAGGTTTAATGACGCGCAGCACTTAGAGCCGATTGCAGTGGCTGGATCCACGTTTTGAATTACATAGAACCCCTGGGAGTGGGCAAGTGACAGGAGGTACAGAAAGCTTTGAAATTGGAGAGTTCTCAGCATATCTTAAAACTTGCATTTGTAGATAGTTTCTCTGTTTAAAAACACTTAGAGCTTGACATCAGCAAGGCAGACAGCCAGAGCTTCCTTGTATGGGGGAAACAGTAAGGCCCTGAGGGATTAAGTGATTTGGTCAAGATTACCTGCTGTGATTCACAGAGCTTGGGCTGAAATTCAAATGACCTTGCTTCAAATCTGCCCCTCCCATTACACCAAGGCTCCTAAACTTCAGGGAGTTTGGTCCCTCTAGGAATTGGTTTTGCCTTATTCAAATACCTCTACATTATTATCCATTTCATATTCTTCTCAAAATCAACCTTAAATCACCTAACTTTTTCGGCTGGCCTCATTGACAGTAATGACAGCCATGAACCCATGGGCTTGATGTGCTGGTTCTAATTTTGTAATGAAGATTAGAATAAATACATAACTTTTAAAAAATGCTTGTCTATGTACCATCTAGAATTGCCTGGTACACCATGAGAGCATACACACTACACTGTGGGAAGTGCTGACTTACGCTCCAAAGCACCAACCTGACACATGTAAGTTGTTCTGGTCATTACTGACTGACTGCCGCATCCCCAGTGCCGCCAGGACTGCTGGCTCCTCCCACACAGGTCCTGCCAGGGGTCTGCAGGGTGTCCTCTTCAGACCTGTGACTCTGCTGTAGCCTCTAGCCTCCAGAAAGAGCTGAGGGAAGACTATTCCCTGAGCTCTGACCGGGATCTAGAATTTAAGAGCCTTTGCAGAAAGGACTGCAGGTCAAGCTCTAATGGGATAGTGCAGTGGAAGGTGTGTCCCAGGGCAAGGGCGAGGAGGAGGTCATACACCAAGACCCTTAAATGCAGACTGAGTACTGGACGAAGACAAGGAAGTACAGCTCGTTCCAGCAGCAGCGACAGTGGCCATCCAGTCCTGAAGAGAAATAGCCCCATTTCTTCAAAAGACTTGTACTAAGTTATGCAGAGGCGAAATCAGAAGAGGCCGGAAATTCACTTAAAAATACTTTCGCACGAAGTAGGGGAGAAGACAAGAAGCCAGTGTGGACAAATCTTAATAGTTATTGAATCTAAGTGATGGGGTGATGAGTATATATGAGATTCATTATTTTATACAATTTGAAATATTTTATAATACTTATTTTTTAAATGGAAAAAAAAAAATGAACCTAGCTCAGTTAGTATAGGAAAGGGGGTATTCAAACTCATAAGGAGGTAGCAGGGCGAGAGGGTGATTTGGGGAGAGGAGGTGGTTCCAGCACCCCCATGACCCAATAGGTATCCTGGCTCCCCCAAAGTTTGCTTTCTGTTTCTTAGTCTGGCTGGGTTTCTCACTAAGCCACTGCATGCCGTTGTGAGCGCCTGCCTCTGTAATGAGGAATGATGTATAATTGATGAAAGCACAATGTGATACAGTCACAGAAACCTTGTCTGCTAGAAGACATCTGTTCAGCACATAGAATCCACTCAGCTACTGTCACAATGCATTTACTGTATTGTGTCAGAGCTGCAGGAATATGTGTGCGCCATGCAAGCTGCGGTCTGTAATAGTATATGTCTTGGGACGTGGAGAGGTAGAAACCCATGCTTCTGTTTTTGATATTTATGTGTCTGGGCTGTTCTCCCTCTGCCTCCCTTGCTCTGCCTGCATTGCTTCAGCATCCTTTTCATAAATTACCTCTGCTCTCTGACGGGCTTTTAGTGGACACAGGTGCCGGCATCTAACTTCTCTGCTTCAGACTCTTATGGCACAGAAGACTTGAGAGCCCTGTTCACTGCACATTCTGGAGAGAAGAAGTTCTCAGGGAGGTGGCTTCTAGGAATTCCGTCTTTCTCTAGGACTCTGCCTCCTGGTGCATCCAGGCCCCTCTCCAGGGTCCACTCCATATTGAAGGCTCCTCATCAGAGACTATGGGCTGCTAGGTCTTTGTCCTTGGCTCCAAGTGGGTTTCTTGCAGGTCTGGACAAAGGGGACACCCCAAAAGGATCTGGCAGAAGAGGCCACAGCCTGGGGTTGGCCCACAGGCCTTGGCATGAGTGCCCTGGGCCAGATTGGGCCACAGGCCCCTGACTTGAGCTTGTCATCTTCACTGGGAAGGCAGGTGGAGGACCCCGGGCTAGGGTGGAAAGCTTCACTGATTGGGAAGAGGCAGGGGCCCTTGAACACCAGCCATCAGGGCTCCAAATGTCACAGACCAGGTTTTCTGCAGCTCTGCGCTGTGGGCTTTGCCTCCTCACTCTCTGGGAAGTACTAGCTCACTGCCCATCTGCTTCCTAACTCACAGCACACCTCCTCCTGGAAGCTGTCTCGGCGAGGAATGCCTCACAGCTTGGATGGAGCTGTTGCCGTGCAGCCCTCAGCATCCACACGCAGGGTTCACGCGGTCCTCACTTGGTGTTTGAAGCATTCTACAGGTGTGTATGCATGTGTCCGCGTGCACACATGCACACACACGTGGATGCACACGTGCACAGGGTCTTCCATGTCCCTGGAAGCCTCTGAGGGCTGGGTCTGTGTCTTTTCCTTCTGGAATCTCCTGTGTGGTCTGGCACAGGGCTCCACAGACCTTTCCAGCCCTGCACTTTGAAGGCCTCTCACTGTCAAGGACTGGATGGTACTAGGCTCACTAATGGACAGCACTCGTTGTATTAATCGCCGAGTTGTGGAGCACCCACTTCATGGTGGGCAGTGTGCTAAGTGCTGTACAGTAGTCAATAAAATAGTCCCTTCCATAACCCTATGAGGTAGGTACTATTATTAGCCTCATTTTTCAGATGGGGACACTCAGGCATAAAGAGGTGCCATGCCTCAAGGTCACAGAGCTAAAAAATGGTGGAAGCAGGCAGCCTGGTTCCAGAGCCCAAGCTCCTAGCTGCCAAACCAAACTGCTCTCCTAACAGGCTTTGGAAGAAGGGCTTTAACATCAGGCCGCTCTGGGTGTGAACTCAGATACTGTTACCATGCGTAGCCACTTCCTCCAGGCTCAGTATTTTCTTCCATAAATGGGCTACTAACACCCGCTTAGAGGGATACTGTGAGGATTAGATAAAATAAGGCATCTAGCTCGGTAGCCGGCACTTATGAGGGTGTCCCTGGCCCTGCCCCTGAGGACAGAGGACACTGAGGAGAATGAACAACTTCTCGATCTATTGATGAAGGGTCTGAAGGCCAAGTGTTTGCCTGCCCCACCCTCGGCGGTATCCACATTGCCTTAGGACCAAGGAAAACAGACATCATTCGCCCTTCAGCACGGTTGTCTGGTTTTCTACCGCCTCCCACCTGTCCCGACCTCTTGCACATCTTTCCCAAAAAGGCAGATTTCCCCAGGTGGCAACGAAGTTGCCTCTCCAGGTGCCTCACAGGGGACTGTGGCCCTGGTCACTCAGGTGGCATCTCAGGGCTACTGCTCAGCCCCTTAATTAAGGGTCTGACAAATGACATGTGAGAATGGAAGCCGCTTCCATGCTCCCTGCAGTGCGGAACGTGGGGATAGAGAGAAAAGATGACAGGCAGACTGCCACTGGGCTGCCTGATAGGCTTCTTACCTCCCCCAGTCCCAGAGGCTGGGGACACTACAATCTCATTTATTAGGAAAAGACGGAGGACTTGCCTGCGTTTTGGGCCCTCCCAGAAGCAAAGTAGGGAGCCTCCTATTTCTGCTCACCACAGGATGTGGGGTTCCCATTTTCCTCAAAACCTTGTATTGAACCAGCTGCGTTTCTAAGTGCCCTTTTAAAAAGGAGCCAGGTCTTGCCTGGAATGGTTGTCTAGGGAAATGAGACATAGCCTTTGTCAGCCTGGCCAAAGAAAAAAAAAGGGAGCAAAGGGCATTAAAGGGAAACCCCAAGGCACTCTGAGAGACATGCACAGATAATGAGCTCCTGTTTGTGGCTCCCTTTCAACCATAGAGTAAATTTCCAGCTGTTTGTCAATGTGGGGCAATATTGACATTTTGGGCAGTCCAAGAAGGTTGCTTCTCATCTCTAGTCTGCATGCACTAAATAAATGCCAGTAGCACCCCTTGGACATTTGTGACACCCAAATATGTCCCCTGCTATGTTCAAACACCCATGGGGGTGGGGCTGGGGGTGGGGGTGGTGATATTGTTCCAGGTGGAGAAGTCAACTTGCCGATGCTCTTAGCAAGACACACACACCTGCTTGGGTCTCTTGTCCTAAGACTCCAGGGACAGACATGTCCTCCTTCTAGACACAGCTTCTGCAAAACATGGGCCTTTGCTTCAGCTTGATACCTGTGCTCTAGGTGTCCCCTGTGGGTTAGGTGACCTCCATGTAATGTCCTGCAGCAGCCCCGGCTCCTTCTCTGACTCCAGTTATTTGGTCCTCTCTCCCTGGCTGGACTCCCTAAGCCCCTTCCTGGTTGGTGGCATCCTCATTCCTCTCCCAAGAAGTCTAATGTTGAGTCCTTTCTGGTTGGAGCCTAAGGAAGGAAGGGGCAATGGGAGGGTGAAGGGTATGCCCCCCCCCATGACAGACCCTCCCTGTTATTCAGTTCTCCTGTCATCCCCTGCCCTCTGACAGTTTCTACCGTGGGATTTTCATTCCTCATTGTTACCTTTGTCAAGATGGAGCTCCTCTATAGTTCACCCTTGCCTTTCTTTTTAATTGTTCTGTTTTGCATTTCTATGGTGGGTTTCCTCCTTCCTGATATAATGATTACTCTGTCTTTCTCTTTCACTCACACAGACACACGCGCGCGCGCACACACACACCCTTAGATAGTTCCTTGAGATACTTCTCTGAAGAGATGAGGGTGAGGGACAATGATAGGGGATCTTTAATGAGAAAGGTTTTCTTCAGAGTGGGGATGGGGGGGTTGGGGGGGAGTCATTAGAATAGGGATCCAGGAAGCCAGTGGAGCCACTGTCTCTGAGTGGCTTTTAAAGTATCTGCTTCTTTCTGATTAAAATACAATCCATTGTGAGAAGTTTGGACAATTTAGAAAAGCACAGAAAAGGAAATGAAAATGATCTGTAGTCCCATCAACAAGACATAGAAAGTTAATATTTTGGTGTATTTCCTTTCAATCTTTTCTTTTGGGGGGGGAGATGGGCCAAGATCATGCTGCATGTGAAGTTTTATACGCTGCCCCCCCTTATATTATAGGGGAGCTTTTATTCTGCATCATTAAATTGTCTTCAAAAGCACCATTTTAAGGACTACATAATATTCCCTTCTGAGGGTAGCCAGTGATAGGCCTCCCGGGTACCCCAGATGCCTACGGTTCCAAGGCTGGGCCCGCCTGTTTCCACAACAATCTCTCGAGACAGAGGATGACCCCTCTCCCTGGTGCTGCATTTGTCTACCTTACTTCACAGTGAGGAATACCTTATCAATGTAAGCCCCCACCCCCACCTCCACCCTGTGGGGGCCACCTGGAGAAGGGCTTTTGCCAGCTTCATGTTTGGAAACAAGCAACCTCGTAAGCTCTAATTCCACTGCAAGCAACATAAGACCATCTTTCCTCTCGACAAACCTTCCAAAGTGAAGGGATAGAAGGAGGCAGGTGTGCAGATATGTAGGTAAAAGTGGTTATCGAACAAAATGTCATGTCTTAAGCTCCAAGACACAATCACGTGGGCTCAGGAAACTTATTAATAACTTAATTTTTGTTCTGTATTAATTGTGATAAATGAACACACTCAGCATCAGTCACTGCAAACATATCTGGGAAAGAGATACACACACAAGCCCATTGCTCCTGCTGAAAGCAGTGGATTGAATTCAATTTGGGGTTTGAAGGCAAATTTCACAGTCTCCACTAAGCAAATTTATCCTAGAGAGCTGCCACCAGCACACATGTAATGAAAGTAAGACCATTGTGGCTAAAGTGGGGATTGTTTCCCCAGATTTGTAAAAGATACCAAGGCATCAGATAGTGAAGAATTCTACTCTTCAGCCCAGATCTTTTGAAACGACAAGCTCTGCTTTTAACAGGATTCCTACCAGGAAACACAGCCTCTGTGGAAGTTCAGAGTATCTTTGGATCAGTCAGAATTTGCCATTCCTTTCAGAAAAAAAAAAAAAAAAAATTCCCAGCAGGGCATACCAAAGGTGTGGAGAAGTAGCAGTTCGGGGAGGAGAGTTAGTAGCATCAGAGAGAGTCCACTTCTAATTGCAATAATATTATTTCCATGCTTGGGTGAAATTTAACAGAGAGAAAAGTTTGGAAACAGATGCAAGATAAATAACCACTATGTGTCTCAGTGCCAACGCAGCCTGCTTTACCATGCTCACAGGAAACAATGGAACCATGCATTCTAAAAAAATAACGATGAGACATAGGAGGTGGGAGACAGGGACACAGAGAGAAAGAAGCAAAAGGGAGCACATAGGTATGCTGTTCAAAAGGTTAATTCCTAAGAACCAACTTCAGCCAAGGCCGAAGGACATATATTTAGTGCATAAAAAGGAAACGCCAAAAGGAACTCATTGTTTTGAATGCAGAGGCAAACCTGGACATCCAGTTTGTATCCAGGTTCATAGGAAAAGAAAGGAGGAATCCAGTAGCTAGCTTGGGGATCAACTATAATAGCTTGGCATTTACAAGGTTTCCATGTCTGTATATTTGTCACTGCTGTGGGCTTTCTTTTCCCTTGGCATAGAATGGTTACTGTGATGAGCGGTCACATAAAACACAGTATAAATTTTTATTATTATTGGATGGTGCTGTGGCTGGAACTGCACTGTTCTGCATGGAGGTTTTCAGACATATTATAATTACATTCCGTAGGTTTGCAAATAATGACATAACCCAGTCACCTTACTGTGGATATGATTTATTACAAATAACAAAATGTTATTATATGGAAATTAGTTTCCACACAACAGCTGACTAGAGAGGGGAGAGCTCCAGAGAAGAGACACCTCAATCACCGAGACAGGAACCGTGGCATTTCAGGACATGAGACAGCGCCGGAAGGGCCTTGGTCACCTTACTTGCCAGAAAGACGTCCGAAAGAACGGAACTGGAAGGAAAGTGTGTGGGAGCAGGGCCGTGAGCAAAACCCAACCCGAGTTTGAGGCTGAGGCCTTCGTCAGCCCGAGAGAAGGAGCTCCTATGGATTACTTTTGATTTATCATCTGGGTGTTGCCTTCTTCTGACCTCTTTTTGCAGCTTGAATATTCCTTCTCTAACTTGAAAAGTAAGTCTTCAGTGGCTCCTTACTACTTAGTCTCAGAGACGTATCGAATGGGCTCCTAGAAAACTTCTAGTATTGGATACTGTTCTTTGGAGTATAGATGCCTTTCTCCAAATGAAATCCCGTATGGAACCCCCACCTAGGTATAAAATGGGTGGAAAAGGTGATGTTCTGGATAAAGCCCCTGCGAGTGGTCCAGAGCCCTCTCTGCTCAGCGGCACCCACAGCCCCTCTCCACACCACGTGAGCATGTTCACTGAGCTCTTCCCCAGCCTTCTCCCCTCAGCACAATACATTTGCCATCACCCTGTGCTTTCTTCATCAAAATGGACTTCACTCCTGGATTTCACTGAGTAAGGGCTGCAGGACCCTGGCTCTGGTTAGGTCAGATAATGTCCAGCTGGCTCAGAAGATGGGCAGACAACACACACAGACGTACAAATATCAGACGCTCGTGGACAGACACTAAAGCCCAGTTTAGCATCTAGGACTGACCAATGACTCCAGGAGAAGAAGGGGTAAGGGATACCTTACCATATGGAGAGGAAGGGCAGAGTACAAAGTACAGGGCCAGCTTCTGCATTTGAATCTTGGCTCTGCCAAAGTGTGTGATTGGCGCAAGTTACTTAACTTCTCTAAGGTTTTTCTTATCTGCAAACATGGTGGATAATACTAATAGAGCCTGAATTATAGAGATATGGTGAGAAGTGGATGAGTTTACTCTGAGAATAAGCATTGAATTAGGGAAATGCTTGAAATAAAGGAAGTAGTCAATAAGTGTTGGCATCTCTTACTGACTACCTTCATAGTCCCTTGCCCAGCTCTGCCAGGGTCGGGGCTGGGGTTCCTGTAGGGTGGGCTGGGGCAGGGCTTTATGTAGCACAGAGGGAGGGAATTTATTGCCTTGTTCTTTGCAGTCCCTCCTTTCTCTTCCAGGGCCTGGCTGGCCAAGCGGGAACATCTTGCAGGCACGTGACAGCCTCTCGCAGCTGAGCTATGATGCGTAAAGGGATTTACGGTTGTAGAGCTGCATCTCACTCTGGCTCATGTCGGAAAGCAAATCCCCACTCTCTGCTCACAGCTGTGCACTAGCAGACCCGGCCCCACAGGAGGGAAATGCCAGCTTTCCTCTCCCTCTGGCTCTGGGGCCCACTGGCCTTCGAGTCCACCCCTGGCACACCACAGGATTCCTTGTGCTCCGTACTCCCTTATTTCCCCACCAGAGGAGGGAGGAGGGGTGGTCTGAGCCACCACATCAGGCAGTGACAATTAAACCCATTCAGAGCTGAGTCATTTGCATGCAACTCCTCACCAGGCAGAGAACACTCAACCTGTCATTATCTCCAGGCATTGCTGGTGACTGTGCCACACGGCTGTGGAGATGGCAGCTTCCTTGCCCTGGGCACTGCCAGGCAGGGAGAAGGTGATTGATGAAGGGCCTGGAACCTTGCCGGCTGCCCTAGCTGGCCTCTGCAGGAGGCCAGAGCTAAAGGAGGAGGCAGAGTGAGGACAAGGCAATAGGACCTCATGGATCCCACTGCGCTTGGGCCCTAGAGAGGGTCTCGGGAAGACATTGCAGGAGGCTGGCAGGGAGGGCATGGATTATCTGAGGGTAGTTCCCACCTCCTCGGCTGGAATTTATTGAATGAGATGATCCCTTGACAAGTATTAAAAGCCACATTGTGCTGTATACCCCCAGAGCAGGCTCTGTAGCAGCTGCTCCCAAAGGCACTCCAGCTGTTCCCTGCCTCCACCCTGCATCCACCACCGCCTTTGTTCCTCCCCTACATCCAGTTCTAAATAAACCACAGTAAGATCCAAATGCTATGATGTCTAGTTGTGCTGCCCCAGCATTTCTGGTCTCAGAAATAGAGAGACAAAAAGACCCAAAGGCACGGGATCTCACATTGATTTCCCAACCCTGGATCATAAACCCCTCACAGCCTATCGTGAAACCAGGTTTCAAAGCCCTTATAGCAGGGCTGGCAGGGGTGAGGGGGACAGGAACTCTTCAGCAGGGAGACCTACTTTCACCTTCTGAGGTCAAGAGAAGGCCCAGCTGAGATGCCCGGGAGCAGGACTAGTCTATACTTAGAGTAGATGGTACCATTCTGAAACATCCAGAAGCACAACACTACCCAAAATGCTGTTCAGTATCCACTATGACCTGAAATTCCACTATTCATTTTACTGAAACCTTTGAACCTGGTTTAAGTGCAAATACCTCTTGAGAGAGGCAACACTATAAAATGTGTTATTTACTCTTTAGTAAGAATAAGTTTCTCCATCCTTTTCTGAGAATAAGCACTGATTATAAAGGAAGAGAGAGAAAGATGAGAATATTACACCCTGGAATGGGTGGGAGTAGATTTCACCAGCAGGAGGGAAAATGTGGAGCCAAGAATCTGGGTTGGGAAGCCCAGCCTTCCTCATATTTCTTCCCACAGCTGGTTGATTCATTCATTCCTGGGAGGAGACATCTGGGCACACTGGAGTCCAAGCCAACCGGGCTGAGTGTCATCTATGCTGAGTCTCTCGGGACAGTGAGGCCCTGTGTTCAATCCTGAATGGGAGCTGGAAGGAAGGCTTACCCTTTTGTCTCACTACTGTTTGCTGCTGTGATGAGGCCACACTCCTGAAAACCCAAGGTTGCTTCTCTTTTAAAGGCAGGGATTTATTAAAAGGACAACGGTATTTCCCACACCTCAGAATCAGCAACTCCAGCTGCACATGCCCACAGGTGCTGCTTTTTGGCGAACTCTAAAAACAGGAACTTCAATTTGTCATGTAGGTACAAGTACCTCCTTTGTGCCCCCAGATATGAGGAGAAGGTCAATGTGGTGACAGGCAAGACACTCCACATCAAGCCTTGAGCACAGGTGGCCTGGTGTGGCTGATTATGTGGGTACCTGTGTGTGTCCCCTGCCTGTGACTCCTTAAAGGCAGGGTCCCTCTCTTCAAGACAGGCACCCAGGCTAAGCACACAGCTGATGCTCAGTGAGTACTAGTTGACTGGTTGCCCGTCCTTGCCCTTGAGTGACTCATAGTCTAGTTGGGAATGCAAGACTTCACACACAGCCACCACTCAGAGAGTAGTGCAAGGTCCCATGTGAGGAGGGGCCGGCCGTCTACCAACTCAGCTGTGGAGAGGAGTCAGAATCTTCCAGCTCCCATCCTGAACATTCCCAATGGGCTGCAACCCTTATCCTAGAAATGTTGCTAAACTTGCCTTAATTTTGCCCATTTATTGTGACCCTATCTTGAATTAAATGCCGTTGCACATGGCTTCTAAGCTGAAGGAAATCCACGTGTAAATAGCATGGTGGCTGAGAGCTCTAGGTCAGGCACATTTGAATCTTCATTCTGTCACTTCCTGTGTGACTAAGGGCAAGTTACCTCTCTAAGCCTTAGTTTCTTCATCTGTAAATTGGTGACAGAGAACTACCTATGTTAAAGCTTGCTGTGAAGATTAAATGAGACAAAGGATGTAAGGCACTTAGCATAGTGCCTGACACATAGTAAGCACTCAATAAATAAATGTTTACTCTTTAATTATACTACTGCTAAGGCGTACAGCTAATGTCGTAAGGATAATGCAGCAGAATTCATTCTAAAGGAAGATGTTTAAATTTGAAGAGGAACACCAACTTTTGTCTTCTAGCAAGGTACAATAATAGAATCGTTTGGGGTAAGGATGGCTACTCTACAAACAATTCTAAGAAATGTCAAACTTTTGGATAAAAACAGAAAAGCTTAGGCAATTTCCTGAATGATCTAGAAGGTCAAGATATTTGTAGAAGGTCAAACACTGTGACTACCACCAGCAGCTCTAATTTACTGAGCATCTACCAAGTACCTTATTTATAATCCTTAACAGGACACTTCCAGGACGGCACTGTTACCCTCATTTAATTGACAAGGAAGCTCAGATGGGCAGGTGCCTCGGCTGGGCACTGGCAGAACTGGCATGGAAACCCAAGCCTGTCTGACTGAAAGTACAGGCTTTCTCCTAAGCTGACTGCCTTCTGTGCCCCAGAATTACTAAAGCACAAGTTCCTTGCAGGTAATGTGAGCATTACATTCACTTTCAGGAGTCTGAGTCACTCTTGCACAGTGTCTGGCCTGTGACACGTGTTCATTTGGTAGCATAAATCTATTTCACATACCAGGGGGTGGAGAGGTGCCATGTACACAAAGTGGCCCAACATGGCTGCAGCACCCAGACCATCGTCACTGTGCGAGGAGGACAAACTGTGTCTGAGCTGATTCCTGTGAACTTGGCCTCCCACTGCGTTTGACTGCTGTGGAGATCTACCTCCCTTCCTGCACCCCTTCCCTCTGTCGCCACCAAGGCCTGTGTTACATCGCAACAAACAAGAGAGGCCCCCACCTTGGAGGGCACTGCTCAGGAATAATGAACCCACACCGGGCTAGTTCTTTTGAAAGAATTCTCTCTTGGCTGGTGGAGCTGTGTGGCAAGGTGCTGGCTCATTATTGCTGTTGTTTATTTATTCATGCTCAAATGGGATGGGCCAAGGCTGTTCAGACATCTTTTCCTCATTAAACCTGCTTTTCACTCCCCCTTCCTTCCAGCTCTAGCTTCTCTCCAAGGGCTCCAGTGAAAGATGAGGTGGGAAGCTAAGTAGCTTGATTGTCCCAGTGGCTCAGGATGGAGGAGCCAGAGATGGAAATGGGAGATCTCTCCCATGCCAGGCCGCCTGCCCGTGCCTCCTTGGCAACGAGGCCTGTCTGGGATCCAGGTCTCCCTGCCATGGAGACGTAAGGCAGGTGCTCTGGGTACTGCCATTGCCTGGCCTGTGGCACAGGCTGTCTGTTGGCTGTGGGCTTGGGCAAGGGGCGGGGCTTATTGATGGCGCTGACAGCAAATGAAGGCCATCCTCTTCCTTCTGCTCTGCCACCCCTGTCTTCTCAGGTTTTAGGTCCCAATGAGTCTTCTTTTCGCCTGTACCTCCTTACCCCACCCTACAGCAGGGCCGGTCTGATAAACATTTCCCAGGATCACTAATCAGGCTGGGAAATATGAGGCTCACCACGGCCTCATACTTCAGAGCTCAGCTCAGGCCGCCCAAACCCTCGCAACAATCCTCCATCGCCAGCTCAGAGAGCTTCCCTCTGCAGCAAGCACAGAGCCCTCTCAGTCTGCACAGTCACATGAAACCCAGCACAGCCTGGAATGCAAAGATGAGGCAGAACAGAGAAGCACTTAAGGGGAGGCCCTCAGCCAATTTTCATTTACTCTGCCACCTGGCTTCTTGCAGTCCTGGGCACACGGAGTCTGTCTTTGTTGGACTAGATTTCTCTGTTAGGTCAGGGTAGCCTGCAATGGGAGGAGGAAGGTGTTTGAGGAGAGAGTGGTTGGACAAGTGACAGAGGGGTTTGGAATGATGGGGAGAGATGAGATGGTTGGAGCAGGGGGTTCTGGTTTTAGTTCAAGCTGTCTGGGTAGGCACCCCCTGCCCCAGGGGACACTGTAATGTGCTGGAGCCAGGCAGATGTAGATTTGAACCCTGGCGCGGGTTCTCTCCAGCTCTGCCATCAGAGGGTGGGGCAGTCACTTAATCTCCTTGAGTCTTAGTTTTCTCATCTATCAAGTGGGCCCTCCCCCACCTCCCGGTGGGCGGTTGTGAGGGTTAGAGACTGTGTACATAACACGGCGCCTAGGAAGGGCGTGCTAAGCGCTTAGAACACAGCAACAGCTACTCCTGTCTTGTCCTATCTCTAGTCTCAGTTTCCCATTCTGTGTTGTGGGGGGAGCAAGGCTGAGCTCTTCTGCTGGGTACGTGGAAAACAATTCTTGGAGCTCTCATAGTATTGATTGCTGCGATGACTACTCACTGAGCTCTCAGGTTTGCCGGGGGCTGCGGGGCTCCCACTCTCACGGGTCTCTCCTTCCCTCCTAAGATTTCCTTGTGAGTGAATTCTGAGGAGCAGAGAGAAAGGAATACCTTCTCTTCCTTCCATGGCCTCTGGGGCCTCCTGGAGAAAGTCACTCAGCCTTTGTTTAAACCCTGCCTGCAGTAGGAGTGTACCACTGTATACACTGCCTGTTCTACATGTGAACAGCTCCGAGTATTGAAACACCCTTTACATATAAACCCACTTCCCTAAATATTCACCCACTGTGCAGTTGTACCTTTAAGTAAATGTGATCTATTTTCCAAACGATGCTCCCTCCGGTATTTGAGACACCTATGGAATAGTTTCTCTTCTCTGATATATAACATACTCATTGAGAAAGAGTCGTTCCTAATTTGACATGGATTCCGTCCTCCACGCTCATTCTGACCCTGCTCTGTTTCCATGGATAATTAGTACATCAGATTCCCCTTTCTCTGCATGTATAGGAGATTTTATGGGTCTTATTTATCTCTGACTTTTCATCTTGCAAAAGCTAGCCCATCATGCAGCCCAAGGAGGGAAATTTAGATTCTCATTCTGATGTCCATTTTCTTTAAATGTGCTAATCAGACAGGGAGGGCTTCCTGTGGAAAATGCCTCCTCAGAGGGCCACTGAGGGAGGGTGGCACTGAATAGGGAAATTAATTAGGGGAAGAGTGTTGACTCATTTAATCAGGCAGTATGTACCGAGAACTTTCCACATTCCAGGCCAAGTGGCAAGTGGTGAGAATGCAGAGAGGACTAAATCACAGTCTTGCCTTCAGGAAGCTCACCATTGACCAGGACCAGATGGTATTCCAGGTACCAAGCTCTGAGAGCAAGCCAGCCACAAGAGAGGGTCTCTTTCATAAGTATGGACAGGGGGCAGGTGGGGGCGGGCGGGGACTCATTGTCTTTCCAGACACGCACGTTTGGCTGTCCATGACTCCCGCAGTGGTCACCTTGCTTCTTGATCCCAGCCCGACCTCTTGGTGCTCTGTGGTTGAGACTGCTCAGCTTGGAAACTGGGTCAGAAAATGCTTCAGAGGAAGGGGAAGGAGATAGCCAGACGCATGGCAACCCATCAACCCAGAGTGAGAAGCCAGCCTACCTGTCTCAGGGGAAGGCGTGTAACAGAGGTGCAGAACCAGCTGCCATCTGCGCTGCTGGTCTGCGTTTCTGCCATCCTCACCCCTAAGCAAAGTAGGTCACCTGGGAGCCACCATCCATAGCAGAGATTGCATTTCTGATGTATCAGAGTCCCAGCAGAAACAGAATTCAACTCAGATGGTTCAAAAGCAGAGGCTTTAAGGAAGGGATTAGCTACAGAAGTGTGGACAGGGATGTTGATACACACAGAGACCAAGAGCCAGCTGTAGGTGGGTCCATAGCACCTCAGTGAAAGCTAAGGTGGGGGCCTAGACAGCAGATGGAGGAGTCCTGGCTCCCAGCAAGCAGTTCCCACACCTCATTTTTGCTGAGAGAATAGGCCTTGGGTCACAGCAGCTGTGGAGACCTGAGCAGGACAGGTGGTAAGGGGAGGACCCCGGGGCAAGAGGGCAACGTAAGAACCAGAGGGGTCTGTTTCCTATGCTATAGCGATGGAAAAGTTTCCCCTGCATCTAGAAGCCACCGGGTAGAAAGAGTCCTGATAAAGAATGGGAACTTCACAAGAGTATTTATGTGTTAAATCTCAACAGGCCATTTTAAGCTGGAAGAGACTGCACTCTCTATAAGTGGCAAGATTAAGAACTCCTCTCTCCACCTGCATCAGAGGGAATGATGGCTCTCCAGCAGTGAGATCAGTCATGGAAGGTAACAGAAGTTTCACCTGCATTGTGGTATATAACTTTTGACCCACAACATGTGCCTTGAGACCTTCTGTGTAAGGGCAGGGAGCCACTGCCCTGTGATGGCAGGGCGAGAAGACCTCAGGAGGAAATCTAAGTGGGGGATATTCATGAACAAATGACAAGTTTAGCAGTAGCACAAGTGTGGAATATAGCAATTCCACAATAGAGACCTGACATCAATACTTAATCATCTGGTACGGTTAAAACAGCCTTGTAAATAGATGTAACTACTATTGAATAAATTTTTTTCTGACCATAAAACTAAAGTATATTTATCATAAAAATTGAAACACATTGAAAAGTATAAAAGAAAGAATCGAAACCCACACTCCAACTTTTTCTATTAATATTTTGGTGCATTTCCTTAATATAATTTTTTACTTTCATACGTGTATATAAACACACACATGCTCAACAGACACCCAAGTGTACTTACGTACATTTTGGTGTGCATGTGTCCTTCGATTCTGTATAGTTGAATCATATTGGAATCATATTGTACTTTATCTGTTACATTTCCTGCTTATTTCACTTACTATTTGACTGAGAACATTTTTATGTCTTTGCACAATCTTCATAAACCAGCACGTATGATGCCCATGTGATAGTCCACTATATAGATATATTGTAATGCATGTAAACAATCCTCTGTTGATATTTAGATCATTTCTGATTTTTCACTATTATAAATCTTTTTCTGTATTTCTGATTATTTTCTTAGGATAAATTGCTAGAAATGAAGTCATTAGGCCAAAAGGAAATAATGTAATATTTTTAAGTCTCTGACACATGTTGTCATAGTGTTGACACATATCGCTGTAAATATTGTACCAATTTTCACTATCATAAGCAGTTTGCCAAAGTGTCCTTCTCACCTTTGCCGACACTGAGCATTATATATTTTAAATATGTGCTAAATTAAAAGGGCAAAAATGGCAGCTTGCTTTAATTTGTATTTTTGATTATGTGTAAGGTTGATTTAGACATTTAAAAAATTTTTTCAGTTACAGTTGACATGCAATATTATATTAGTTTCCGGTGTACAACATAGTGATTAAACATTTGTATAACCTACAAAGTGATCACCCTGATAAATCTAGTACCCATACAACACCACACACAGTTATTACAATATTACTGATTATATTCCTTATGCTATACTTTATATCCCCATGACTATTTTGTGACTACTACTGGTAATTTGTACTTGTTAATGCCTTCCCCTTTCTCATGCACTCCCCCAACATCCCTCCCAGATGGCAATCATCAATATGTTTTCTGTATCTATGAGATTGTTTCTGTTTTGCTTGTTAATTTTGTTCCTTAGATTCCACATATAAGTGAAATCTTATGGCATTTGTCTTTCTCTGACTTACTTCACTCAGCACAATAACCTCTAGGTCGATCAATGTTTTGCAGATGGCAAGATTTCATACTTTTTTAATGGCTAAGTAATAATTCATTGTAAATATGTACCACCTCCTCTTTATCCATTCATCCATTGATGAACACCCAGGCTGCCTCTATATCTTCGCCATTATAAATAATGCTGCAATAAACATATGGATGCACATGTCCCTTCCAAGTAGTGTTTTGGGTTTCTTTGGATAAATACCCAGAAGTGGGATTACTGGGTCCTTCTTTGTCTTTTGTTATAGCCTTAGTATTAAAGTCTATTTTGTCAGGTATACTGTATTTTGCTGTGTATAATGCGCACCCACATTTTGGCCTAAACTTTCAGGGAAAACATCTTTTGTTTTAATTTTTTTAATTCAAATTTTTATTTGTTTACATTTAGGTACTTGTTTTTTGTATTATAAAGGAATTTTAGCATTTATTTTGTTAACATATTATGGTACAAGCAATTTTATGTAACAAATAATTACAAAACACAAGAACAGATACAAGACACAAGAAATTTTATGTACTGGTAACAAATTTATGATATTTATGCATCGTAGAAGGCCAAGAACTCTTCATCATTGCAAGTTTGCCATAAGTTCAGCAAAACTGATTATCGCATTCCAGGGTATTATTTTGCAGAAGGTATCATTATTGATTGCTAGAGTTACACTTTTAACTCACAAGCATAAATAAAATAATTAAAAACATTTATATGGATACAAAATTAGTACTACCCATGTATAATGCCTATCCTTATTTCCCCCTCACAAATATGGGCAAAAAAGTGCTCATCATACACAGCAAAATACAGTACGTATTGCTACCCCAGCTTTTTGGGTTTTTTGTTTCCATTTTCATGAAATATCTTTTTCCATCCCTTTACTTTCAGTCTGTGTTTCTTTCCATCTGAAGTGAGTTTCTTGTAGGTAGCACATGTCACGGTCTTATTTTCTTACCCATTCAGCCACCCTATTTTTTGATTAGAGCATTTAATCCATTTACATTTAATGTAATTGTTGATATGTAGTTATTGCCATTTTGTTTTATTCATATTTTTGATTTTTTTTTCTGTCTTAAACAAGTCCCTCTAAGATTTCTTGTAATACTGGTTTGGTGGTGAGAATTCCTTTAGCTTTTTCTCATCTGGGAAGCTCCTTCGATTCTAAATGATAGCTACCTGGGTAGAGTGATCTTGGTTATAGGTCCCTGCTTTTCATTACATATTTTGTCCTAATCCCTGCAAAGTTTCTGCTGAGAAAATCAGCTAACAGTCTTATGGGAGCTTCCCTATAGGTAAGTAACTGCTTTTCTCTTATTGCTTTTAAGATTCTGTCTTTGTCTTTAAGCTTTGGCATTTTATGATGTATGTTAAAGTGGGCCTCTTTGGGTTCATCTTGTTTCTTGGGACTCTGTGCTTCTTGGGCTTGTATGTCTATTTCTTTGCCACGTTAGGGAAGTTTTCTCTCATTATTTCTTCAAATAGGATCTCAATCCCTTGTTGTCTCTCTCTTCTCCATCTGTACCCTTATGATATGAAAGTTGGTATACTTGATGTTTTCCCAGAGGCCCCATAAACTATCTTCATTTTTTTGGATTCTTTTTTCCTTTTGCTCTTCTGATTGGGTATTTTCTGCTACCTTATCTTCTAAATTGCTGATTCGATCCTCTGCTGCATCTAATCTACTGTTCATTCCCTCTAATATATTCTTCATTTCAGTCATAGTATTCTTCATTTATGACTGGTTCTTTTTAATGTTTCCTATTTCTTTGTTGAAGATCTCCCTGAGTTCATTAAGCATCCTTATAACCTGTATTTTGAACTCTGTGTCTGGTAGATTGCTTGTTTCCATTTTGTTTAGTTGTTTTTCTGGAGCTTTGTTCTGTTTTTTTATTTGGGACATATTTATTTGTCTTCCCATTTTGGCTGCATTTCTGTATTTATTTCTATGTATTAAGTAGGGCTGCTATGTCTCTCAGTCTTAGTAGAGTGGCCTTATGTAAAAGGGGTGCTGTGGGGCTCAGTGGCACAGTCTTCCTGGTAACCTGAAGAAGACTCAGGTGCTTCAGGCATGTCCCTTGTGTAGATTGTGTGTTCTTTCCTGTTTAGTTGAGCCTTGGTTGCTGTTTGCATGCCAGTGGGAGGGATTGACCCTCAGGCTGATTGGTTTTGAGGACCGACTGTGACTACAGTGGAGGAGCTGTTGCCCAGGGGCTGACCCTATGGAGCAGGATTAGCTTTAGCAGGGCTCTGTTGCCTGCACAGTGTGCCCTTTGGGTGTGTCACCTGTGGAGGAGGCCAGGTCATGCTCTGGATCGGTCTGAAGCTAGCCATTGGAGGTGCTGGCCCTAGGATCTCCTAAGAGGGGCCCCACCACAAGCCAAGTTCAGTCACAGCCTGTGCCCTGCCCAGGGCCACCTGGCATGAACCACAGAGAAATCTGCACATGGCAGCTACCCACAATGGGCTTCGAGGTGCCTCAAGATGCCAAGTCATGAACAATGGCTAGATTGCCAATAGTGCCAGGCTTGGAGCCACTCAGCAAGAGATACAGGACACACCAAAGCCAGATGCTGCTCGTTTGGGCTTGGTGAACCTTTGAGAGATTTTAGGAAAGTCCACAGCAGGAGCCAAGACAGCTTGTTTGTATGGAAAAGCCATTAGAACCGACTTGGGTGGGCCAGCAAGTTGGGTGGGCAGGGTCTCAGGGAATCAACAGGACAGGGAGAATGGTGTTAGCCAGGTTGATGGAGACTCAGATATGGTGGATGCCTGCATCTGCATACCAGGAGAGAGAGGGGATGACTCAGCAAAGAAATAATGAATTCTGCCAGCACCTCTGTCTGGGAGAAAGCTGCCCCTACAGTCCTCACTCTCACACCAGACAACTCAGTTTCTCTCCATATATCCCTGGTGCTTTTTGAGCTGTTGCCCCAATGATGGAGGTTAGAGCAAGGGAATCCATCAGCTAGTAAGTTTGTGCACATCCCTTTAAGTGGATTGCCTGGGACTCCAGTTGTCCTCCATCTCAGCTACAATCTCTGCTGGTTTTCATAGCCAGAAGTTTTGGAGACTTCCCTCCCCAGCACTGGGACCCTGGGCTGGGGAGCCTGGTGTGGAGCTGGGACCCCTCACTTTTCCAAGGGGAACCTCTGCAGCTGAGATATCCCTCCAGATTTTTAATGGTCACACAAGGCTGTGGGACCAGCCGATTCCATGTCTCTGCCCCTCCTACCAGTATTGACATGCTTCTTCTGTATGTCCTTAGTCGTAGGACTTCTGTTCAGCTAGACTTCAGGTGATTCTCAGTGACGATCGTTCTGTAGTTTAGTTGTAATTTTGATGTGGTCGAGAGAGGAGGAAAGCACAGCATTTACTTACTCCACCATCTTGACCAGAGATAAGGTTGATGTTTTAAACTATTCTTTTCAACTATTTTTATTTCTTCTGCAAGTTCTTTGCCCATTTTTCTGTTCGGATGTTAGTGTTTTCTTAATGGTCTAGAAGAGCACCTATATTATAGGGATTTTTATTTTTACCCATTGCTATGTTTGTTTTAAATATTTTTTTCTTGGTTTGTAGTTTGCTTTTTAACTTTATATACATTATTTGTTGAATGAAATAAAATGGGAGGTGTAATGTTTACAGTCTGGAAGATGGGCTATGCACTCTTCATGGCCATAATAGGTCAAAACAGAGAGGGTCATGGCTGTGACCTGGTTTCCCTCTGCTCCTCAAAACCTACACTGGTGCTCGACAAGAACATGTGAGAATACCACAGATATCACTCAGCCCATCCCCACCTTCCCCACAAAGAGAAACAGACCCCAAACACACCCTGCAGAGCAAACTACCCCCTCGAAGAGGCACCAACACCGCCTGCATCTGAGCTTTCAAGCTGTTCTCAGACAATGGTTTGGGGAGAGAAATTGTGGCTGGTTCTAGTGGATTGTTTGTGCACATTCTTCATACCAACAAGACATTGACTACTCTGCTCCTTGCCCGTGGAGTCCACAGGGAATTCCAGAGACCAGTTCCCCCTCCCCCCTTTGGTGCTACAACTATATTTTCTGGTCCCACATTCTTCCCTAACTATCTCCTCCCACCAACACATTACAGTCACACCTCCCAGTCCTCTAGGTATTGGGCGGGTGGGTGAGATTGTTATCGTGTCCTCGAGGTTGCTGCATCAACGGAGACCTTGTCAACACCTGTCTCTAGTTGGTTTCTAGGGGAGACCTCTTGTCTCCCTTACCCCAGATATAGTGACAATGCATCAGTTAGCAGGAGCTTAGGCTCCAGGGCCAGACAGGGCAGATTCGAGGTGAAGGGGTAGTAGAGGAGTTAGGTCTTTCAACACGGACCTCCCATGTTGCATGGAGTTCACTGCAAACTTTGCCCCTTTTTGTACTGCTTTTCTTTTTCTACTTCAAATATCTTGGAGGTTCTTCCAGAGCTGCCTCATTCTCTGTAATGGTTGCCCAGTATTCAGTTACATGCATTTATATCCATTTATTTAACCAGTTCCCTATTCCTAAACATTGAAGTTGCTTCTAGGTTTCTGTTACAAATAATATTGGAAAAAAATTGCTTGTACATAGGTCTCTTTGCTTATGTGCTAATGAACACTTACATCTCTGTAAGGTGAATTCCTAGAGGTAGTATGACTGAGTCAAATGGTATGCAGGTTCCCAAAGTTTCTGTCTCCTGCCAAATCACCCCCTAGGAGGATGTTCCCATTTACCAGCCCTCCCACAGCCCCCAGCAGCACAGCAGCACTGGAGAGTGCTTCTGCCCACACGCTGGCCAGCACAATGCTAAAAAGATAAAACTCCCAACGTGGCCAGCTATGCCCTCATGATCTGGCTCCAGCCTGCCTGTTCTTAGCCTTCCCAGGACGACCGTTCTCCTCGCTCCTTCTTTGCTGTCCACAGCCTTGGCAGACACTATTCCCTTGCCTGGAGTGTTCCTTTCTGCCTTCTCCCCAACTTACCCTTCAGATCTCAGCCATGCATTGCTTTTTTAGGAGCATGACCCCTAAAAACCAGGGCCAGCGTTTAGCTCCTTTGCAGAGTTCTTGGAGTATGGTGCTCTTCCCCGTCCTTGTCACAAGGCCTCTTTATCGTGGTTTGGGGATTATTTGATAAATGTCTGTCTCTCTGGACTCTAAGTTCCACGAGGGCAGGGATCACGTCTGTTTCTGATCACCACAATATTTTCCAAAAGGAGGATATAGCTTCTGGCCTACAGAAGGCATTCAGCATATTTACTGGATGACTGAACAAAAGTCAAACTATCTTTTCATTTCCCTCCTCTATACTTCTTCTCGTCCTGTGCTCATTTTCTTGATTAAAGATCAGTACCTTTTTAGTGCGTTGGCAAAAAAACCCTGCAGTTGTTCTCTTTAACTCCTTCTTTCTCTCCTCCCTCCATAGCCAACGTTGTCAACTCACTTTACACTACAGTAGAAACTCCTCTTCCCTCTCTAAGCTTTTGTTTAAGTAATTTCCTTCCCTGCAGTGCTCTCTCCTCCTTTCTTTGCCTGATGAAGTCCTACTCATCCTTTAAGGCACATTGCATCCTAAGACTTGCCAGCTCTCCCGGTTGGATTTACCCTTGCTCAGAGCCCCATAATGCTGTCTCTGAAGGACCTTTTCCTTGGCTGAATTCTGGACTTGTTCTACGGATTTTCCTGTTCCTCTACTGGATGTGAGGTCTTGGAGAGCCATCCTGGTTCATTTCCGAATGCCCCGCAGCCCCAAGCACAGTGCTCTGTACACAGTACGTGTTCAATAAACTCTACATACAATTGAACCAAATGATGCTCAAGTAAAAAGGGCCTATCGTGGCTTCTTGTACTTTCGGAGAGGCTCTCCAGACAGAGCTCACAGGCATTGCCAAGACAGCCTCTTCCCTCCGCCCCCTTCTCCCCAGCACAGGCACACCAAACCCCACAGCTTGCCAGCTTTCAAAGTGCATTATTCCCATCCCAGAACTCAAGCAACATCATCAGACAAGGCAGATGTTCCCATCAGTCCGGGAGGTTTCTATTTTCACTTTCCACATCAGCATCACGCTATCAATCTCTTCTCCAGCCGGCTTCCCCACCCCCACCCCTAACATAAATAGTCCTTCTGTGGATCAATTCCTGTGCTGCAGATACAAAGGCAGTTTGGCTTGAGAAATGAAGCTGCCCTTCCAGGAGGTAATAAAGAGATCAATACTGGTTATACTGGGATGTTCAGGAGCAAGAGGGCCAGTGACATCCCTGCCACTGTCCATTTCCAGGACCACATCGTACAGCTCTTCTCCATTCCCCACTGTCCTGCCTTCCCCCTTCCACACTCTCAGTGCCTGCAGAGACCTGGTGTGCCCAGGACCAAGCCAGCTTATCTATCTTTGCAGAGAAGTCATTGATCACCATCAAGAGGTAAGCATCCTTTGGGTGCAGAGGTCCCTGCCCTGGGCCCTGTGGCCTGTGAAGAGCCTATGAAGAAACAGTGCAGGGTAGTGCTGATAGAAGAGGCCTAGATAGGGTAAAGGGGACAGAAAGCAGGCCAGGGTTCAAGCCCAATTCTGCCACTTACTGGCTGTGTGACCCTGGGCAAGTCATTTTCTATCTTTGATTTGCTCACAGCTACTATGAAACAAGGAAGTTAAATAGTAGGTCCATGGATGGGCTTCTGAGGACCCTGACATTTTCTTCAAATTTAGTGCTTGTGTGCATTTTTTTTTTTTTTCTGGGTAGAGGGTCCATGTTTTCCCTCACACCCTTTAAACTCAGATTTCTAAAGGGATCTTTGACCCTAGATGGTCAATCCAGCATTCTTTGAATCCAAACAGGAGACAGGTGTTCTTACAGGACTGCTGATGTTGTTGGGGACACAAAAAAGGCAATCCAGAAAAAAATTCAAGGATACTTTCACAGTAATAGTAAAGAGACGGTCAGAGGTAAATGGAAAAATCTGGGAAGACTTCCTGGAAGAGGTGAATTTCAACAAAAAAACAAAGTTATTAGGTAAGTTATCAAGTAAAGCTTGAAAAGTAAAGGTGAAGGGTGCATTGACCAATTACTCTCTTCTCATCCCCATGTTCAAAAAATGAGATGCTTTGTGAGAGGGGATCCCTAATTAGGTGAGGCTGCTCACAGTCCTCCACCAAGAACAAGGAATCAAAAAGTCAAACTCCAGCTCATTAAATTCTCAGGGCTGGTTAGCTATTAAAAGAATTTGCATTTCAGAATGGGATGCCTACCAGGGAATGCCAGACCTAAATATAAGCCAGCCCCCTCTGTGCCAGGAGACTTCACCACATTAGGCAGGCGGGAGGGAGGACTTCATGGAGATGTGTCATTACTTTTAACATCCAAATATAACCCACCCCAGGGGATCTGGGACTAAGGCAGCTCTTCCCAGCTGCCTCCTGCCAGAGCCAGGAGAGGATACCAGGGGATAACGGGAGCAGGCTCTGCAGAGTGTAGAGGTGTGGGCTGCAAGCAGAACCCAGCCACCCCTCCCCTTCCCCAAATGCGGAAAGTTTGGAGGGGGGCCACTGAGGTCTGTTGACTGCACCCCGATCTGGCTGCAGGGGTGGGGTGAGGGTCTGAGGCAACTTAAGGGCTATCTGGGTGAAGGAGAGGGCGCTCTGGACAGTTATGACGACTCTTCCTGCATGCTTCCCTAGACTGGGGAATGGAAAGGAGTCACAGGGAAAACAAGGCCGCCACAATGCCTGCAGGTTTACATATCTACATCTGTGTTTCTTCCTTCAGAGCACGCTCTTGGTTAGGAGTTCCGCACTCACATGGATGGTTCTTCGTCTGATCTATCTTCGCAGGGGACTGTAAGCTCTTTGACAACAAGGGCTGTGTGTCTTCTTACTTTTCTACCCTCTTCTCCCGCCCTGAGTCTTGCCCAGTGCCCGCCCAGTGTGTAGAGGCCCTCAGTGAGTGAATTAACAGATGAACTACCAATATCCCTCATGCAGGAGAGCACTTTATACCACTGCTTCTCAACACAGGGCTCAGTGCAATGCCTGCATGCCTGGATTCTGAGTGAATTGGTCTAGGGTGTGGCATGGGCATCGGAGTTTTAAAAGCTCCCCATGCAATTTTAATGTGCAGCCACGTTATCTAATGAAAAAGCTTTTGGCTCTTTCAGTTGATTCTTGCTTCGTTCTCTCCCTTTTCCTCCTCCTCCTCCTCCTTCTTCTCCTCCTCGTTTAATTCCCTATTGTTGATTCTTAAAAGACTCTCCTGAGGCAGTCAGGACAGGGAGCATTATTCCTGTGGGGTGTAAGAAGCCCAGGCTCAAAGCAGTTGAGTGACTTGCTCAAGATCACACAGGCTAATGGGCAGCAGATGTGGAACAGAGGCCTGGGTCCTCCAAGTGCCCTGGCTCTCCTGTGACCTGATTTCTCTGGCTCCAGTAGAAATCATGGGAGGGGTCTTGACTTTCAATGAAGTTGACCTGCAACAGAGGGCGGTTCATTTCTTGGAGTGGGGGGAGGGGAAGCCGAGGTGATGAACCCACGGTGACCACGCAAGACCCAGCACCTGCCCCTTCACAGTCTGGCGGGCACTGCTTCTCTCTGCAGGGAGTCCTGCAGCCAGAGTCAGGCTGGAGGCTAGCCCAAGGTGGTGGCTGTGAGGGTGGGGGCTCCAGTGTGACAGACGGGGGGCACAGTGTGTGGTCAGATGACTGTGCTCAGGAGAAAGTTGGTAAAGCATCTACAGGGGAATAGTTCAGCTCCGGTTGCTTCTGGTTCACATGGAACTGAAGATCTATTGATATAGGGAGGGTGCCTTAGGTCCCTGGGGGCTCTATTTTGCCATCTGGGGCATGGGTTGCCACAATGGTGAGATGAGAAAATGAAGGGGATGAAGACATTGCAATGGAAGGAAAATGCTGCTCTGTGCCCTTCACCCTGGGAACAGCTGTTGGCCTCGGTTTCCTTTTCCTGCCTCCTGGAGCCTCTCACACCCTGAAGTCTGGGATGCGGGGCCTACCTGGGGAGCTAGCTAATCCGACTTGCAACCTCAGTGCATGAACTTTGGAACAGAATGAGTTTGATTTCTTGAATTTGGGGAAGGTTTCATGGAATCGAATGTGTATACAGGGGGGGGGGGGGGGCGGACTCCAGTGACTTGAACCTGTTGGTGACCAAACCGGTTTTAGGGAGAGGTGGGGGCAGGTGTCTCACCTTAAGGTGTGGCTGCTCCCAGATGCTCTCCGTTCTCATTGAGGCAACATGGCTGGCTGGGTGGTAGAGAAGGAAGCACATCGAGGCAGTGGATAGCATTAAGCCCCAAGCTGGTGCTTTGGGTGGCTAGAATGGCAGCAGCCCCATCCTGGGAAGGAAATCCTCACAAATGCAATTTCCCACACGTCACTGGGCCAGGTGAGCAAGTTGCTATTGGCTAATGTGTCCCCATAATGACCCTTGGGTCATTGGTGAGTGTTCATTTACTGAAAGTTACTCCCATGACCAAGGATGGGAGCCGTATGGGGAGTCCCAGCAGAGCAGGGACACACAGCTTGTCACTGGATGGCTTTTGTTCACTTAGACAGAGCTAGGATCAGCAGCTACGTAGTTCACAATCACAGTTTTTATCTAACCGAGGAAGCCCTGAGATTGTCCCAGTGCCAGGCTTTGTGGCTGTAGCCCATTCAGGGTGTCCAATGCAGCAATTGTGTAATTAACAGAATGACAAAGAAGGAAGGGACCTTGGGGTCATCGTCAGTCTAGTTGGCCATTTGATAATTGAATCTCCTACGAGCAGCCCTCTAGTGTCCACTTACATGCCTCTAGTGGTGGGTAGTGACGCTCACTACCTCCCAAGGTTTCCACTTAGATGCACTATCCGTTGTCTTACTGGATTTGGGCATGGCTTGGCACTGCCAACAGTCTGGAAAGCCCCCATGCCCACCGCCTATAGGAGGCCAGAGCTGGAGAAACTGATCCTGCCGCTGGGACTGACGCAGGGGCTGGGGACGGTGGCCACAGTGGGTGGTCCCCGAATTTCAGTAACCTCTGTTCAGTGTCAGTCCTGACAACTAGTTCTCAAGTCCTTGATGGGAAGGCTGTGCTGCCACTGGTATATGCAGTGTGTTGCTTTCCATTGTTGTGTAGTATTTCACTGGATGAATAGAGCACCGTTTATTCTATTGCTGACGGGCATTTGAGTTTGTTCAGGTCTTTAATGAATGAATCGCACATGAATATTATCTCACAAATGTAAGCTTGAGCAAAAGAAGTCTGACCCCCCAAAAGAGTATACTTTGCATCATTTGATGTTATGCTTTTTTCAGAGAAGAGGAGGGTAATGACTGGAAGGGGATACAAGGGGGCTTTGAGGCGCTGGTGATGTTCTGTTTCTTGAGTCAAATGATGATTACACAGATATGTTTACTACGTGGAAAACCATCAAGCTGCACATCTATAATCTATGTCCTTTGACACTTTAATAATGTATGTTATACTTTATCAAAATGTTTATTTAAAAAATTACAGCCCAACCATGATTGATCTTAAATAATACCACAAGGTGCAGTGTTGCGGCACTTTGCACTTCCTAACTGAGGTGCAACAGGTAAGAGGAAACTTTAAGGGAAATGTTGACCCTTTCACAGAGTTACTGGGAAAAGTCTAGCAATAATGAAGATATTATTCACTAAAATTTGTTGACTCCTACTACGTCAGTTCCAAAAGTTTTCTGTTTATTAATTTATTGAATCCTCACAACACTAGGAGGTCAGTATTCCCATTTTGCAGAGAAGGAAATGGAGGTCCAGAGAGGTTAAGTAAGCACTGAAAAGTCACACGGCTGGTGAGTGGTGGACTGGGGTTCAGGAGACTGCTGTCAAGGGCCAAAGGAGCTGGAGATACCTGAGCTCTTGGGACGCCTCAACTAAAGGCACCCCTGAACCACTTCTGGAGACGCTGGGCTGGGAAGCCCTCCAGGCTTGACCACTGGCTGGAGTGTTTCTGGCCAACTGAGAGGGAACCCACCCCTATAGTGTAGATGTTGTCATATTTTTAAAAAGAAGTAAATAAGCCTCCTCATTTGCATGATATTTCATGCTGACTCTGCCTCTCAAACTGTTATTCCATCTACACATGGCACTGTGGGATGCCTGCGATATTTTATAAAGTTAATAACTTTCTCTTAATTGGATGAGTTTACAGAATAGTCTGAGCAATTAACAATAATTACGCCAAAGACACTTTGATTCCAAGGATGCTTGACAAACACTGGCGTATTAAGCCATTTAGGAAAAAAACAACCTACAACACACTGTCACAGGATAACACACAGGCACACACACTCACTCCCGGCACTCCTATGACTCAGCACAAGTCTCATTTTCAGGCCACAGGATGGTGAGGCTTCTTTGAGATGCTAGAAGAGAAATGGCTCATGTCACACTTAAATACACTCCTGCACCTCCCTCCCTCCACCCCACCTAGCCAGGAGGAGGGGCTGGCAGGGCCAGGTCCTGTTGGCACTTATTGAAGGACAAACTGTCTGTCCATGCTTAGGTGACCATGCAGGACAATGGCCCCCGAGCAGTTGGCAAAGACTCTTAATAAACTAAGTTTATAATAGCCTCTCTCTCTCTCTTTTTCATGCTACCTTTGATCTCAAAAATACCTTTTCCAGGATGACTTCTCATTCAAAAAGGATAATTGCCAAGGAACACGGAATTCAACATTACTTGAATCACATTTTTGAGTTATTCAATACAGCTTCTTTCATAAAGTTATAGACAAATCAGTGGTTGGATGGCTTCTCCAACATTCTTTCAGGTCGTTGTTCAGTCTTTGCTGGAACACCTCCACTGATGGGCGCTCCCTACCGTATAAAGTCATCCATTCCATTTTAAGATAGCTTTATGAGAAAAGTCGTCCGTATAATGGAGCTTAAATTTATCTCCTTGGAACTTCCACCTGCTGGTTCTACTCTTTGAAGAGTAAGTGAGCACCCTCTTTCATATGACAGCTGTTTAATTTTTCATCACCCAACCACCCCAACTCTCCCCTTCTGCGGGCTGATGATCTCCAGTTCTTGGAACCTGTTCTATCCTTCCAAACCAGCTTCAGAAACCTACCCACGTTAATAGCAAACAAATTCTAGCCCTAAAATAAAATTAGTCCCTAGTCTAAAGTGTTCATGTGATGTCATCTCTTTGTAGTGCCTTTAGGTTTGGTTTGTTCCAAAAAAAAGATTCAGTCTTTGTAGGCAAATAGATGTTTGTATTTGAGCTGTGGAAAATGAGGAGCAGGGAGGGGGAGAAGCACATCTATGGGGCAAAGGAAAACATAGGATTGGGAAATGGAAGCTCTTGCTACTAAAGCTGCCTAGGCAGCCCAAGTCCAGCACCTGAATGCATGTCCTTAGCCCCTACTGGGATAGCCTTAAGTGCTACTGCCACTCACTGGGGAAGGTGTCCCCGGAGAGTGAGACCCTTCAAATAGCGCTGCTAAATAATGCAGAGGCTGTGCTCCTTTGTCTGCACCATCCCGGCACCAAGTCTGCCCAAAGCACCTTACCCCGGGGCAGCTCAGCGAGCCAATTCCTGACCCATCTTTTCTGCCTTTCTCTCTGTCTCCTCCCCAGTGCCACTCTTGCCTTTATGGTTCTAGCTTGGGGTGCCCATGCCAGCCCATCTGTTCAGTCCCATATGCTTCCCAAAAGGACTGCCAAGTCAACCCAGTGCTCAGCAGCTCGAATCCAGCCTTGGCGGCTGGTCTGAGGCCTTCTCAGCCCAACCTGGTTGCTAGGAAACAATCTGGCTGCCTCGACAGGGCCAGGACTCCACATGATGGTGGTGCCGCAGGGCCGTGGCTATTGGCCAGGGGCACCTGATGGGCTCCCTGGCCAGTCTCCTGTGGGAACTGCCCCTGGTCAGGCCCAGGTCCTTAGAAAAGTGTCAATGAGCAAGACCTGCCCAAGCTAGAGGGTCCTACTCACTGTGAATCTCTAGACCATGGGGTGGAGATACAGTTCAAAAAAATTAAGATTTGGAGGACAGTGGAAAAGATGTTTAATCTTTTTTGCATGTGTCCTTTGCACATTTGTAGTTCTTTTCAGTTAAATAATTTAAAAGTGGATTACGGATAACTGATTTTGATTCTCTGCATGTTGGTATACTTAAAGGGGTATAAGTGAAGATTTGAAAAACATGGCGCATTTTGGTAAATGCAAAGTTTCTCTCATTCTATATTACTTTTTGTTAGTGGTAAAATAGTTTATAGATACATCTTTATATACTTTCACACATACATACATATATATATACATACACACAGCAGGTCACAGGTCATAGGTCACAGGGTACCTAATTCTTTTGCCCCTTTCCTAAGCAAATTCTTTTGGCAGGGCACTGAAAGGCATGATACAGGAGAAATAATATAAGAAACCTGAGTTCAAATTCTGACTCTTGTATGAGCCTCGATTTCCCAATCCCTTTTTCCCAATAGGGATAATAATTTGGCGAGAAAATTAGTTTAAAAAATGGGTAAAAACATGTAGCACAGTGCTTGATACATTGGAAAAAATGAATCATTTCTGACTGAATAAAGGCCAACCTGGTGAATTACAGCTTTGTGACTTCAAGGTCCCAAATGCAAACAATCCTGAAACAGCAACCCAGCTTCTCCAAATAGCAGATAAAGCCTTGGCTAAAGCTCTTAAAGTAAATGAGGAAGCAGCTCAGGACAGCAGATGTGGGGACATGATCCAGCTTCCCCTCACAAACCAGAACTACGTCTAAATTTCATCAGCCACCAACAGTGGAGAGCTAACAAATCGCTCTCTTTACCTCACGAGTACCTGTAAACACTGCCAGCTCCTCTCCCTCCCCGCCCCCCCTTTCTCCTTCTCCCCTTCTCTCTCACACACACATACCCTCCCCCTAAGATTAGATTGGATTCCAGTTTTATAAGGCCATTCTGACACAGCCAACCAACTGCTCCGTTTAATAGGAAAGACACTGTGACTGAAATTAACTCTGGAGGGGAGATTTCCAATCCATGGCTCAGACATGCTTGTCTGCTTGCCACCAGTTTGGACTAGGGCCCCCCACTTTGCCACACCTCCCTAGGCCTTCTTCTCCTTCCCTATGTCACAGAGGAAACACCTTTGCCTCTGGTAAACCTATCTTAGGCCCAGACAGGCAGGACGGGGTGCCCACACCACAGGGACAAGTGGAAACCAAATGCACAGAATTAAGAGTCAGTGTAGAAAGCTAGAAAGAATGGACTTAAAGTCAAACAGATAAGTTCTAATTCCACCTCTACCACTTATTAGCTGTGTGACCTTGGGCAAGTCATTAAACCCCCCTGGGTCTCAGTTTCTTCAACTGCAAAATGGATTCAAATATAACTACTCTGTAGGGTGATTGTGAGAATTAAGGAAAATAATGCATGTGGAATGTTTCAGGTAGTACCAGGCATATATAGTAGGTGCTTAATAGATAACAGCCCAGTTAAAGTCTGAATTTTAGCTTTGAGACAGAGATAGAAAAGTCTCCCAGGTTGTGAGAATTTCTTCACTCTTGCTAAACAGTTTATTGACATCGCATCTGGGACAATTAAGCTGAAAATGGAAAATACTTGTGTTCCTTTCAAAGTCCAGCTCAAAACCTTCCTCCGTCAAAAGACTTCTTTGATGCAACCAATGATGTTTTATTGCTTTTTTTATTGATTGCCCTTCAGCACCTGTACACACATTTGTGCCATAGAGAAAATTCAATTATAAGTAAATACAATAGGTGGATGCTTAACTTACAAGCTGTTAGTAATAAATTTATTTGCTGATGTCTGAAACCCTAAGGTTAACTAATTTTTAGGTTGCTCAGTGGTGACACTTCTCTGTGAAATCTGGTGCTGCGGGCCAGCTCTATTAAACAAATATTTTAACCTCAGGAGAAGGCAGGGAGAAACAGAGCTTCAAAAGTGAAGTCAGGGGATTCTGAGGCTCAGAAAAAGGATCTATTTGTATTTAGCAGGTGCATTTTCTTTACAAATGTTAATATATTTGTATCTTGTTGCCCATCTGGACTCTAGAATCCTAAGAGTAGGGTCGTATCTCTTTGGGAAAAAGAACGTAGATTTAGAATTAAAAACTTGGCCCTGCTACTTGTTGGCTGAATGGTTTTGGGTTAGCTACTCAACGTTACTAAACTTCATTTCCTCATCTATACACTAGAGATAATGTTTACCTCACATGATTATTTTAAAGATTAATGAGATAGTCTGGTCAAGATGGCAGAGTAGGTAAATGTTATGCTTGCCTTCTCTCACAACCACTTCAAAATTACAACTAAACTACAAAACAACCATCATGGAGAATTGCCTGAAGTCTAGCTGAACCAAAGCCCTGCAACTAAGGACATACAGAAGAAGCCACCTTGAGACTGTTAAGAGGGATGGAGACATAGAACAAGCTTATTCCACATCCATATATGACCATTAAAAATCAGAAGGGTTATCTCAGCTGTGGAGGTACTCCTCAGAGAAGACAGAGGCCCCAGCCCCACACCAGAATCCCCAGCCCAGGGTTTCAGAGTCAACAAGAGAAGTCCTCATAATTACTGGCTTTGAAAACCAGTGGAGATTGTGGCTAGGAGAGACAGAGGTCAATTGCAGTTCCAGGCACTGCTCTTGAAGGACGTAGTTGAACAAACTCACTCACTCTGAGCTCCAGCACTGGGGTAACAGCTTGAAAGGTGCCAGGGACATACAGGGAAGACCTGAGTTGTCTGGCTCCAGAGCGAGAGCTGGAGGGGCAGCTTTCTCCCAGACAGAAATGCTGAATAGAATCCAGTGTCTCTTAGTTGAGCCCTCACCCTTTCCAGCATGCAGACACAGGTGGCCACCATATCTGAGTCTCCATCAACCCAGCTAACATCATTCGTTCACCCTGATTCCCTAAGATCCAGCCTCACAGTACACCTACTACATAAGGCCAATCTACTAAGACTGAGAAGCATACAGCCCTACCTACCTACTACATAAAAACAAACACAGGGAGGCAGCCAAAATAGGGAGACAAAGAAACATGTCCCAAATGAAGGAACAGAACAAAGCTCCAGAAAAAGAACTAAACAAAATGAAGCAATCTACCAGACACAGAGTTCAAAACACTGTTTATAAGGATGCTCAATCAACTCAGGGAGAACTTCAAAAAAGAGATAGTAAACATAAAAATGGAGATAGAAAACGTGAAAAAGAACCAGTCAGAAAAAAAGAATATGATAACTGAAATGAAGACTATATTACAGAGAATCAGGAGTAGGTTAGATAAAGCAGAGGATCAAATCAGCGATTTAGGAGAGAATGTACCAGAAAACACCCAATCAGAACAGAAAAAAAAAAGCATCCAAAATTAAGATAATTTAAGGGGCCTCTGGAACAATATCGAGTGTACCAATATTTACATCATAGAGGTACAAGAAGGAGAAGAGAGAGAGCAAGAAATTTAGAACCTATTTGAAGACATATTGACAGAAAAGTTCCCTAACCTGGCAAAGAAAATAAATATACAAGCCCAGGAAGCAAAGACTCCCAAACAAGATAGACCCAAAGAGGCCCACACCAAGACACATCATAATTAAAATGCCCAAGGTTAAACACAAAGACAGAATCTTAAAAGCAATAAGAGAAAAGCAGTTAGTTACCTACAAGGGAGCTCCCATAAGACTGTCAGCTGATTTCTCAACAGAAACTTTGCAGGCCAGAGGGATTAGCAAAAAATATTTAAAGCGATGAAAAGCAAGGATTTACAACTAAGATTACTCTACCCAGCAAAGCTATCATTTAGAATCAAAGGCAAGATAAAGAGCTTCCCAGATAAGAAAAAGCTAAAGGAGTTCACAACACCAAATCAGTATTACAAGGAATCTTAGAAGGACTTATTTAAGACTGAAAAATAAATAAATAAAAGATCAAAAATATGAATAATAATAAAATGGCAATAACAACATAACTATCAACATTAACTTTCAATGTAAATGTATTAAATGCTCCAATCAAAAGATAGGGTGGCTGAATGGATAAGAACATATGCTGCCTACAAGAGGCTACTTCAGATCGAAAGACACGCACAGACTGAAAGTAAAGGGATGGAAAAAGATATTTCATGGAAATGGAAACAACAAGAAAGAGATGGTGTAGCAATACTTATACCAGACAAAACAGACTTTAAAACTAAGGCTAGATCACGCAGAACAGCTAAGAGACTGGTGCAAGGATTACTTGCAGGTGGGCAAACTGGGCGAGCAGGGGAAGAGGGAAGGGAGTGGAGTGGAGACGCGGCCTGCATCTGCGGCAGTGGAAACGCGGATGACATCCGCAGCTGCAGAGACGCAGGGGATCCCAGGACGGAACAGAGAACACAAAAGCCAGGAAGTGGGCTCTTTCCCTGCATCCCACAGCTGACCTCTCCCGCTGAGGGTGCAGCATATCCAGCATTTGAGGCAGTAACCTCAGCTGATACCTCCAGTTAAGCCCTAGGCAGGACAAAGGACACAAACTCCATACCTGGGCCCCTCCCCCCTCTCTTCCAATCCTATCCCCGCCCTTCCAGAGACTTGAACTGGTCCCTGAACTGAGGAGTGGTGTCAGATTGCAGAGGAGTCTTGGTGCTCGGGCTCTGGGAAGACTGGCGGGCAGCTCTGTCCCAGGGAGGAGGCTGGGAGGAGTGTGGTTTTTGCTGGGCTAGGAGAGAGGGGACTCCTCTGGCCCCAGCCACCACCTTTTCTGGCCTGCGGGAAGAGTGTGACACAGCTGGGCTGGGAGAGAGAAGACCCCTCCATCCCCAGCCCCCACCCTTTCTGGCCTGCCTAGGGTGGGGCAATTACAACTGGGGAGGTACTCCCAGGGATCAGCAGTAAGCGGCAGACGCAGCTCCCAGCTTTCAGCAGCTCAGAAATCTCCCGCTCGCCACACACACACACACGGAAGAAGTGCCCTAAGACTCAGGAGAACTGGACACAGGGCTGGTGGTGCTACTCTCAGTATGCATATGTGCAGGCAAGGGCAGAAACTGCACTGGTTTTGTAAAAACTACCATCCAGACCCCTCAGCCCCATGCATCTAAATCTGCAGTCCCAACGTCACTCTGGGCACCAGGTGACCGGCTCTGCCTGCACAATACGCAGGGGACTCTTTGGTACAGCAGAGGACAACCTGGAGATTACTTGGTGGGCTTAAGCCAAGACTGGTGCTGCTTTTTGTTTTGTTTGTTTTGTCTTTATATCTTTGAAGTTTTGCCTGTGTTGAGTGGAGGTTGTCGGTTGTTTTTACATGTGAATGTATTTGATTTTTTATTTGTTGTTGTTGTTGTGCTTGGTGATTTGCTTTGTTCTGAAATTGCCCTCCCAGGGCCCAGCTTAAGACACACAAGATTCAACATACCCAGATGCCAACTCTAGACCAAACCAGAGTACTACCGGGTTTGATCTACCAGTGACACACCCAGAGGGAATTCTTTACAGGCACAAGAGCCCATAGAGGCCAAACCTCATTTAAGTGGTCAACCCTCACGCAGCAGAACACCCTGTAGTGCGCAGAGCCAAGTCTCACAACTAGTCAGCCTAGGAGTTAACCCCACCTACTCACAAGCGAAAAGCAATTAAAGATCTTCTTTAACAGGACAATATACACAACGCAAGAGTCACCTTTGGAGCACACGCAGAGGAGAAGAATGAAGTAGTGCAAGTCAAATATAAAGGACCCATACTACATAAGATAACCCAGCAAGAAATAAGAACTCTAGGGGATCTACCTAATACATTGAAGCAAACACAGAGAGTCAGCCAGAATGGGGAAACAAAGAAACATGTCCCAAATAAAAGAACAGAAGAAACCTCCAGAAATGGAACCAAATGAAACAGAGGTAACCAACCTATCAGATACGGAGTTCAGAACACTGATGATAAGAATGTTTAAGGAGCTTAGAGACGACATAAAGAAGGATGTAGAAATCATAATGAACAACCAGTTAGAACTAAAGAAAACAATTACCGAAATAAAGAACTCACCTGAAGGAATTAACAGCAGGTTAGATGAAGCAGAGGATCGAATCAGCGACTTAGAAGACAAGTTAGCAGAGATCACCCAAACAGAACAACAGAAAGGAAAAAGAGTGAAAAACAATGAAGATGGTTTAAGAGACCTCTGGGATAACATCAAGTGCAACAACATGCACATCATAGGAATACCAGAAGGTGAGGAGAGGAAGCAAGGGATTGAGAACATATTTGAAGTAATAATGTCCGAAAACTTCCCTAACCTGATGAAGGAAACAAACATACAAGCCCAGGAAGTGCAGAGTTCCAACCAGGATAAACCCAAACAGGCCCACACCAAGACACATTATAGTTCAAATGGCAAAGGTTAAAGACAAAGAGAGAATCCTAAAAGCAGCAAGAGAAAGACAGAGGGTTATATACAGGGAACTCCCATAAGACTATCAAATGACTTTTCTGCAGAAACATTGAAGGCCAGGAGGGAGTGGCAGGAGATACTCAAAGTGATGGAAAACAAAGGCCTACAACCTAGATTGCTTTATCCAGCACGGCTATCATTTAAAGTTGATGGAGAGATAAAGAGCTTCCCAGAAAAGAATAAGCTAAAGGAATTTATTACCACCAAGCCAACATTGCAAGAAATACTAAAATGACTTCTGTAAATAGAAGAAAGATGAAAACAATCTAACTACAAATTTAAGAATGGCAATAACTATGTACCTATCAATAATCACTTTAAATGTAAACGGATTAAATGCTCCAATCAAGAGACATAGGGTGGCTGAGTGGATAAGAAAGCAAGACCCTTGCATATGCTGTATACAAGAGATTCACCTCAGATCAAAAGACACACACAGGCTAAAAGTGAAGGGTTGGAGTAAGATATTTCATGCAAATGGAAATGAGAAAAAAGCTGGAGTTGCAATACTTATTTCTGACAAAATAGACTTTAAAATGAAGAAAATATTAAAAGACAAAGATGGGCACTATGTAATAATAAAGGGATCGATCCGACAAGAGGACATAACCCTAGTAAACATCTATGCACCCAACATAGGAGCACCTAAATATATAAAACAGATATTGACTGACATAAAGACAGAGATCAACAGTAACTCTACCATAGTAGGGGACTTCAACACACCTCTGACAACAAGGGATAGGTCTTCCAGACAGAAAATCAATATGGAAACAACAGCCTTAAATGATACATTGGACCACTTGGATTTAATCGATATTTTCAGAGCATTTCACCCCAATGCTGCAGAATACACGTTCTTCTCAAGCGCACATGGAACATTTTCCAAGATAGACCATACGTTAGGCCACAAAACAAGTCTTGATGAATTTAAGAAAATTGAAATCATACCAATTGTCTTCTCTGACCACAGTGCTATGAAATTAGAAATGAACTACAGGAAAAAACTGGAAGACACGCAAATTCATGGAGGCTGAATAATATGTTATAAATAATGAATGGGTCAAGCAGGAGATCAAGGAAGAAATCAAAAGATATCTCGAGACAAACGAAAATGAAAACACGACAATCCAAAATCTATGGGATGCCACGAAAGCAGTCAGTCCTAAGAGGGAAATTCATAGCATTGCAGGCCTACCTAAAGAAACAAGAAACATCACTAATCAACGGTTTATCTTCACACTCAAGGAATCTGGAAAAAGAACAGCAAAATAAGCCCAAAGGGAGTACGAGGAAGGAGATGATAAAGATCAGAAAGGAAATAAATGAAATAGAAACCAGAGAAACAACACAAAAGATCAATGAATCCAAGAGTTGCTTCTTAGAAAAGAGAAACAAAATTGACAAACCTTTAGCCAGACTCATTAAAAAAAAAGAGAGAGAGGACCCAAATTAATAAAATCAGAAATGAAAGAGGAGAAGTGACAACAGACACCGCAGAGATACAAAAAATCCTAAGAAATTACTATGAGCAATTATATGCCAACAAATTTGACAACTTGGAAGAAATGGACAAATTTCTAGAGGTGTACAACCTTCCAAGGCTAACTCAAGAAGAAACAGAAAACTTGAATAGACTGATTACCACCAGGGAAATTGAATCAGTCATCAACAATCCCCCAACAAACAAAAGCCCTGGACCCTGTAAAGGTCCAGGCTTTACAGGTGAATTTTACAAAACGTTCAAAAAAAATTATCACCTATTCTCCTCAAGCTCTTCCAAAAAATCCAGAAGGAGGGAAGTCTCCCAAACACTTTTTACGAAGCCACTATCACCCTGATCCCAAAATCAGACAAAGACACCACAAAAAAAGAAAACTACAGGCCAATATCTCTAATGAACATAGATGCAAAAATCCTCAACAAAATACTAGCGAACAGAATTCAGCAATACATTAAAAAGATCATACACGATGATCAAGTGGGATTCATCCCTGGTATGCAAGGGTGGTTCAACATCCGCAAATCAATTAATGTGATACACCACATTAACAAAATGAAAAATAAAAACCACATGATCATATCAATAGATGCAGAAAAAGCATTTGATAAAATCCAGCAGCCATTTATGATAAAAAACTCTTAAGAAAGTGGGAATAGAGGGATCATATCTCAACATAATAAAGGCCACATATGATAAACCCACAGCTAACATCATACTCAATGGGGAAAAGCTAAAACCATTCCCCTTAAGATCAGGAACAAGGCAAGGTTGCCCACTTTCTCCACTTCTATTCAACATAGTGCTGGACGTTCTAGCCACAGCTATCAGACAAGAAAAAGAAATAAAAGGCATCCAAATCGGTAAGGAGGAAGTAAAATTGTCATTATATGCAGATGATATGATACTATACATAGAGAACCCTAAAGACTCCACCAAGAAACTATTAGAGCTGATAGATGAATTTAGTAAAGTAGCAGGATACAAAATTAATATTCAGAAATCAGTTGCATTTGTATATACCAATAATAAAACATCAGAAGGAGAAATTAAAAAAGCAATCCCATTTACAATTGCTCCAAAGACTATAAAATACCTGGGAATAAATTTAACCACAGAAGTAAAAGACCTGTACTCAGAAAATTATAAGACACTGAAGAAAGAAATGAAAGAAGATACAAATAGATGGAAACACATACCATGTTCATGGATAGGAAGAATTAATATAGTTAAAATGTCCATACTGCCTAAGGCAATATACATATTCAACGCAATTCCTATCAAACTACCAAAGACGTTTTTCACAGAAATAGAACATATAATCCTAAAATGTATATGGGACCATAAAAGACCCCAGATAGCCTCAGCGATCTTGAGAAATAAAAACAAAGAGGGAGGTATAACAATACCTGACATCAAAGTATACTACAAGGCTACAGTAATCAAAACAGCATGGTATTGGCATAAAAACAGACACATAGATCAATGGAACAGAATAGAGAGTCCAGAAATAAATCCATGCCTATATGGCCATTTAATCTACGACAATGGAAGCAAGAATGTATGGTGGGGTAAAGACAGTCTATTCAATAAATGCTGCTGGGAAACCTGGACAGACACATGCGAAAAAATGAAGCTGGACCACCTCCTTACACCATATACAAAAATAAATTCAAAATGGCTTAAAGACTTAAATGTAAGATCTGAAACCATAAAATTCCTAGAAGATAATATAGGAAGAAACTTCACAGACATTACCCGGAGTAAGATTTTTACTGATATATCCCCTCGCGTGAGGGAAGTAAGAGAAAAAATAAACATGTGGGATTACATCAAACTAAAAAGTTTTTTCACAGCAAAGGAAACCATCAATAAAACAAAAAGGGATCCTACTGAATGGGAAAAGATATTTGCCAATGCTATATCTGATAAGGGGTTAATATCGCAAATTTATAAAAAACTCACATGCAAAAAAACAAACAACCCAATTAAAAAATGGGCAGAGGACATGAAGAGACATTTTTCTAAAAAGGACATACAGATGGCAAACAGACATATGAAGAAATGCTCAACCTCACTAATCATCAGAGAAATGCAAATAAAAACCACAATGAGATACCACCTCACCCCAGTCAGAATGGCTATCATCGATACATCAACAAACAACAAGTGCTGGCGTGGATGTGGAGAAAAGGGAACGCTTGTGCACTGTTGGTGGGAATGCAGATTGGTGCAGCCACTATGGAAAACAGTATGGAGGTATCTCAAAAATCTGAAAAAAGAACTACCTTATGATCCAGCAATCCCACTCCTAGGTATCTATCCGGAGAAATCCAAAACTCCAATTCAAAAATCTTTATGCACTCCTATGTTTATTGCAGCACTATACACAATAGCCAAGACATGGAAACAACCGAAATGCCCATTGGTAGACGACTGGATTAAGAAACTATGGTACATTTATACAATGGACTATTAACGCAGCCATAAAGAATAAAGAAATCTTACCATTTGCAACAGCATGGATGGACCTAGAGAACATTATGTTAAGTGAAATAAGTCAGACAGAGAAAGACAAATACCCTATGATCTCACTTATATGCGGAATTTAAAGAAAAGACTAAGGGAATGAACTAATCAGAAACAGTCTCAGAGACAGAGAGGAAAAACTGAGGGTTGCTAGAGGGGCGAGCTGGTGGGAATAAGGGGGAAGGTGAGGGGTTTAGAAAACAGTCAGTAACCACAAGATGGCCATGGGGTTTTGAAAATTAATTTGGGGAACAGAATCAATAATGTAAAGATTTTGTAGGGTGTCCGATGGACACGTGTCCCATTTGAGAGACCACCTCAGGGATGATGTAGATGCCTGATCACTGCACTGTACTCCTGAAGCTGAACAATAATGAATGCCAACTGTAATTTTATATATACATATGTGTATATATATATATATGTATGTATGTATATATATGTATGTATATACTTACAAGAAGCGGAGTACAGCATTAGGAATAGAGACAGTGGAAATGTAATGGCTCTGTGCGATGTCAGAGGGGTAGTGGATGGGGGGCTCACACAGTGTGAGGGATATAAATTATAAACGTCTAAGTATTGCTTTGTCTTGTGCACCTGAAACTAAAAAAAAAACACCAAAAACTAAGGCTATAACAAGAGACAAGGAAGGACCCATAATCTCACTTCTGGGTATTTATCCAAAGAAACACTAAAGGCTACTTTGAGGGAATGTGTGCATCCATATGTTCATTGCAGCATTATTTACAATGGCCAAGATGTGGAGGCAGCCTGGGTGTCTGTTGATGGGTGAATGGATAAAGAGTAGGAGGTACATATATGCAATGGAATATTGCTCTGCCAGGGAAGGGAAGGGTTCTCACCATCTGTGGTGGCATGGATTGGACCTGGAGCATATTGTGCCGAGTTGAGTATGTCAGACAGAGAAAGGCAGATGCAATGTGATTTCACTTATATATGGAATCTAAAGAACAAAATAAACAAACAGTCAAAACAGAAACAAAGTCATAGATACAGAGAACATTTTGATGGCTGCCAGATTAGGGGGGGGGGGGGGGTTGGAGGTGTGTGAAAAAGGGGCAGGGATTAAGAAGTACAAATTGGTTGTAACAAAGTAGTCATGGGGATGTAGGGTACAACATAAGGAATATAGTCAATAACATTGTAATAACTATATATGGTGTCAGATGGGTACTAGATTTATTGGGGTGATAGATGGGATGAGAGTTGAGGGCAGGGTGAAAAGGTGAAGGGATTAAGTACAAATTGGTAGTTACAAAATAGTCATGGGGATGTGAAATACAGTATGGGGAATACAATCAATAATATGGTAATAACTATGGATAGTGCCAGGTGGGTACTAGAGTAGTCAGGGGGATCACTTCTTAAATTATACAAATGTCTAAGCACTATGCTGTACACCTAAAATTAATATAAACTAACATTGAATGGCAACTGTAATTGAAAAGTTAAAAAGGGAGGGTGAAAGGTGAAGGGAAATAAGAGGTTCAAATTTCCACATCTAAAACAAATAAGTCATGGGGATGTAATGTACAGTGTAGGGAATGTAGTCAATAATATTGTGCTAGCATGGTACGGTGTCAGATGGTTGCTGGACTTATCATGGTGATCACTTCTTTAGGTATATAAATGTTGAATAACTATTTGTACACCTGAAACTAATATAATATTATATGTTAACTATATTTTAATAAAAATCTTTTTTAAAATATTAAATGAGATAATGTGTGAAAGTACCTGTCACTTACTAGTCATAGGTAAGGTACATATGTTCCCTGAGCCTCAGTTTTCTGATTTGAAATATGGGGTCATCACGAAGTTACCATGAAGATAAAATAAAATGATGTGTTTTGTAAAAAGTGTTCTATAAATTGAAATGCTATTTAAATGCTATTTAGTTATTATTATAACAAGTGTACTATACTACAAGGAGTGAAACTTAAATGGCCCTCATTCCACATTTGCTGAGTGAATGAGTGGTGGAATGAGACACCATTTGTCTATTCCAGGTTCAGATGTTTGTCAAAATAAGGATGCCCTGGAAAGCAGAAGAGGTCTTATCAGATTACTACCAGACTGATTTTTCTGCCAGATCCATATGAAGCTTGCCCATCCCCAAGAGCCAGCATCCTGGAAGCTCCAAGGACAAAAATGAGGCCGCTTTGCCGCAGTGCCCTTGCTTCACCGTGGAGATACACAGCCTGTTTGATGTGAGATGATGCAGCTGAGAAGCCATCTCTGTAAGACGTTAATTCTGATTCATCTTCCAGGAGCAGGAACAGGTTGTACTAAGTTGCCCTTCCTATTTTTCCCCTGTGATGGATGGTGTGCAGATAGCAAGGAGCGGGCTGGCCATGGTGGTGAGTCTGTAAAGCTAACAGTCTGTATATGGATCAGATACGCGCACAGCTGGGCCACAGAGGACATTGCCCTAACCAACAGAACTGCCTGCCCTCTCCATTCTCACATGGAGATTTTCACGTGTATGTTCTAGAGCTCCCACTCCATTGCAAACTCCTAGATGAAGGAGATCATGGCTCCTGCTGCATGTGAATTTCTCCTACTCAGTTTAGTTCAGAACGACCAGAACTCTAATTCACGGAAAGGAGGGGAGCCCAGGACTGAGGGCCTTTAGCAAAACTGGTGAAGCCGTTCCACTTCATCTTAACTACATTCATTTTGGTGCTCTTCACTCTCCCAAGACACTTTAGGGAGTGCAAGAATTTTCCTATGTTGCATTTCTCACGATCCTATGGGTAACAGATTTAGTAAAATATATATATATATATATATATATATATATATATATATATATATATATATATATATATATATATATATATATATATATATATATATATATAAAATGTTCACTGAGTCCATATGTATTAGACACTGCAAGCTGTACACATACGATATCTGCCAATTAAGTTCATAAATTTGCCACCGTGCACTTACATTGGCAGCACTGTACAAGCAGCTCAGTAAGGTTTCATAACCTTGGTGTATCAGTGTCTCACAGCTGTGTTCCTGTCGACGTGTGGCGGTGTCTTGCTGAGTGGTGCTCATCATTGTTGTTGTGTGTTTTTGTGTGTCGTCGTGAGAATGTCTGAGCTTGAATTAGAGCAACGAACAAACATTAAATTTCTTGTTAAACTTGGCAAGAGTGGAAGTGAAATCAGGGACATGTTAGTCCAAGTTAATGGGGATAATGCCCTGAAGGCAACAGCAGTGTACAAATGGATTAAATGTTTTTCTGAGGGTAGAGAACGTGTCACTGATGGCGAGGTCAGGGTGGCCAGTAACGAGCAGAACTGAAAAAAGCATTGCAAAAGTTCGTCAAATTGTGCGTCAAAATCATCAGCTGACTGTGAGAAGCATAGCAGACCAAGTAAACATCAATAGAGAAACAGGAAAATCTTAACTGAGAATCTTGGCAAGAGAAAGAAAGGTGTGTCCAAAAATGGTCCCGAAGGAGCTCAGTGATGAACAAAAACAAAGGAGAGTCAAAATTTGCCAAGACCTTTCGGAGAGGCAAGATGATGTTTTGAGCTGTGTTATCACTGGTGATGAAACATGGGTGTACCAATACGACCCTGAAACAAAACATCAAAGTGCACAATGGAAGTCAGCCAATTCTCCATGAGTCCAAGTTCCATGAGTCCAAATCAAGGGTCCAAATGATGTTGCTAATCTTCTTTGATATCAGAGGGATTATTCATCATGAATTTGTACCAACTGGACAAACAGTTAACCAAGTTTACCTTTGGAAGTGCTGAAAGGGCTGCGTGAAAAAGTTAGACAACCTGAACTTTTCACCAACAATTCATGGCTCTTGCATCACGACAATGCACTAGCTCACCCTGCAATGTCTGTGAGGGAGTTTTTAGCCAGTAAACAAATAACTGTACTGGAACACCTTCCCTACTCACCTGAGCTGGCCCCCAATGACTTCTTTCTTTACCCAAAGATAAAGGAAATATTGAAAGGAAGACATTTTGATGACATTCAGGGCATCAAGGGTAATACGACTACAGCTCTGATGGCCATTCCAGAAAAGGAGTTCCAAAACTGCTTTGAAGGGTGGACTAGGCGCTGGCATCAGTGCATAGCTTCCCAAGGGGAGGACTTCTAAGGTGACCATAGTGACATTCAGCAGTGAGTATCTCGTACACATGCATGTGTGTGTACAAGCTCTACTGCAGGGCAGAATAGTGTAGCCATCATGAGTGTTGACTTTACAGTAGGCTAATCTGAGCTCAAATCCTGGTTCTACCTTTATTAGTTGTGTGGCTTCAGGCATGTTATTTAATATCTTGAAGCCCTACCCCCACCCTTCTGCACTCTTAAGGGACATGAGAACCCTGGTTTTCATTAACTAGTGTGAATTGAAAACCCTTAATATGTTAAAGGGCATCTGCTTGTCTAAAATGCTGAACTTTTCCAGTGGAAGGCACCTTAGAAGGAGATCTGGAAAGAGTTAGTCTTGGCTCCAAAATCCACCAATTGTGGAACCTTGGGGAAGTAAAATAACCTGAGAATCAGTTTCTTCACCTCTAACATGGGGATAATATTAATGCCTATCTCATATTGTTGTGAAGATTAAGTAAGACAGTGTCTCTGAATCACCTAGCCCAGCACCTTACTCTTCTTGTTACTAAACCACCAAACAGACGAAGAAGCAGAGGCTCAGGAGTCAAGTAACTTGCCAAGATCATACACCTGGGATTTGAACCCAGGTTTCTGAGACCAAGAGCAGTGGTGTCACTATTGGGGGGCAATGGCTTGCTGCTCCCCTGCATAAAAACATAGCCAGTTTTCACAGGTGCTGTGAAGGCTTTACTCCAAAGAATAATGGTGAGCATTCAGGTACCACAGACGAGTGGGAGAGAGCTCTTCGCACAGGAGGCGCAGTGGGGAAATAGAACAGTTTACCTTTACTAACTGACTTTCTTTTTACCATATGCTGGTTCCAAGTTAAAATAAGTCTAGCCAACCCCCAAAGCCACCCACTAGCTTCAACTTGACTGAAATGAGCTGAAATAGAGTGATAGCACCATAAGATGCCCACAGAGAAGGGTCAGGTGGGTCAGGAGCAGAGGTTTAGTACAAGAGCCGGAGGAAGGCCCTTCAGCAAGGCCTGAAGAGAGGCGGTACCTTTTCTTTAACCTCCAAAGAATGACAGGAGCCATTCTTGACCTGATGGCTCTTGACAGGGGCATGCATAGCAAGGTGCTCTTAACCTGCAAATAGAAAGGGATTTGGAGGTTGCAAACACATCTGTCAGTGGGCTGTGAGGAGAAGGGTGGAAAGGAAGTCCATTACAAGTTAAAAAGAATGCAGCAGGTGCACTTGGGTTTTGCCCTTTTTTTCCCCTCCAATATTTGGCCTTTTTACTTATGGCTTGCTCACGTCTGGGGGGATAATCCTTCATGGTACATTGGCATGTACACTGTGGCCTCAGACAAGAAGAACCTCTTGGCTTCTTAACTCATGCATACTTAACCGGGGCGGGCAGCAGTCCCCACCCATCCCACCTGCAGTGACTTCATAAGCTCTGGGTTCCAGTGCAATCCCTGGCTAGAGCCACAGCTTCAGGAGCAGCCTGTGGGGTGGAGAAGCCTTCCTAGCAAGGATTTCTCTGGCAGGGCACAGATTAATTTGTGGCCTAGGAGAGGAGAGAGAACCAGAGATTGGAAGGTTGGCTTGGTTTTGGGTATAGGTCAGTGGTTCCCAAACCTGTTTGCACAAAGAGCTTCCAGACCCACCAGTGCCCACACATTATGTAACCCCACACATTATGTCATTGCTCTCAGGTGTGTCCTAGGCTTTGGAAGATTTAAAAGTCCCCTTGGTGATGCTAATGTGCAGTCAAGTTAGAGATCGCTGCTCTAGGACCCCTCAGAGAAGGAGCTCTTCTTCCCACCCAGCCTCCACCTCTCCCACCCCAACACAGGGGTCATCTCTGTGGGGACCTCACAGACTGCTGGGTAGGGGGAGTCCAGTGCAGCACAACCAATTTAACTCTAAGTTGTCCGAAAAAAGGGATTGTAGGGCACCGGAAAAGTGCCTAGTGGCTTTCAAAACATCTCTGCCACCTATCCCCTAACACCTGCAGTTCCTTTCACTGAGACAAAGCTCTTTATTCCACAGCGAGAAACAAGGCTTAAAACAGCAACACCCTTGAGAGAAGAAAGAGTGACTCAAATTCATGATAAGATATTAATGCCTGATGAGGAGGGAGACAGAAGACTTAGCCATGTTGCCTGCCCATGAAAACAGTGAAGATAGAAGGGGTCCCCTCATTTTAGCAATGAGGAAATGAAAGTCTCAGAGGTGTGGTGCAACCAGGCCAAGGCCATCTGTTCAGCAGGTTCAGCTGCGGAGCCTAGGGGCAGAGGTTAATTCTTTCACTCCTGACACAAAATGAAGGTGCATCCCATGGATGTCAGTGGTGGATCTTTTTATCAGACATCGTACTGTCCCCAAACGGCATTTGGAACTATGTCAAAGCGTTTTTTGATTGTTAACAATTCCTGTGGGTGCTGTTGGCATTTAGTAAGCAGGGCCCAAGGACACTAAGTGTCCTGCAATGTGGGGCAGTGCTGCCCAAGGAATAACTGTCTGGCCGAAACGCTATCAGTGTCCCCGGAGAGAAACACTATTAATCCTTAGGCTGCCGTAACTTATGAGGCCCTTATCTCCCTCAGCCCATTATAGGAACACTGGTCCCCTGTTTACTGATTTGGCAATGACGTTGGCAGAGGAAGGTACTGCCCCCAGGTAGGCTCTACAGGAACTGTGAGGCCAGTGCATGGGCAGCTGGGTTTCCCACAGGCTTCTGCCACATTGTCCCACTTCTGTAGCTAAGCCCTGAGTACAAGGGAGGCTCGAGACCCCGATACCAACTTCAGATCAGAGGAGAAAAATTCCCTTGGGTGGCATTCAGCATAGCCCGTTTCTGCTGAGACCATCCCTTTTCTGGCATGAGACCTGGACAAAGAGTCAGACCAAATGACCATCTGCCTTCTGTTCAGTCGGAGTGGCCTTGGTCCCCTGTGGATGCCACATAAAGCATAGGACTTGCAGGGAGGGCTGCCCTTTCTTGAACAGACAGGACATCACCCCATTTTGCCAGGGCCCTGAGTAGTGAATGTGGGCATTCACACTGCTGGCTGATGGCTTTCAGGGGTTACCCTTCTCCTCTCTATCCAAAGATATTTATGTTATCTTGATCTGATAGTGGAGCAAGGTTAGATTGATGGGCTATTATCATGTAGTGAAACAGTCCAAGGCTATTTTATTCACTGGGCCAGTCATGCATGCTCTCGAGCCTCAGTTTCCTCATCCATAAAGAGGGTACTAATGCTGCTTGTCTTATCACAGTGAGGATCAAATGAGGCAAGTGTGTAAAATTGTGTGACAGCCTCTAAAGATTTATGCCAAGCCCTCCCTATGTTGGGGGGAGGAGGGGAAAGATGGGGGGCACTTATGTTCTCATCACCTTCCCATGCACTCAATGCCCCTCTGTCTCCAGGGCCCACACCTGCATACCTTGGGCCTGGCAGGGCTTAGCTCTCCTGGTTCACTGTCCCCAGCGACTGTCTCCCACATCTTGCCCACCTAGGACAAATCTCATGATATACTCCACGGTGCCTGTTACCTGCCCATGACCAGCACCCTAATACTTTAGGAAGAAAGAGTTGTGGGGGGGGGGACCTACAAAGAAATCAGCCAGACCTGTCAGCAGTGGTTTCTGTCAGACTTTACATTCAGGAAGATGAGTTGACATTTATGATGGGATGCTTTATTTCAGTGGTAAATAACCTCTAATGGTATAGGTCATTACACTAATTATAGAGGATAATTAATTTTCTAATTTTTTTTTAGGTAGGCACATATTACAAAAGAAATGTAATTCATTCCTTTTCTTCCTGGGCAGATATAACAGGGCTCATCCCACCATCCTGCCCCACCAGAACCTGAGCCGGCAGGGAACATGTTCCTCTCCCTAGACCAAGATATCCCTAGAGCTTACAAAGAACCCACAGCCTTCTCTTCCTCCTTACATGTTGTTCTCATTCAAAAGCTCTTTCCTTGCCACCAACGGAGGGTGGTTTTCATTAGATCTGCCCAGTTTCCCTTAGGCATTGGGCTAACGGGCTGGTGCTTATTTTCAAGGCTTTGATTGAAGACCTGCCTCATGCCCTTCATGGCGCAGCAGCTGGCAAAACCAGCCAGCTGCTCACAGCACCATGTCACCACACGCACTCACACCTCTGAGCCTCTGCTTTTATGGTCCCTACCATCTGGATGCCCAGACAGTCCCTTTCCATGTGAACCCCATCAACCATGGTTGGGCTCAGCCTTCAGCTCAATGACCATAATTCTTTGCATGAGTTTATCTTTACAACATCCAGAAGGGAACTTTGGGAACTCCTATGCCAGGCACATTGCATATATTATCTAATTTAATTTTCAAGGGAGTTTCCAACACCCTTATTTTGGAGCTGAGGAAACTGACGCTCAAGAAGCTTAAGTGCCTTGTCCCGGGTCACACACCTGCAAACGTGGCCAAGCTGGGGTGGGCGTCAGGCCCACAGTCCATGCATTTTCTCCTGCCCCCTGGCCCCACTATCTACAGTCCTCATCTTATCAGGCATTAGGCTCCTCATGGCCCCTCCAGACCTCATGAGGATTCCATTTTCCAAACTCCTACAGCTCTGATCAAGAATACTCTTATTCCGCAAGAAGAATCTCTGCACCCTCCATGGTCCCCTATTTCCCACAAAGACTATCATGGACCTGGGCACTGGGATTTCTCAATCATTACCCTGACAATTTAAAGGCACTTAGGTTTTGTAGAACCCTTTCATCACATATTGCATTTGAATCACACAATATTTCTCTGAGGAAGACATTGGTACATCATTATTCCAATTTTAAAGATGATAGACTGGGGATTTCCAGTCAAAATGGCAGAGTAGTAAATGCTATGCTGGCCTCCTCTCATGGCCACATCAAATTTATAACTAAACTACAGAATAACCATCACTGACAATTGCCTAAAGTCTAGCTGAACAAAAGTCCTACAACTAAGGACATACAGAAGAAGCCACGTTGAGACTGGAAAGAGGAGCAGAGATGCAGAATGGGCTGGTCCCACGCCTGTGTATGACCATTAAAGATTGGGAGGGATATCTTAGCTGTGCAGGCCCACCCCCTGGAGGAGTGAGGGGTCCCAGTCCCACACCAGGCTCCCCAGCCCAGGGCTCCCTGGAGAGGAAAGTCCCCATAACTTCTGGTTATGAAAACCAGCAGAGGTTGTGGCTGGGTGAGACAGAGGGCGGCTAGAGTCCAAAGTGTTCCTTTTAAAGGGCCCATGCATGAACTTATTTACTGATGGACTCACTTGCTCTGAGCTCCAGCACTGGGGTGGAAGCTTGAAAGGTGCCAGGGACATATAGGGAGGAAAAAAGTTGTCTGGATTAACGGCAAGGGCTGGAGGGTGGCATTCTCCCAGACAGAAGTGTTGGCAGAATCCATTGTTCCTTAGTCAGGCCCTACCCCCTCCCAGCATGTAGATGCAGGCAGCTGCCATATCTGAGCCTCCATCAACCTAACTAACACCTGTTCATCTGCCGCTCCCTGGTGATTCCCTTAGACCCCATCCTACCCTACTTTTGGGCACACCCAAGTCACCTTCAGTGGCTTTTTCATACAAATGGCCTGCCTTGGCTCATGTTGCATATTTTCCTAAAATCTTTCAAAGATTCAAAGTGCTGAAACAAGCAGCATCTAACTTTGGTGTGTCCTCTACTTCTTGCTGAGCAGCCCCAAGTGAAACTAAAGGCAATCCAGCATCAATTTTTGGCTTGGCCTCTTGAGGCACCTCCAAGCCCAGTGCGAGTGACTGCCATCTGTGATTGCTTTGTGGCTTACGCCACGTGGCCCCATGCAGGCTGGGGCTGAACTAGGCCTGTGGCAGGGCCCCTCTCAGGAGGCCCTGGGGCCAGCACATCCAGTGGCCAGCTTCAGACCGAGCCGGAGTATCACCTGTCTGTCTCCATGGGTGACGCACCCAAAGGGAATCCTGTTCCATAAGGTCAGCACTGCACAACAACTCCTCCACTGTAATCATGGCCAGTCTTCACAACCAATCAGTCCGAGTGTCAATCCCTTCCATTGACATACAAACAGCAACCAAGGCTCAACTACAACAGAAGGGCACAGACAACCCTACATAAGGGACACATCTGCAGCACCCAGTTTAGGTGATCAGGGAGGTTGTACCAGTGGGCCCCACAGGAGACCTACTACATAAGGCAACTCTACTAAGATCAAGAGGCATAGCAGCCCTACCTACTACATAGAAACAAACACAGGGAGGCAGCCATAATGAGAAGACAAATAAATATATCCCAAATAAAGAACAGAACAAAGCTCCAGGAAAAGAACTAAACAAAATGGAGACAAGCAGTCTACCAGATGCAGAGTTCAAAACACTGGTTATAAGGATGCTCAGTGATCTTAGGGAGAACTTCAACAAAGAGATAGGAAACATAAAAATGGAGATAGAAATAAAAAAAAAGAATCAGTCAGAAATAAAGAATACAATAACTGAAATGAAGAACACTCTAAAGGGAATCAAGAGTAGATTAAAGGAAGCAGAGGATCGAATCAGCAATTTAGAAGATAATGCAGCAAAAACACCCAATCAGAACAGCAAAAAGAAAAAAGAATCCAAAACAATAAGGATAGTTTAAGGGTCTCTGGGACAATGTCAAGCATACCAATTTTTGAATCCTTGGGGTACCAGAAGGAGAAGAGAGAGAGCAAGAAATTTAGAACCTATTTGAAGAGAGAGAGCAAGAAATTTAGAACCTATTTGAAGAAATATTGACAGAAAACTTCCCTAACCTGGTGAAGAAAATAAATATACAAGTCCAGGAAGTGCAGAAAGTCCCAAACAAGATAGATCCAAAGAGGTCCACACCAAGACACATCATAATTATAATGCCAAAGTTTAAAGACAAAGACAGAATCTTAAAAGCAATAAGAGAAAAGCAGTTAGTTACGTACAAGGGAGCTCCCATAAGTCTGTCAGTTGATTTCCCAACAGAAATTTTGCAGGCTAGAAGGGATTGGCTCATAATATTCAAAATGAAAAAACAAACAAACAAAAAAAAAAACAAGGACCTACAACCAAGATTACTCTACCCAGCAAAGTGATCATTTAGAATCAAAGAACAGATAAAGAGCTTCCCTGATGAGAAAATGCTAACGTAGTTCATCACCACCAAACCAGTATTACAAGGAATCTTAGAGGGACTTCTGTAAGATGAAAAATAAATAAATAAATAATATGAATAGTAAAATGGCAATAACTACATATTTATTAACAATTACTTTAAATGTAAATGGATTAAATGCTCCAATCAAAAGATAGGGTGGCTGAAGAAAACAAGACTCTTACATATGCTGCCTACAAAAAACTCGCTTTAGATTGAAAGCCATACACAGACAGAAAGTAAAGGGATAGGACGAGATATTTCATGGAAATGGAAACAACAACAAAAAGCTGATGTAGCAATACTTATATCAGACAAAATAGACTTTAAAACTAAGGCTATAACAGGAGACAAGGAAAGTCCCAGTGATCCCACTTCAGGGTATTTATCCAAAGAAACCCAAAGAGCTACTTTGAGGGGACCTGTGCATCCATATGTTCATTGTACCATTGTTTACAATGGCCAAGATGTGAGGCAGCCTACATGTCTGTCAGTGGATGAACGTATAAAGAGGTGGTAGATATACATAATGGAATATTGCTCAGCCGTGGTAAGGAAGGGGTTATTGCCATCTGTAGTGGCATGGATGGACCTGGAAGGTATTGTGCTGAGTGGAGTACGTCAGACAGAGGAAGAGAGATGAAATGTGATTTCGCTTATATGTGGAATCTAAAGAACAAAATAAACAAACAAACAAAACAGAAACAAACTCAGATATAGAGAATATTTTTATGATTTCCAGCTGGGAGGGGTTTAGGAGAGTGGGTGATAAGGGGAAAGGGATTAAGAAATATAAATTGGTTGTTACAAAGTAGTCAATAGGATGTAGGTTATAGCATAAGGAATATAGTCAATAATATTGTAGTAACTCTGTATGGTGTCAGATGGGTACTAGATTTATTGGGGTGATAGATGGGAGGTGTGTTGGGGGTGGGGTAAAAAAAGTGAAGGGATTCAGAAGTACAAATTGGTAGTTACAAAATATTCACGGGGATGTAAAGCACAGGGAATATAGCCAATAATATGGCAATAACTATGTATAGTGCCAGGTGGGTACTAGACTACTCAGGGGGATCACTTCTTAAATTATAAAATGTCTAAGCACTATGCTGTACACCTGAAACAAATATAAAATAATATTTAACGTCAACTATAATTGAACAATTAAAAATGGTGGGGAATAAATGGTGCAGGGGGATAAGAGGTTCAAATTTGTATAAAACAAATAAGTTGTGGGGATGTAACGTACAGCATAGGGAATATAGTCAATAATATTGTGATAACGTGGTTTGATGGCAGACGGTTGCTGGACTTATCATGGTGATCGCTTTTTTAGGTACATAAATGTTGAATAACTATGGTGTATACCTGAAACTAATATAATATTGTATGCTAGCTATATTTAATAAAAATGCTTACAAATAAAAGATGAGAACTGAGATGCCCAGCTGGGCATCACAGCTGGGTGGACGTAAAGACAAAACTAGAATCAGATCCCCTGCCCTGTGTCCAGAGGTTTCCCATTGGCTTATAGAACTGAGTAAAGGATGGCATGAATACTTTCACTTTCCCAAACCCACAGGACAGCCTCTGTGCATGGCCTTTCCTGGTGTAGGAGAGCAGATGTTCCCCGTGTCCTCAGTGTTGAGGGGGGATCAGCAGGGGCCTGAGTCCCTGGCAGGTCCGCCTTCCCTGCCCAGCCTTCTGGTATAGTCAAAACCACTGGTTTTAAAGCAGGACAAGCCTTCCCAGCTCACTACACACCCTCCCTCCTGGATCTTGCCTTTTCCAGGGCTTCTGTTTATTACTACTGCACTGTTGGCCCCTCAGTCTGTGAGTCCCATCCCAGCCTCTCCCCTGAGCGTTAGCTTGCCAGCTCACCCTCTCCCCTCATACAGCTCTTCCTCCAGACTTCATTCATTCAAAAGATATTTGTACACCCATGTTCACAACAACATAATTCACAATAGCCAAAATGTGGAAGCAAACCAATTGTCCATCGACGGTTGGATAAACAGAAAGTGGTATATGGAATATGATTTGGCCTTAAAAATGAAGAAAATTATGACAACACTACAACATGGATGGACTTTTAAGATATTATGCTGAGTGAAATAAGCCAGATACAAAAGAGCAAATACCGTGTGATTCTACTTATATGAGGTACCTAGACTAGTCAAATTCATGGAGACAAAAAATAGAATGGTGGTTGCCAAGGGCTGTGGGGAAGGGGGATGGGGAGTTACTGTACAATGGGCACAGAGTTTCAGCTTGGGAGGATGAGAAAGTTCTGGAGGTGGATGGTGGTGAGGTGATGGTAGTGTAACAATATGAATGCAGTCAATGCCACTGAACTGTACCCTTACAAATAATTAAAATGGTAAGTTCTATGTAATGTTTATTTTACCATAATTTTAAAAATCCTTCTTGTGTTTAAAAAATCCTTAAAAAAAATCCACTTCATGGACGGTGTAGATGCCTGACCACTGCACTGTACACCTGAAGCTGAAGCCGAGTAATATTGTATGTCGACTATAATTTAACATATTTATATATTCATGGTGTATCGAGTATACCATAGGGAATAGAGTCAATGGAATTGTAACAGCTGTATACGATGTCAGAGGGGTAGTAGATTGGGGGAGGGAGGTATCATTTCATGAGGGGTGAAATGTCTTATTATTGCATTGTTTTGTACACCTGAAACTAATAAAAAAATAAATTAATAAAACTGGAAGAAAAAAATCTTGGTCTATTATGTACCAGGCACTGTTCTAGGTTGTGGAGACACAGCAGTGAACAAAAGAGAGACAAAAATACCTGCCTTCATGAAGGTTACAATCTACTTGGGGAAGACAGAAAATAAACAAATAAGCAAACAGACATTGTAGGTCAAGTGGTTGATAAGTGCAGGGTAAAGGGGGAAGGAGAATGATATGGGGGTTGCTATTTCATATAAGGGTCAGGGAAAGCCCTCTGTCATAAGGTGATGCTGGAATACACACCTGAGGGACAGGATGGAGGGAGCTATGTGGATGGCTGAGAGAAAGGTGTTCCTGATAGAAAATGTGCAAGTGCAAGCAAGGGCCCTGAGGCAGGGGATCCAGCGTGACGGGAGCAGAATGAGCCAGGGTGAGAGACGGATGGGCCCGATCATGGAAGTCTCGTAGGCTGGACTTTCGATTCCATTAGTGTGATCTCCTTATTGCGTTTCACGGAACCATCACTTTTCCTGTCAGTTGGATTTCAGACCTTGGACTAACTTTGCTGCCATGAGTAAGAGCTTGGGATGAAGCCAGACTGCCTGGGCTCACATTCCAGCCTTCCCTTCCCAGAGGCAAAGACTTGAACAAGATGCCGACCAGCTCAGGCCTTATTTTCCTCATCCGTAAAATAGGGGTGATACTAATAATGCTTCCTTCATGTAGTGAGCACTCAGTAAGGGTCAGCTTTTATTACTTTGGCTTGCTTTGACTTTTTCCCTCTCTCTTGCACTCAACAGCCAAGTCCTACTAAATCCACCACAGTGGGCCCAGAGTTGCTCCTCACTTGGTCCTGTACCTCGAACACCTGGGACACATTCCTTGAAGGACAGCTAGGTTCCTGAGCATGAGACCCCACCACGTCCTGCATTGAACCTCTTCTACCCCTCTCTTCCTTCCCTTGGCCACTTACTCCACTTTGATTCTAAGCTTGCCTCTCCTCCTTAATCTGCTGCCTGCTGCTGCCTCCTAGATGGAACGTGAGCTTCTGTTGCTCACCCTGCATCCCTCAGTGGGCAGTCCTCCCAGCCTGCATATCCTGGCCTCTCCAGGATGCCCACCTTCACAGATCCTTGCCCATCTACCCTCCTCACCTTTTCTCTTCCCACCTCCTCAGTTCAGGCCCATCTTCTCCACACCCAGATACCGCCCTGGCTTCCCATATAGTCCTTCTGCTTCTACTTTTCCTTGGGTCGGATGTACCCATGTGGCTATCATGTTAGTCCTGCTCCTGTTTCCATCTGCCAAAGTCCCTCCACCATGTGGCCCCAGCCTGGCCCTGAGCCTAGCTAACCCAAGTGGTACGTGTACTTCCCAAACCCAGGTGAAAATTCGAAATGGCAGATTGATCAGTGTTAATGAAGCTTTAAAAAATTCCCCCAAACAGATCTAGGGCTTAAAGCAAAAGATGAAGAAGCACCAGCGCTACGTCAAGTGCAGATCTGCTCCACAGAGAGGAGGCCTGGTGATGTCTACTAGCATGCGTGGCTCTCTGGGGATGGTGTGAGGTGTGCATGTGCAGGGCACCTGGGGGCATGAAGGCTCAGTGGTGCTGCCAGACAAGGGCCTGTGGCAAGACAGCATCCCTGGTGCCCAGACTCTAGTGCTCCCAGTTACCAGCCCCCACCCAGCCCCGCCCAACCCTCTCCAGGTGGCCTGCATCCCTGCTGGGCTGATGGGGACTAGAAAGCTCCAAGCTTGCTCTTCCCCGAGCCAGGGCACCACAGAGCTTATGGCTGCCTGTGTTGAGGCCCGGGCAGGTAGGGAGTGCAGGGGTGGCCTGAGGGTCACATGCAGTGGCTTGATCTAGGGTCTGTGACTGTACCCAGAAGCCCTGGGGACAGAGGACAGGGCTCTCCCACCCCAAGTGGCAGCAGCCAGAGGTGCCTGGCCAGGCTGGGCCATGGGGATGAGAAACTATTAGTAAGACAGTCATGACAGAGATGGCAACAGAAAATGCAAGTGACAGACACAGACAATGGGAGAGACAGTCAGTGAGACTCAGAGAAGGCTCATAAGCTGTGGGAGGGGAGGGGGAGAGAGAGACTTTAACAAGAGAGGACAGCTTGATGCAGCCTCACCTGACCTAAGACAGAAAACTGACTGCAGGAGGTCACTCAAAGTCCCGGGGGAGAAATGGCCACCCCCGCCTCCACCACTGGGAAAGGAGAACAAGGAGGAGGGAAGAGACAGCAAGACAGGCAAAAGGGGGCTGGCCACACTACCTTGAATGGGTCATTGAATACACCTAATATGCCTGCTTACTGCTGATCAGCCTAACAAACAAAACTTAGCTCAGTGGCCTTGGAAACACGCAGATCTCTAATCCAAAACCTGGCAGCGACTTCTGCCATTGGGAACTTCTGCCATTGGAGGGAAAGGCGCCAACTGCTGAGGCTCCCAGAATGCTCTGGGGTATGGGTGGGGGTGGAGGAACAGAACAGGGAGGAGGTGGCAGACAACCCACCCTACCAAGGAGCCTCCCCCTAGGGGCAGAAGGAAAGTCCTAGTAGGCCTGTGTTTCCACCACCACTAACCCATGCTGACCACTCACTTGGCAGGTCTGGCAGGAGCTTTATGGCCCCGTTACACTGAGGCTCAAAGCAGCCATGAGAAATAAGAACTGGTGTTGTTTCCACATTATAGATGTGGAAACTGAGGCACAGAGTGGCAAAATAAGCCACCCAAGCTTACACAGCAGGTGAAAACAGGGCTTACACCAGGCCAGAGCAGACGGGGACCTTAGTAGAGTGGCAAAGCCTTTCACTTGCTGATGAGAATGGTACAACCAGAGAGGGAAAGTGACTGGTCCAGGACAGCATGGACTGTTAGACTTAGGAGGGACATTAGCAGTGAAGTAGTTGTAGCCTCCACCCCTACAGGAATATCTTCTACAGCCTCGTTATCGGAAGCTATCCATATGCTGTCTTAGATGCTCTCAGGGATAGAAAGCTTACCACCTCTCCGGAGGGGCCACTGCGTTTTCAGGCCACTCCAGATGTCAGTTTATAGTTAACAAGAATTAGGTCTCTCCAATCCCCACCTCTTGGCACTGGCTCTGCTTTGTCCTCGGCCTTTAGGCAGCCAAAGATGAGACTGTGCTTTCTCAAAGGCTTCTCTTCCAAACTTTGCTCATATGATGAGTTTCTGGCCCCTCACCAGCCTGAACCCACTCAAACTGGCCATTGAAGCAGTTGGTTCTGGGAGTTGAGATGCTACCAGCCAATATGATCAAAACACAAGTGCTTACAAGGTCGCACCAGAGTGCAGCCAAGACTTGTGTTAAGTTTTATGGCATTTCTCCAACATTTGCTCAGGTCTGAAATGGGGTTTTGTTGAGGGGAGTGAGCCCGAGAATTTTCCCTATTCAAAACATTCAGGCTCATGTGGGTCTCTTTTCCTTTGGTTTCTCCACATGTAATAGTACTTGTAATCCACTCATAATAATCAAAACTACCATTTATTAAGCACCATAAAAAGGGCTCTACATGTATTATCTCATTTAATTCTCCCAACAAAATGAGGAGATGAACATGGTTTATTAAAGCAAAGGAAACTGAGGCTTGCAGGAATTAACTTGCCTACGTTTATAGAGTGAGTGGTAACTTCAAAGTCAGGAATTCTAACCATTAGACTATATAGGCCCTCTTAGGAGAGGGCTGGTCCAGTTGGGCTCTAAGTTTCTCTCCAACCCTAGTCAATACCACCTTGCCCTTCAGCCTTCTGATCCAGAAAGACAACACAAAGCACAGTCTTCTTGTCTTGTGGGATTTGAGGTGACAACTCTCCTGAGAAGGGTGCTGGGAACAGTGCATGTCTCTGTGGCCTATGGGAACCCAGGCATCCATTGGCTGAGAGGTCATGTTTCCTGCCTGACCACACCTTGGCTAGCTGGTCACTGGCTTCCTTGTAGTGAAGGAGATTCTTCTCCTTTTTTTTTTTTATAACACATCTCCCAGCTGAGAGGCCTGGAGGCTTGGGGAGGAGACAGACACCACTCAATCCAGCCCTTGCTCTCTATCAGTGAAGAAGGAGGGCTCTGAGAGCTCTAAAAACTGGGTTAAAAATGGCTTGTCTGTACCTATCTTATCTGCTTTACACTGAAAGCCTTCAGCGCGTGGCAGCTTTTCACACGGAATTTTCCTTGCTAATCCCCCTTTGTTAGCTTTGATACTGACATTGCAATACCAGCCTTGTCGAGGCGATTTGAGAGGGATTACAGACCCTCAAGCCTTCAGCATGAGGGAGAAGAATGTTTTCTCAAATCAGAGACCTGTTTTCAAAAATAATCAAAGTGCAAATCCCTCCTCGGGATTGAAAGGTGGGGGAAGACACTCATCTCTTCAACATTCAACACAGCAAAACGGAAGCTCGTCATCCTCCCGGAGGGGGACAGAAGGTGCAGAGCCCCTGGCTGATTAACGTCATTGACCCTCCATGTCCTCCAGACTTGTATGCTTGCTAAGTAGGGCCCTGTGGGAGGAGGAAGGGTCAGATGGTTTAGCTTGGGTTGGCGTTGACCGTGACCCTGTTCTCTGAGTTGTACCATGAGCAAGGCAGGGAAAAAATAGGGCAGATTCAAATTCACTTTCAACAAATATATATTAATAACCTATCATGTGTTATATACCAGGCTGGGCATTGTGTATTGTGATGAATAGTTTTACCCTCGCCTTGAGGAAATCACAATCCAGCAAGGAAGGCAGCTACATACCCAGAGAATCTTGATACAGGACAGGTTGGGACAGGGGTTATCAGGGAGCAGCAAGTGACAGGGAAGGAGATTATCCCACTCTCCTAGAGGGCTTTCCTGGAGGCATGGGGGAACATGGATGAGAGTTGTGCTTCTTGTGGGCTGGAACCTTAGATGCCTCAAAAGGTTGTCCTGTACTGAGCAGAAAGGGGGCCAATGGGAATCAAGCAGATAGGCTCTGAGCAGGACTGTCACCACTGTGTGGCTGCTGGTGGGTCACTACACCCTTCCTAGACTCCACTTCATCCTGTGGCATTAAATTGCTCGGTGCTCCCCTTCTGCCTGACTTGGTAGACCAGGCCATCTTTAAGGCCCCTTCCAGATCCTACACTAGGCTTTAGAGGGTAACGAAAGGTCCAAGATGATGGGGCCTGCGGGCTTAATCCAAGTTGCCCAGGCCCTGTAATAAGCCTGGAGTCCATGATATCTGGAATTTTGCATTAGTGATTTCTCTTTAATGCTCTGTTGCCAGCAGCTGACCAGCAGTGCTCCAAGGCCACCTCCACCTGCAAATCCTCCTGTCAACCTCACCCACCCCTCACTTCTACCAACAAACTCGTGAATCTGGGCCCCCACTGCAAGGTGGCCCTGACGCCTCCAGACAGCCTTTATGGTCACAGATTAGGGCTTGGTGGATCCTATAGTCTCACTTGTCACAGGAGCTGGGCTTTCCTTTTCTGGTCTCAGAGGGAGCTGAAGTTGGGCGCCTCTGAAGAGCCAAGGCCTCTAGCAATAAATGGGCCTTGAATTTGGATTTGGTCTCTGACTCTGTGCTGTTGCTAGTTACAGAAAGAAGTGTGGCCAAGCCATAAACTCTCTCCTCCCTCTGATGGCACCACCATGCCTGTCATCCACCAAGCCCTGACAGGCTGCCCAACAATGAGCAAATTGCCCTGTGGTAGCTGATTAAAGATGGGGGTGCAGCCCCTGAGGTTACTTGAAGCTCAGGCTGCTCTCGAATGCATAACCCCAATATTTTCTTCTGAAGCAATTCTTCTGCCCTTTGATGTGCTGCAACGGCACACAATCACATTGGGTTTGGTGCACAGAACGGGGAGGAGAGGCCCGGGGAGGGGGAGGGAAAGCCCCTGGCTCTGTCTGCCCATTCATTTTGGGCAAATTCAGTTTTACCATTTCATCCCTGGCTGGTCAGGAATTCAGCAAGCTGTGGGTTGTCTTTCCACAGAGCCAGAATCACAGGTTTCCCAGGGAAGTGGTGCCAGTGGTTGGGTTTTATGGCTTTAAATGCAGAACTTCCCAATGTTTTGTATTTATTTTAATCACTTGTTAATTTCCCCTTTCCTAGGGTGCCCCAAGGGCTCAGAAGGAGGAAGGGAGACAAAGGGAAAAAGAGATGGGAAGGAAAAGAGAGAGCGCAAGGGAGGTGGATCAAAGTGGGAAAAGGAAAAGAGCGCAGTCTATGATGGAAAAAGCAGAGAAACGGGAAAAGAGGAACCCATCCTCTTTTCCGCATGACATGTGACATGCGGAAGATGTTATGATGGAGCAAAGTCTGGGAAATGCTGGCTGGGAAATGTTCTTTAGCTAAAATTGGACGAAAATCATGGAAATCTATGGCGGGGAAACAAGGGAGGTAATGGATGCCCATATCATAAAAATGACTTGTCCAAGGGTTGAGCCCCACCCCCCTTCCCCCATCCTGCACTCTTTTCCTCCCCACCCCTTCCAAAGAGTAGCCAACCAACCTGTCTTCAGACTTGGGGGGAGGGGGTTGGTAATTTCTCTTCTGTAAATGCCCTAATCACAACTAGTCCCCTGACCACCCGACCCTGCTCCCTGAAGCCGGGGGTCTTGCCCTGGCAGGTGAAAGGGGGTTAGAAATGGGAAGGGTTAATATGATCATGATGGGGGCACTGTGGTTGAACAAAGACAAGTTAAGCCCTTCTTTGGCATTATTGCTACATTGAATAAAATTACACTTGTGTTTCTCCTGACCAGACATTTGGGGAATAGGTGAGTATTTTTCAAGCATTCTTTTTAAAGAGTGCAGCAGCAAGTTTCATTATCATATTTTAATTAAAAGGAAAAAATCCTATTAAACAATTCCCAATGTATTGGGATTAGTAAAAACCAGCACCTGAGACCCAACAACTGAGCATGTATGAACACACCAACCAGACTTATTTTCCTCAGAAATGGTTGCTACACCTGCCCCTCCCCTCTAGCTAAGTGAATGGCTTCCTGGGGGCTCCTTCCTCAGCGGGCCACAATGGAAGTCTCACGCTCGCCTCACTCCGCTGAGGGAGAGCATAGGAAGCTATATGCCCCCAGAAGTTGTTGGCGCTCCCAAAGCTGCCTACTCAAAGCACTGCTGGCTAGAAACCTGGCTTTAGAATCAGGTAGTCCTGGCTTAAAACCCACTTACCAGCTGTATGATCCTAGGTAATTCCTTGATTTCTCTGAGTTTCAATTTCCTGATTTGTAAAGTGTGAATTTTACATCTACTTTGTAGGGTTGTTGGAAGGATTAGAACTTAGATATGAAAAGGAACTGGAATAGTGCCTAACTAGTAGCTAGTAAATAAATAACAGCTATTATTATTTTTTTATTATTTCCAGAAGCTCCAGATAAAACACACGTTGGAGGAAGGCTCAGAAAGGGGGATAAATGGTGAAGAAATAAATGGGAAGTGGAGTGCAGATGGCAGGGCTCACTCCATCCCAAATAGACAGGGGCTTGGTGTGGGGGCGCTGAACTGCCTCAGGGGTTGCTGGCTGGGACTAAGCTGCTGGCCAGTGTGGGAGAATTGGCAGGTCTCTGCAGCCACCACCCTGCCCTTTCCCCCTCCTCCTTTTTGCCTGGAGCTCTGCTGCCCATCTGCTCTTCCTCCCTTTGACACCTGGCCTTTGTTTCAGGCTTGCCACCACAGAAGGGACTTGCAACTACTGGGAATGTTCTCTCATGGAGAAGTCAGCAGACTCGGCAGGGTGCTCTGAGATGGGTGGGTGTGCTCTAGTGCCCGGGCTGCCCAGGAAGCCTCAGAGGCAGCGGCCACATCTTGTCCTGCTGCCACGGTTCTCAAACACAGTTCTCAGATCTTGGGCCATGGAAGTGGCTCTCTCTTTCTGAATCTCTTCCTCACCCCACTTACCACTCACACATGTAAAACTCATATCACAGCCCACGATGGGCGAAGAGCTCCTTGTCTGCACAGGCAGCCCTTATCATTAGTGGGCACTGGCTGCTATTGTCACCGTAGTGCCATGTTGGTAGAGAACGCTGACACACATGATCTTGTTTGGTCCTTAGGAAAACCATGGGCGGGAGGGAGGGAGAGGAGAGACTATTGCTCTTACTTTACAGATGGGCTTACATTTATTTGAATGACTTGCTCTGAATCTCCTGGGGCAAGTGCCATGGTCAGGACTCAAAGCCAGACTCTGGGGTCTGGTCCATTCACACTTTCCAGTTTCTCAGGCCAAAAAGTTGGGTGTCATCCCTGACTCCTCTCGCTCACAGCCCCATCTAACCCATCAGAAAATTCTGTTAATTCTATCATTAAGAGTACGTCATTCTCATCCACATACCATGGCCCAAACCACCATGTTCTCTCACATGGGTGATTGCAAACTCCTCTCCCTGTGTTTCCCTGCAACCCTTCACTCACTTCTGTAACAGGCCAGGCACCCTCCTGCTTTTTCCTTTGCAGGTGCTGTGTTTCAGGTTTTATGCACCCTCAATTTCCCCTAGCACAGTGCAGAACACAGAGCTGCAACCCACTGAGATGTGTCATGTAACAGAACCGAGATGAGATTTGTTTCCTGCTCTGTGTGTGTGTGTGTGTGTGTGTGTGTGTGTGTGCACGCATACATGTGTCCACAAGCACATTCATATTTGCTCTGGTTTCAACCAAAATAATACAAAAACAGGCATAGGGCCATAAGTCTTGCCAGAAGCTTATTTACTCTATCCCTACTTTTAAAATGTATATTGAGAAGGGACTACGTATACACATTGCATTTTGTAGCAAATCAGGTTAGAACCACTCTGACTGGCAAGATGAGATTGCAGGTTTCCAATAGGGGCAAGATCACTTCTCGGTCTGCCATACGCCAAGTAACTCGGTTCTGATCAGGTGTCAGGGCTGGGAGCTAGTTGACCCAAGGGTCCCAGGCAGAGGTCACTTGTGACACAGATGGTTAAGTACCACCTCGCCCCACCCCTAACAATGGAGCCTGACCACTCTCAAGCCTGCGGGGCTGCTGGGGAGCGGGCAACCCGTCTTCGTTCTTTATGTCTCAAGTCTGATTTCAGCATCCTCTGCAATCACATTAGTGCGAGAATGCCTCTTATGGTTAGTTGTCTGCATCTAAGTTAAGGATATAATGACATCCCTGGTGTCTCATGCACACACACACTGGTCCCCGGAGCAAACACACACTCTGCCTCCCCTCAGAGCTGCACATGACTACAGCCCGCCCACAGGACCTGGCAGTGGGTATTGCTGTGGAGGCTTTTCAGTCACCTAGGAAGGGCACGGAGGGGATGGGGACAGCAGCAGCTCTGGAGTGACAGACCAGAACCCCCTTACATTCCCAGCCAAGAGGGCCCTGACTCAAAAAGAGGGAGACAGACTCAACAGAGACAGAAGAGGCAGAGGCTGGGGCAATAAAAGCAGCATCGCCGATTGCTGATTTCTGCCCTAGGACTCGGAGGGAGCTGAGGGAGCTGAGGCTGCTGGGGCGAATTGGCTCTGCAGCCAGCCCTACGTCCATTGCAGGTCCTCCTGCCCCTATGGAACTATAGGAGAAGGAAACGAGTACCTGTGGAATGTCTACTGCATGTCCCTCACGGCTAGCCCCTTTCAGTGCTGCAAAAGGTATTAGCCAGATCTTTAGTCAGCAAGCCAGCATTCTCCTGCGATAGCACCCTGCCTCTCCCACCACCTTTCCCCACTCCCCCAGCCCCTCCTCTGAGCTCCACTTCACCACTTACCCCTTACCATTGCTCTTGAACGGTTTCTGGTTTGTAAACCCCAACTCCACTGGATTGTAGGATCCTAAAGGGCAGAAACCATCACTTGAGATTCTGTTGTAGCTCAGAGTCTCTAGGAGGCTTCTGGACACCATAGTGCTATTCACTAAGCAGATGCAAGGCCTTAAAAACCTGGGCTTGGTTGTGCCGGCTAGAGTGAGCCAGGGCCAGCAGAAGCACGGGCAAGTGGGAGGTGTCACTGGAGTCTACCCTTGCTCCCTCAGCACCTTAGGCTTCCCAGGCCACCCTGTCTTCAGCCTGGCAGTGGGGAAAGCATGTGGGTAGGGTCTACCCTGAGCAGGGTTTGGTCACTCTGGATGGTTAGAGCCTGAGCACGCTACTTCACCTCTCTGGGCTGTGCACTTACATGGGAGTGAGTAAGCATCCTGGCTTAATGGGGGCGTTATAAGGATGCAAAGGAATGTGCTTAAAATTGGGGTGATTTGAATATGGACTGGGTATTAGACGATACTAGGTCATTATTGTTAATTGTGTTAGGTGTGATAACAGCATTATGGTTATATAGAAAAAGCCCATACTTTGTATAAATGACATATAAGGGTAAAATGATAAAATGTCTGGGGATTTCTTTAAAGTAACTCACCAAAAATAAAACTAAAATGAGCAGGAAAGTATAAGATGGACTAAGTGTGGCAAAATCTTGGTAATTGATAAAACTTGGTGGTGAGCATAAGGGGTTGTATAGCCTCTCCACTTTTGGGTATATTTGAAATATTTCCATAGTTAAAAAACAAAAAAGATGAAAAATAAAACATGCAGGAACAAAGGATATGCTAAAATCATCTAACGTCCCTGGCACATAAGTCTTGTATTTCTCCTTTTCCATGCTCGCCAGAGGCACTGAAACCCTCTAGTTAGGAGAAAGCTCACATCTTACAGCCCCGATAGCAGAAAACGAACAGGAAATCCTCAAGCTCTGTTAAGCACAGAAACCCCACGTAGCCGGACTCCTGACTGAGGGCAGGTGACTCCTTCAAGGCTGGATGCCACTGGCTATCATTCATTAAGCACTTACTACAAGCTGGACACCTGCTAAGTACTTTATGTGCACTCTCCTTAATCCCCGCAGAGCCCCAAGATGTGAGCAGTATTATCTTCATCTGTCAGCTCTAAGCCACTCCCTCCTGGTCCCATACTTGCCCTCTTTTGTCTTGCTCCGGCTCTGGTTCTATCTGTAAAAATTTGCACTTCCAGATTTTGGTTTGTGCATAAGTCTTGCCCTTACAGGCCACTTGGACATAGTCTGGGGATAAGAATGGGAACAATTAGGCCCCACTACCAAGATGCGTAGTGGGATCCCAGGTTGGTAGAGCCACAAAGAAGGCTGAATGGAGAGCAGGGCACCAGGGCTATAGGCGGTGGTTTGGAAAGGAGTGCCTCTCAGATACAGGAGGGTGGTGTCCCAGCAGATAGGCAAGAGTGCCTGGGACACAGGAGGGGACCGGGGCTGTGATGGCCCAGGGTGGGATTGGTGGATTCTGCTTCTTTCTTGGGCCAGTGGATCGACACAATCCCAGCTCTTGCTGCTACTAAGATGAAAACGTCAGAGCGGGAGATGGTGAGAAACAGCCCTTGACGATGCCCGCCCTGCTCTTGGAGTCCTTCATCATCCTCCCACCTCCGGCCCTTTGCCCAGAATATCCTTCCTGGCCCTGGGAGGTTGCCACAGCTGTCCTGTGTTCAAGCAGCTTGGGAAACGTTACCTCCCCAGCATGCCTTAGTCAAATAACAGGAGGAGAAGCCAGGACAGTGTCCTCAACCTTCCTCTCTGGAAACGCAAAACTCCTTTGATTTGCCTGTCCTGAGCTCTCCACTGAAACCTTTAGCCCTCAGCCTGCAGGGATCTCAGATTTTGCCTCTGGTACACTTGGTATCTAGTTCTGAGTCTGAATTTATCCAACCTGTGCTCTCTTTGTATCTGCTCATTTCCATGTAGTTCTCCTTCAAGCTTTTATAAGGCTAGTTTAAGACTGAGAGAAAGAAGTGCGACTTCACATGTAAGCTTGTAAACTTATGGAGCATCTAATCCCCGGAGGTGGGACCAGCTGAAAATATAAATAGCTTCTGAAAAGATTTGGCCCAATTCATGGATGTCAGACTTTGAAGAAAACCAAAGTGACTGTATGTGTATCTGATTGTGTATTTGTGTGTGTATGTGGTAAGGAGTATATCCCATCCCCCTAGTAAATAGTTCTATGTCTTTTGTCCATGTTCCTACGCTTGAAGTTGGTGTTGGGGAGGAAACTTGAATCCTTCCCAGGAGGTTGATCCCTTGGTAGGCCCAGGGGGGCCTATCAGAACAATTCTGCAGAACAATTCTGCAAATTTACCGTTTATTTGAATTTCCCAGGGGTGGCGTATTCTTCTCTGTATGCCCTTTACTCGCCCAAGGACAGCTGCTGAGTCTTTTTTTAAAAACTGACCATACCCAGTCTAGTCCGCAGAATTTTAGGTGAATTGGGCAGCCCAGCCGAAGCCTCAGGTGCTCATGCGCTGCAGGGGAGGGCTTTGACGGTGTCCCCACTCCATGGGAACAATGGCTGAGTGATCATTTACACACCCTGCCAGGCTTACATTTATGTGCTGCCATCAGGCTCAGAGCGTACTCACATACCATCGCCCCGTGGGGTGGCTGGGCAAGCATTACTTGCATTCCAAAGATGAGGAAAGAGGTTTGAAAAATGGTTAAGACCCATCTGCAGGCAGAAGGTCGGCAGGTAGCAGAGTAAGATGTTACATTACAGATAAGCCTGTCTAGGTGGGAGGCCTAGAGAGGCCCCCTGGGCCTATCAAACTAATGTTGGGGTACAGGCCGGCTGGACTCCTTCCTGGTTCTCCCAGTTCCTACCCCAAGAGCTTTCCTCCTCTGTGGGTCACGCTCCTCATAGGAAGCCTGCATGGACGAGCCCTGGATGGGGGCCATGGTCACCTAGGTCTGGCTGACCGCTTGATCGATTGGTATCTTCTCTCTACCGAGACAAACACTTGGCAGCCACACTTCCCAAGTCTTGCAAGATTCTAGGCAGGTACAAGATGCAAAGCCTTCTCTCAGGAAACAAAGGGGTGCTTTAGAATCCCAACGTGCCAGACGTCATCCACGCCAACCCTCATTGAAAGCCCAGGGACTAACAGCCCAGGGGGAGAAGAGGTTTTTCAGGGCCTGCCTGGGTTTTTAGATGGTGCTCACTTGTCCAGAGAGCCAAGATTGGGGCTGGGCTTATGCAGGCAACATGTTCGAACTGCTCTCAGGCCTTCCAGCTCCAGGCGGGGCCATGCCTCCCATGGACATTCTCACCTGTGTGCTGGCACCAAAAATCTCTCTCCATACAGCTTTCCTTCCCTACATTGACGACATTCAGAAAGTTTTTTTCACTCTCCCCCACTGAAGACATCCATCACTCTCCCCAACAGAGGCGAGGCAGCCACAACTCCTTCCTGGGGTTTATTAAATATGTTCAAGAGCCCATTTGTAGCTGCCACAGAGAAACCAAGGGGAGGCAGGGAGCCCTCTCAGCTGTGCAGCCTGAATCTCAACCTCTGGGTTGGGGACCCCCTTCTACAAATGTTTCTCTGAAACAGGCAGAGCTGAAGGGGCACCCCAGACCTAATGCGGTGGGCTCCACCCTCAAGCAGACTATGAGGTGGCCACAGGGTCTCAGCTGAGGCTGGCTGGCCAAGAACAGAGCTTACCCAGCAAGGCCATACACCTGCTATGCCCCGGGCCCCACCTCAAACAGTGCAGCAAAGAGCAAATACATTCATGCTCTGTCTCAGATCCCATGGGGCTGCCTTGGAGTCACAGATGGGATCTACTAAGTGTCCCAAGTGTGGGGACAATGCTCCCCCAACATGGGCTGGCCTGGTTCAGTCAGGCCTTGGGCTTACACACAGGGTCACAGCTTGAGAGAGCCCCCCCTCCCACATGGTGGTTCCTATTGGAGTGTGGAAGTGAAATGTTTTCTACAGAGGCCTGCAGGGCTCTCCTGGCCCAGAGAGGGTTTGGGGAGGGCAGCCTCCTGCAGCCCTGAGGGACATCAAAGGGCCTCAGAAGCCCTGGAAATCCCTTCCCCCATTTGATGGATGAGAACAATGAGTTCCAGAGACAGAAAGGGGATTGCATCCCCCCACACCCCTACCTAGTGCTCCCTCAGTGCCCCTTTTTCTGGGGACCCAGGACAACCGAGGATGACTTTTTCCCTTCTCTGGGAATAAAGGGACAGGGAGAAAAATTCCAAGGAGGATTGAGACTGAAAATAGGAGAGGTGAGCTTCTTGATTCTTGAGTCATTTCTTTTTCTTTTTTATTATGAAATATTCAAATGTATAAAGAATTACATAACCAACATCTGTACCACTACCCAGTATTTACAAATCCTAATAACTTGAGTGTTTTCTATTTTCAAATATGGTATTAGCTGCTATATGGTTAGCTGAAATTGTATAGCTCTTTTCAAATGTGAAATAATTTTATTCTTTTCAATATAGATATTTCATTAAATGTATAAATAGGACTTAATTTTTAGACCCTGGAAGACTTTACTTAAATACATTCAAAACCAGGGGGGAAAAGCCCTTTGTCGGACCATGGGTCCTGACTTTTTGTTGGAAAAACAGTCTCATTGGCTGTGGCCTGGCCTAATTGCAGGGGAAGGAAATTGTACAGATTCCCCAGACTCTCTGGAGAGGCAGAGTTCCAGGGAAATGCTTTCTCCCAAGCTTTCTCGATGGACACTCCACCCAGAATATAGATTGCTGGTTGCTTAGGGTTTGGGGGAGTTGGGGAGCGGGGTAACTAGGGGGTGCTATCTAAAGGGTAGGGAGTTTCTTTCTGAGGTGATGAAAATGTTTTAAAATTGCAGTGATGGTTACACATATCTGTGAATAGACTGAAAACCATTTCTAATGGGTGAATTGTGTGGTTATGTGAATTACATCTCAATAAAGCTGCTATAAAAATAAAAAAGAGAGAGAACATTGAACTGGAATTGGGAAATGTGGGAGATACTCTGACGACACCCCTAGTTTGCTCTGACACTTATTTCTATGAGTCCTGTTGGTCCATCCATGAGGCGGGGAGAGACAATGCCTGCCTCTGAGGAGCATTGGCAGAAATCAGGGCATGGAAGGCAAGTGGGAGAGGAGCAACGCACTATTTAAATGGGCAAGATTTACTGTTGAGATGTCACTGCTCTAGGAAGCTGCGGCATCCTTGAATTACGGGCTCCAAGTCCCACAGAATGCTGAATTGTAGGGGACCTTAGAGATCAATCAGGGACACAGCTAGGATGGTCCTGTTTTTGTCCAGGTACATGTAGCCCCACCAACCACAAACGCTTGTCTGTGGCATAGAGGGCACTGAGCTGATGGAGAAACAGCAGGAATGAATGGCAATGCTTTATGGAAGGAACCCTGTTGAGGCCACCTGGAATGGCCTTTCTCCTCATCTCTACCCCAGGATGTAAAATACAGAATCAGATGCAACAATCTTTCCCAAACAGAAAACCCTCCTCCTACGTTTGCACCCCAGCCCCAATGCCCAGTGTCCAGATGTTGCAGCAGCTGCCAGCACATTCCCCTTTCCAAACCCTAAGTGCACAGCCCAAGGCTGAGCCATAATTGTAAGCCTTGCAACCACGTCTGAGCATGGCTCCAGTGCACATAGAGGCCCGCAGTCCCAGCTGCCATCTTGACAACCTGATACTGGGGTCCATCTGCAGGAGGACACACACGTGCCCGCACTGGGCTGGGGCTAGTGTGTCATGGGGATCTGGGTGTGCCCACGTTCAGGATGCACGTAGGTTCAATGTGCAGGCAAGAGGGCTGGCTAGTTCAGGGCTTTAAATTCTGGGGGAAGCAGAATATAATGATAACGATCAGATTACTAACAAAAGCAACAATAATAAATAGCTTCCCCTTAATTCTAGGCATAGACTTCACAGGTATTATGATTTAGTACTTACAACAACACTACAGGTTCATATTATCACCTTCATTTTATAGATGAGAAAAGTGAGGCTCAGATAGACAGGTGAAGTATCTTGCCCAAGGTCACACAGCTAACAAACAGCAGAAGTAGGATTCAAAACTAGGTCTGCCTGATGCAAAATAGGTGGAAACAATCTCATTTATACTCCAACCCCTTCAGGCCTTCTGCCAGGAGCCAGGGAGCCCAGGGACACTCAGGCATCCTGAAAAACACTGCCCTGTGGTAGGGAATCTCAGCGACTGCCCTAGCCCCTGTGGCTTTGGGTCCAGTCCCAAACTACATTTGTCAGGTGCCACGAGAAGATTTTGTTTAATCTCAGGACGGAGATGCCAGGGAGAGGACGTGTATTTTGAAGGGTGTAAACTGAAAGGCAACCCTGGGTACAGGAGGACGCTGACCACAGCACTGTCCCTCAGTTGCCTGTGTCACAGCTGCTAAGACCGACTGCCCTCTCCCCACCTCAGGAGAACCAGCCCCTGGTCAGTGCACTGGTCCAGAGCTGGAGGTGTACAGCATGGCTGTGATACAGGGAACCAAATCCCAATCCTGGCTCCACCACTTAACTGTGGTCACCTTTTTAGCTCTTCTGAGCCTCAATTTCATCATCTGTACAATGGGAATATAATGTCTACACTACTGAGCAGTTCTGAGGATGAGGATGATAGTAAAGGCTTAGGAACATTTACTATGTGGCACAGATGACTATTCTAAATAGCTATATAAATATCTCCATGTCTGTCTATCTAGCTGTCATCCATCTGTCTATCCTCAATTACCCAGTAAGATAGATATTACTATTATTTCCCTTATATAGATGAAAAAATTAAGGCTCAAAAGGGTTAAGAAATGTGCCCCAGGACACAAAACCAAGTTAGTGGGGGTGCCGGGATCTCAACCCTATGCAGTCTGACTCTAGAGTTTGTGGTTTTAATTGCCACACTACACAGCCTCTGAAGAACACACGTGAAGGGACTAGCAATGGTTCTCAGACCATGTTCAGTACAGTGCCGCACTGTGGTAGGGACACAAACATGGTGTGTGGTGGTAGGGTGGTAGGAACACATACGTGTTCCTCAAATGCCCCAGGCCACCCTGAGGAACTGGAAGCTTGCTAGGACATGCCAGTGTAATGCCATCCGGATTTAGCCATTGACGAATTAAATGGAGAACTAGAAATGTACCTATTGGTCTAAGAGAAGAAAACTAAAGAACTTAACTGTTATATCACATGAGGGGATTTTACACCAACTAGTAGAGGCTGGTAGAACCTACCAGAAACAAGGTGGCCACTGGATTACAGAGGAAGATTTTAGCATTCAGAGGGAGCTGCAGGACACACAGTGACAGAAACACTGTAGGCAACCTCGGCCTCCCAGGGCTCTGGGGCTTCATGGCAGCCAGTCCTTGCGGACGATGCCCCTGCCCTGCCTGTCCATCAACAGTCTCATCCCAAGTCAAGCACTTTCCTTCCAGATTCTCAAAAGCCCTTGGGATTTCCGAAGGGGACCTTGCTCCCTAGGACCTCAGGCCCACACACAACTCAGCCGGCTGCTGCTCTCCTAGTCTCTATGAGGACTCATTTGGTAAACAGCGGAAGCAAAGCTTTAGTATAGATTCCATCCTCTGAAATGACATTGCCATAAAGGGGAGGCTGTAGCAGGGACTAATAGATTATGGAAACTCTGAAGAGTCTAAAAAGGATTTTAATTAAAATGTAAATATAAACATTCAAACTTGCTCCACCCTCGGAGCTGGGGCCCAGCTACCTAAGAGGGGTCAGGGCACCATTCACCATCATTAGCATTAGCAGGTGCCCTGTATATGTTGCCAATTAAGAATTCTACCATGTTTCTCCGAAAATAAGACTGGGTCTTACATTAATTTTTGCTCCAAAAGACGCATTAGGGCTTATGTTCAGGGGATGTCATCCTGAAAAATCATGCTAGAGCTTATTTTCTGGTTAGGTCTTATTTTCGGGGAAAACATGGTTTAGGGGACCTTGTGCAGATGGAGCACCGACACAAGAGAAGATGGGTGTCCTGTGGCAAGCTGTATCTAGAGGCGATTTTGTGGCTTGATTTTGAGAAATATCCCTTGTCCCCAAACATTTTCCCATCCCATTATATACACATTTATATATACATATTTAATATATACATTTTTATATAAAATCCTAACACTAGGAGCTCCTTTTAATATGTTACATTATCAGTCACTTTGAAGCATGCAATCTTGGGCAGCAGTCCTGTTCTTTCTTAGAAACAGTGACAAAAATACCTCGGCCATTTTTCCAGCGATGAGGGGTGCTATAGTGGCCTGGCCCCTGGACTCTCCTCCTTGGGACCCAGAATCCTAGAGCTGTAGTCCACCTTGTCAGGGCTGACGATCCTGGGATTTGACCCAAATGGCATGAAGAAATCCCGGGGCTGGGAACCAGAGAGAGGCACCTCACAGGACCACAGGACCTGGCCACAAAGCCCCGGAGCAGCCGCAGAAGTGGACGTGGCAAGGGACGGCTTCCCCCACAAGGGAGCAGGAAAATGAGAACACAGCAGGTGCACACCAACGACGAATACCATTGCTGACTGGGCTTTGCACTCATTCGACTCACTGCAACTTTTGGTGATTGTCTAATTAAGGCTTATTAAAACATCAAGTTACATTTTGCAAGGTCGTAACTACAGGGGAAGGATACAATTATTATAATGAACACTCCCCAGCCCCAGACTCTCTCTCCTCCAATCAGTCCCAAATACCACTGCTCAAATCATTTTCATTGCCTGCCACTTTGTCCTCCCAGGTCTCCTTTCTTGCATCCCCTCCCCAAGGCCCAGGTGACAGAGGATGATCCAGGGCATGGGACCCTCTGTGGCTTTTCTCCTTCAAAAGGTACTTTTCTCCCTTTTTCTTTCCCTGCTAATGAGCACCTTTCTCCTGGTGCTGCTTTGGTGGAGGGGAAGAGCTGAGGATGTCAAATGGTGACTAATGGAGTCTTGGAGACTGGGGCCTATGAAGAAGAGGGGCAGGCTGTGAACCCGAGAGTTAACTGCCTTCCAGCATAGCTAAGCCAGGCTCCCTGAGGGCCAGATACCGGTACACCAACTCTGGGCTGGTGAGACCTCAGCACTGGGAGCGGAGAAGGCCTGAGGGGCCTGGAATCACTTGTTTCTTGCCTTTCTCAGAAGTCTTTCTATCCCCGAAGCCCATTTTAGGGGGAACCAGCCTTCCTCATCTAAAGGCAACTTTGAAGGGCAAAGGCTGGTCTGTATCCAGAAAAGGGAAGAGGGTTTGTCTCAGTCCATCTCATTTGCTGGTCAGTCAACTTCTAGGAGTAAGGTGCCAATCTTTATGGAAGACAGTCACAAACCCAAGTACCCACAGGAGGGAATACTCTCTCTCTCTCTCTCTCTCTCTCTCTCTCTGTCTCTGTCACACACACACACACACACACACACACACACACACGATGCCAAAAAAAATGTGTACACATTTTCAGAAAGGAATAGACTATTAAAATTGTAATACTCAACATACACCCATAACAAAAGATGAATACAAGTCACATTTGACTTCTGCAATTAAGGAGGTGCTCAAAGTGGTTACCATCAGCGTCCAGACACTTCTGATTACAGCATACTGCTTGAGCAACACTGACCAAAGTATCCACTTGTATATATTTTTTGGGACCCCCTGTGTGTATGTGTATTTTGTATATATATATATATATATATATATATATATATATATATATATATATGATAAAAAATAAAATAAAATCAGCTCCAGATGGTTCCTATTTCCTATGCCTGGTCTTGCCAGACCACACTTTAAAAATGTAGACCTACAATAAAAAGCCATGGGTTCTTCTGGTTCCCTAATATCAGAAATTCCATTGCCTTTGATTTTCCACATTCATTTGCTTCCTGGAGATGGAAGAGGCCTCCATCTTACCTGGCTGAACCCCACGAAACTCTGAGGCCCAGAGCAGCCAGAAGAAGACAAAGGCTTCTTTCAGCATAAGACCCATTCCCAAACAATACATTTGATGTCACTGAAAAGCTGGCTCCCCATACCCTTGCCATGTCACAGACTCAGTTCTGAGAGTTTGCCCAGCTCCTTGAGGCTCTGGTCTTGCCGCTTGTCTTCCTGGCTCCTCCTGGCCTACCTGGAGCTCCCCCACTGGCTGGACTGAGAAAGAAAAATAAGACGCTAGACTCTCATCCCAGCCCTCCTTTTCCAGGTAGCTCTTCCTGTCCTTAGTGCTTCGGCTCTTCTCCCACTCCCTCTCAGAATGAAGAAAAACCAGCCTCTTCTGGAGGTTTTCTCTCTTTCGGTTCCCAAATCACTGCCAAAGGCTGGACTGGCCAGACTCTCCCCTCCCCTCTGCCCTTTCTCTACAGCGATTGATTTGTTTAGTTTCAACAGTTTAATTTTCTCTTTCCCTTAGAGCAGAGCTGTTTCCCTCTGATCCCTAATGGGACTGAATAAAGGGGGTTGGGGAGAAAGGTAAAAGAAAAAAAAAAAGAAAGAAGGAAAACATACCTCCTGGCAAAACCCAGAGCACCACTTTTCACAACATCTTTCCCCGCTACATTATTTATAGCGTGACTGAAACATTTATTCCTCCCCTGCTCTTCCAAAGAGCATGGGTGTTTCCACTGAGCTGTAACAAGTACAGCGAGGCGGCGAACACCAAAAAATTGATACACAACAGTGCACCCCAGAAAATGCTGTGGCACAGGGTAGCCAGGAGACTGCAGGACAGAGGGGCAGGGCCTGGGAAGGGAGAGGGTATAGCTCCAGGAGGCAAGGAAAGCAGACAGAGGGAAGGGATCGAAACTCAGGCTATGGAGAGGCATGGTGGGCTCTCTAGGCAAACAGCTAAGGAGGCTACAAGCTAAAGCTTGCAGAGAACCAGAGACCTGGGCCCACGAGGGGCTGTGTGTGGTAGGCCACTAGCCAAATCTATAGCAGTGATTCTTAAAGCACTGGCTGGTGACAGACAGGCTTTATCAGCAGATATTTTAACTTAGTCCACGATTTATATAATTATATACATTTATAACTTGTGGTGTGATAGAAAAGGCATGGACTTTGGATTCAGACAAATCTATGTTCCAGTGTCCTTTATGACATCTCTCTGCTGTGTGCCTCGGAGCAAGTGACACAGTATCTCTGAGGCTCAGTTTCCCTTTCAGCAGAAATAGATATACTCACACTCACCTTCAACTGCTGTTTTGGAGCCTTAAGGTCATGTATAAAAAGTCCCTCGCACACTGCCTAGCCCTAGTGCATATTCCATAAAGACAGCTCAGTAGCTTTTTGGTTGACAAGCATTATGAGTACTTAGCGTTTTGCAGATCCATTTCCTGCCGGCCTGATGTACGTGCTAATGAGAGACGTTGTGCAGAAGGGAGACTTGACATCCTCAAAGGCCTGCAGCTCTCTTTGAAAGAATCAGTCCACAGACTCATGACAGCAGAGTTCCACATCCCCATTCATCCTGGCTTCCCCTTCGCTGAGCCAGCAGCAACCATGTCCTTTCTGCCGTGGGTCCGCTAGGCACATTCAGAGCCATGTCTGTCAACAGCTCGTGCAAATTGCCCGGTGACCTAGGGACCCCTCCCCCCACCTCCGGCCCAGCATCCTTTTCTGTCTTTGCTATTCCTTTCAATGCAGGACAAGACCCTGCTTTCTACCCCTTTTGTTTTCAGCCTTTCTTCCTGTCAAGGAGCGATCCTATGTCCAAATACATTAAGGTCGTATTTGTTTTTATAATTCCTTTACTGGAGCAGATGGGATATTGGGATCTAGCACCATAAGATCTACTACTCACTAGGTGTCTGCCATTGGAGCAACTAAGGTAAGCACCATGAGAACAAGCTAACCAAGCACCATTATCTTTTATTATGTGCTAATGTTATCTCATTTATTCCTACAACAGCCCTAGGAGGTGGTTATTATTACCCCTATTTTCTTTCTTTCATTTTTCATTTATTCATTCCTTTAAATGTATTTTAAAATGTCTATTACATGCCAGGTATGGCAGAAGGAATATAGTGCTGAATAAGTCAGCTCTCTTCATGGGAGCTTATGATCCAGATGATAAATCGAGGCCCAGAGTTGGCTAAGGACATGATATCTGTCCTCAGCAGTGATTTCATGCCTCACACCTCTCTGCAGGGTGCTTTGCAGCCTACAAATCCAATGGGACCATTTCATGCCAGACCAAGCCCCCCGCCCCCCAGCTGCTGGCTGTCTCAGGAGTCTGGTACAAGCTCTGAGCAGGAACTGGCTTACACGAGGATGTGTAAAGGCACTTGTAAACTGTAGAGCACAGCGTGCCATTGGTTGTTTCCTGCCTCCTGATACTAGAGCCCAGAGAGTAGCTGGGAGGCTGGCCAGATCCCCTTCTAATTGCAGGACCCTGGCAAGTGCGCCCAGGAAGTCACCTGGGCCAGTCCCCAAACAGCACTGGATTCGAAGCAAAGAGCTCGCCCTTCCTAGCTCTCCCTCCATAACTCTGGCCCCGGCTTCCATTTGATTACAGGGCAACCTGATCTCACACCAGCCACTTCTGCTGCTCAATGCCATCTCCTTCCCGCGGTTCCAGCTGCTTCCAAGTGTGGGGAGTAGAGAGGAAAGGAGTGTGGCTCAAACAATAGCCAACTTGCCTAAAACCCCAATGCTGGAGTTAATAAAAAGAAATGAACCCATTCAGGCTAGAACTGAAATTACAATCTCAGTTTCACTGTGTTGATGGAAGGCGGGTACTTTGGCACGGAGCTTGGCGTCAGTATGAGGGGGGACAGCGGCGGAGAGGGGAGGGGGATTGGTCCTCTGCTGCTGACGGGTGAGCCTGGCACTTTGATTTGTTTTCTCCCTTTCTTTCCAGCCTCCCCTCCTCTCCAGGCCCCCCTCCTATGAATATATTTGTTTATTCCTATTGATTTCCAAAGGCCTAGGTGCCCCCAGGGCCTCTTGCTGCAGGTGTACCAAATGCAAATCCGACAATTACAGTCAATCCAGCAGCAAAAATTCCCCATAAAAGGAGAAAGCCAAATGGCTCCCACTGGGGAGTGCGGCCTTCAAAGTCAAGCCCTCCACTGAAAGGCAGCTTCAGTGGACCTGGCAACACTGGCCCAGGCGGGCACCACGGTGGGCAGATGGCTGGGGCCAGGCCCTCAGGCTGGCTTCAAGAAAACGCTGTCTCACGTGTTGGCTGTGGCATCTTGCCCTGGGAGACCTGTAAGGTCCCCATCTGCCTGAGCTGAGTGACTGGGAGAGGAGGCAGGCCTGGGCTGACGTGGTTTCTCCCAGTCCAAGCCTTCTCCATTGGCTCATTTGTTTATTCAACAACTATTTAAGGGACGTTCTTCTTGTCAAGCACTGTGCTAGGCCCTGGGGAAGCACCAACGCCTAAGACAGACAGACAGACAGACAGACAGACAGACAGACATGGTCCAAGGACTAAGGGGGCTTGAAGCCTAGTCAGGGACACCAGATAAAAACCACAGTAGCAAAGGTGTAAGTGTTACGGTGGAAATCAGGGATGGAGTGAGATGGGCAATAATGGACAAGTTGGGCTACTTTAGATGGGTCAGAAAAGGACATTTACTGAGAAAGATGACATTTACACTGGGGCCTGAAGGATGAGATGGAGACAAATGTGAAGTGTGTAGAGAGAACAGCTTTCCAGGCAGAAGAACAACACATGCAAAGACTCTCCGGGCAGGGGGCAGGTGGGGTGGTTTGTCTGAGAAACTAAGAGATTGGTGTGGCTTTAGCTAAATGAGCAAGGGAACTGTCGCATGAGATGGGGTCAGAGAATGGCAAAGCCAGACCATGGGGGCCTTATGGCCACAGTATGACATATGGATTTAACAACAGAAATGTTAAACTCAGGCTGATGGCCCCGGCAAACTTGTGATACTAGACTCTCTTTAAAGAAGGGAACCTTTCTGGTTCCTAGGTCTTCAGGAATCTTTGCCTGCCTTTTAGGAAAGGAAGGGAAAAAACTAAGACAGCAGTTCTAATGCTTGTCATCTCCCCATAACTTTAATTATGCATAATTTTAATACGTGCCTCAACTTCTTTTTATTGTTTAAGAGCAAACCCACTCATTCATTCATGTATTCACTTCAATGAATACTGAATACCTACTAAGTGCAGGGCAGGAAGGTGGGTGGGCAGGAGGCAAGCAGCAAGGTTGGCTGGTTGAAGAAAGGCCTTGTCTGTCAGGGCAGGGAGCTTCGACTTAATTCTGGAGGCTGGAAGCCCTTTAAACAAAGGTTTGGAAACAAGGGACAGACTCAGATTTGAACTGCACAAGGAGGCTGCAGTGTGGATGGGACCAGAGAGGGACCCACCCAGGCTGCAGTCAGAGGCCACTGTGATTGTCCAGTGAGAGGCGGCAACTCCTCCTTGAGGCATGTGCCCACTCCCTGGGACAGAACAAAAGTTTCACACCTCTGTGCTTGGGTACCATTTTGTGCCTACTTCTAGTGTATTCCAGTTACTTGTACGGCCTATTCTGATACTTCAAACCAATAGATATTCCAAAGGTCCTTTCTTCTTGACTTTAGGAACCATTACGATTTTGGCAGAGGCACAGGGAAGGAAGGAACAGACCTGTCCCCTAGTATCATTTTGCTGATGTTGACAGTGAAATGAATTTGCCTTCCTGGGCACCCAATAGCTCAACAGAAGGGAGGAGCCCAGAGGCCTGGGTGGAGGAAGTCAGACAGGGATTCCTTTCTCCATGTTCATATCCACGTGGATAACTGAGAGCTGTACCTTGAAAGTGGTGCACATTTGGAAACCTCAAGGCTAATTCCCTGTGGCCTGTGCCTGGCATCAGGAATGCACTTAACACTCACACTTCAAAGCACTAACTCATCCACATCTTCGATGAGAGGGAAGCAGCCTGGGCAACCTGAGCTGGCAGCAGTGTTTGATATGCAAATTTCCCATCTCTTCAAGCTAGACTGTTGGTGAAACAGAGAGAATCCGAGTTAAGAAATTTGATTCCTTAGAGATCATGGAGGCCCACACCCTCGTTTTACAGAGCAGCAGCCAGAGGCGCACTGAGGTGAAATGATGTCCTGGGACCCTCAGTTGAAGGCCTGAAATTCTCGCACCGGATGTCAGGCGGCCACATGGAGTCGACATTTACCTCTCAGGGCTTACCTGCTAAACCCAGTGCACACATTAATGTCTCCCAACAGCAGCCCTGGGATTCAAGAAATAAATACTTAGATAAAAAGCCATTTACCAAGACTCAAATGCCTTTTAACAGAGGCTGTGTGCCCAGCAGGATAAGCCAATTACCAAAGGATTGTGTTCCAAATGCAGCCTGTCTCAGAGCTATGTCAGGGGGAATCAATAAGTAGTTAATCAATGGATTGATTGATCATTTACTGCTAGTAATTAAATTTTGAGAAAGTACAAATTCTATTACACCTACAGTCAGTCAAAAGCAATGCTCAGATCCCGGAACGTGAAAGGAAATAAAAATAGAAGCCTCACGGCCACAGGATTAGAAAGGGGGGCACAAGGGTGCGTGTGGGGAGACGGAGGTGGGGTATCTCACAGCATCGCAGATCTTCAGAGTCAAAAGAAACTTTGGGGATCATCCAGTCTGACTTCTTCATTTTGGAGATGGGGAAACCAGGGCTCCCAGAGGTGAAGGACTCACCTAATGGATCCAGCCAGTTACTGTTAAAGCAGGGCCCCAGCCTCCTGCCTCCTGGCCCAGTGCCCTTTAAGAGAAGGGGCAGGCAGGCCCTGTTGTATAGTTTGGGGTATGGTAGCAACATCACTGGTGCTTTGCAAGTAGCTTTTCTCTTAGGGGCACTCATTAGATTTCCAAGTGGCCATTTCCCCGTCATCCCAAACACATGGCTGTCCATTAACACAGAGGTTCACGGAGATGCCTTATACATCAGTGCCCTTCATCTGGCAAAGTCAGAAGGGAAAATGCTCTGAGGATGAGGATTTGCCACTACTCAGGAAATTCAACATGTGCACATGTGCTTGGAACGGTTCCTAGAGAAGCAACTGCAGCAAGTTCAGAACAAGCCCATGGTACCCAGGGCCATCCCATAAGTGGACAACTCACATGGACACACATATTCTGCTCTGGTTGGCAAAGGGCCTCGTTTTCGTACACAGTACACATCTTTATCATTTGCGGTTCTGTCTGATGCTACTCCTCTAGCCCTTGAATTGAGAATCACTGTGGGCCTGGCATACTTGCTGAATTAATTCAAAACACTGAGGTGTGATACAACAAACTTAAGGGCTATCATTCACACAGGATTTGTAGCCTTTTCTGCCAGGTGAGGAGACAAATGCTGTTTGTTTACCTACATCTAGAGGTAGGAAGTGGAAGGAGGAAGCATTTAGGTGGGCTGTAAGTTTCTATACTTGTTTCCAAAGTTAGGAGGAAATTCCTCCACAAACCTGTCCCAGACCACCTGCCTGGGTCTAGTCTCCCTAGGCCACTGTGTGTCCATCACTCCAGGAAGTTATCATTGCCTGGTTCTCTGAGGGAAAGTTGTAAACCCAAAGTACCTTCCTCCAGTCAGCCAGCAGATTTGGAGCCCCCCTCCCCCTTGCTGCCAGTGTAAATGTGATCAAGAAAGGCAAACACATTTTTATTACTTACTTAAGCCAAGCAGAATTAGTTAGGTAAATCTTCTGGGAGGAAAATCAATATGTTCTAAAGCCCAATGTCACTGATTTCTGAATTATCCTCTGCTTTTGTAAGCTCTCTGCTGGTGTTTCTGTTTATGTTAAGCACCTTCCTGAGCCATCCTGTGTGTGGGCTTCTCCAACCACTAGCTGGTCAGGTGTCCCGGGCTGGGAATCCTGCCTCCTCTCCCTTTCTTGCTATAATGCTTGACAGAGTGCTTTCCATGAGGGCTTATCCCAAGTCCTGATGGCCAGATGCTCTACTCTCCCCCGGAGTCTGTTCCCTACCTTCATCCCGCCACCCCCACCCCAGGCCCAGCGAAGCAAATCAGAGGCATGGAGGATTACTGACATGCTCTGTGCTCATTGGTAATGTCCTAGCCTCCTGCACGCCCCTAAGTTGATCTGCTGCCGAGAAGTCTGATTTAATCAGCCTGTGATCACCACTGCGGGGAGGGGGTTGTTCGGGGAAAGGATGAGCCTCGGGGGCCTTGGCTTGCGCTGCTTGCTGGCCCCAGCTGTGTGTGCACAATCGGCCTTTATTAACTATTACACTTCATTCCGGACAGCTGCCTGGGGAGAACATCGATTCATTCCCCGAGCTTTCAGATGCCTTGGAACTCAGCGTTTCCATTTATTTATCTCCTGATTTCCGTGCACACGTGCAGGCTAGAGCTGGACTGTGAGGACAGCGCCAAGAAAAGGATCCAATTAGAAGTGTATACTCCATTTTCTTCCTTCAAACTGTCACCTTTCTTTGAGTCTTACCCATGTGGTGGGTTTCCCTCAATCCTCTGAAAAGAGGATTCTCTACAGGAGGAAGCTAGAGCAGCACTCACATCCAGAGCGATTTATTTTGCCAGTACTCGCCTGGGTCCCCATGCTGTATTTAACCATATTTTTGTGTGGACGCCAGTCTGCCCTGTGGGGACAGAGTCCCAGAGAGCAGTTTCCAGGCTCTTGGCCTCATGTGGAAAGTTGCTGGCTCGATTATTAGATGGCCATCAGCTGTAATTAGATGGCCATCCGCTGTGGCTGGGTGGCCATCAGTTGTTACCAGTTAGTCATTAGCCACTAGTATAACTTCCGTGGCTACGCTAGGGGGTTTGTTGGTGGGCAGACAAGCTGACGGCGGATTGCGGCTAGCAACTGGGGTTAGCAAGCGTGGATGGCGGATTGCGGATCGTGTGGATCCTACTTCCCGTGCCTCACCTGGCCATCAGTGAGACTTGGGTGCAGGAAGACCCCCTTGTTGGGGTACTGGTGGATGTTTGCTTTTGTGTCTTGACCAGCTGCCAGCGAGAATATAGTGATATGACTCCCCTATCTATGGCTCCGTTGCTGTTCCTTTTTGGCCTCACCATATCCTGTGTTCTTGTGCGGGAAGCGGGAGCTGAGTCCCATCCGCTCCTGACTCATGCCCACGTGTGTGCTCGGCATGTGCTATGGACAGTACCGGGGCTGCTTTTCCTCCCCAAGGCTTCCCAGCTCAGCCTGTCTCCAGGGACAAGGGCTCCTAGGTTGACACTGGGGTGCAGTCACTCTTGGATGCAGGATATTTGGGGTTTTGGTTGGGGGGAAGCAGAAGCAGTACCCCCAATCTATGACAAGGTAAGGGGGTTCTAGGTAGAGGCTTTTCTGATGGACCAGACAGACAAGCCATGGTCCCCTCAATAGACAAGGGCCCCCACATGGCACGTGCCCTGTGTCCTCATGCTTTGTGTTATGCATCTCAAGTGCTAAGCCCTCTCTTGCATATTAACAGATATTCACCAAGGTGGCATCCCTGCATGTTACCCCACCCAAGTGTCCTGCTAAAGATCCACATGCCCCAGTCCTCCACGAGGTACCCAGCAAAGTCCCTCTTTCTTTTATGTGGATTGAAGACGGAATTACACTTACAGAGGGCTGAATGAGTGGTGGGAGAGAGAGAGTGTCCTCATACAGTCCTCCAAGAAACGGCACTTTGAATATCCCCTGCTTGTGTGCTCTGAGTCTCTCTGCTGCTACCTGCTGTGTGACTTTGGGCAAATCAGGTCATTTCTCCGAGCCTGTATTTCTACATTTGTACAACAGGGTACATCTACCCCAGCTGCTGGCCCTATAGGGATACTAAGCATAGCAGATGATGTGTTTACAGATTTGTGGAATGTAAAAGTATCGCATCAGGCAGCTAGTACAGTCAGTAAGGAGAACAGATGCCAGAGCCAGCTGCCTGGGCTCAAATCCTGGCTGTGCTGTTGCTTAGCTGTGTGACTCTAGCTAAGTTATTGCCCACTCTGTGCTTCAAGTTCCCATTTATAAAATGAAGATAATAACAGCCACTACCTCACAAGGTTATTTTGCAGATTTAATGAGTTAACATACGTGAAGGACTTAGAACAGTGTCTCTGTGCTAGCTTTTATAATTATACACATGGACAGTCTATCTCCTTACTGTGCTGTCTCAAAGCACACACATACACCACCACCACCACCACCATGGCTTCCAACACTTTCAAATATACCACAAATGATCAGAGTTAAACTTTCTACCTGAGGCCGGGCAGGGTTCTTCTTTCAGCCTGGTTTCCAGTGTACAGTGGGGCTTGTGAGAAGAAAGCTGCCCCTGGTGCAAGCGCTACAAGGATGGGCCTGGCCTGGGGCTGGTTTTCTAAGTGCTAGTCCCCCTCCCTCCCCAGTGGAGGCCAATACTGGAGTCCCTCAGGCATCACTTCTCGTCTGGTGCAAAGGTCAGTGTCGACATCTGCTGCCAGCCCTCCTCCACCAGTAGCCCCAAAGTAACTCATAGGTTCTCTGCCGGCCACTTCAGATTCCATCTTACCAATATTTCCTCCTGTAAAATGCAAATCCTATCGAACAATTCACTCTCCTGATTATGATTCTGTCTCCTTCCTGAGTGATCCCCACTCCAGGGACAGCTTTTTATGAGTGAGAGCTGGGGTGGTGAGGGGAGACAGGGAAGTAGAGGGGGAAACGGGGCTTTCAAGCTGCAGTTCTGCTAACAGGTTCCAAATCCACCAGATTCTCTCATAAAAAGTTCATTATGATTGAAACGATAAAATAGAGCAGAGAGTCAATTAAAGGACTGGCAGTAGTATCACAAATTGGCAGAGGAAAATCACGGTTAGTTTTGATTACCAAAAATAAGCAATCATAAGGGAGGAAGGGAGAAGAAAGCCACAATTGTGGAGAGCATAGATTTTATAAATCAAAGTCGGGAAGGAGGCAAACACTCCTCTGGACAAGATAGTGGACGTGATTCTGACACGCTGCAAGATCTCTCCTTTTTCTTTATAAAGGGGGCCAGGAAAGAACGTGAACCAGGAATAGGAAAACTCTTCTGCCAGTCAGTATTTTGACTCTGCATTTCAAACACAAGCGCCATTGCACAGCTGTGAGGCACCTCCATCTCTCCTTTCGGTCCCATGTCCTGTCACCAGAGCAGGCTAAACACCTGCCTCTCACAGCCTATGATCCCCTTTCCCGCAAAAGGACCAAGGGTTTCCATTTCTACAATTGCACTGACAGGGGGCGCTCCCAAGACCAGCCCTTCTACTCTGCCCCTTCCCAGCAGTGGCTCCCCCCACTGCCTCCTTCATAGGCAGCCTGGAGCTGTCTGGAAGGACCAGTGGCTGCGCTGCAGACATCTTCCCAAACAAACAGCATGGGTCAGAGCTTCATTTCACTTGGCTCCCCATGGAGCAGCACCCAGAGCCTCAGGCTCCAGTGGGTCCAGGGCCACAGTCACTGACAGACAGAAGCCTGTGGGTGGGCAGTGAGCATTGCCCGGCCTGCCATTAGTCCCCTGCCAGATGTTCATTCCTGAGGGGCATGGGCTAGCCCTGAGACTCGGCTAAAAAGGATGGTCATTTCTCAGGAAATGATTGCACCATTCTCCTTGAAGCAAGGATGGAAACCCCTGGTGGGGACCTCCTGACTGTCAGTGGATGTTTGGGTCAATCGTTCCCTCTTTCTGGGTCCAGAGTTCTTCACATCTACACAAAGATTTGAACCAGGAGATCAATAAGTCTTTTTTATGCCCTAACGTGCTAACTTGATTATACCAGGTTGGACAATTAAGTTCATGAACTCATCCTAGAAAAATACCTCATTACTCAATATCACTATGGTCACCTTCCAAGTACTTCCCCTCGGGAAGCTATGCACCAACGCCAGTGCCCAGTCCACCCTTCAAAGCAGTTTTGGAACTCTTTTTCTGGAATGGCCATCAGAGCTGTCGTCGTATTACCCGTGATGTCCTGAATGTCATCAAAATGTCTTCCTTTCACTATTTCCTTTATCTTTGGATAAAGAAAGCAGTCATTGGGGGCCAGATCAGGTGAGTAGGGAGGGTGTTCCAATACAGTTACTTGTTTACTGGCTACAAACCCTCATAGACAGTGCTGTGTGAGCTGGTGCATTGTCGTGATGCAAGAGCCATGACTTGTTGGCGAAAAGTTCAGGTTGTTTCTGTCTAACTTTTTCACGCAGCATTTTCAGCACTTCCAAATAGTAAACTTGGTTAACTGTTTGTCCAGTTGGTACAAATTCATAATGAATAATCCCTCTGATATAAAAAAGGTTTAGCAACATCATTGTGACAAGTTCGCGAACTTAATTGTCACACCTTATAATAGGCTGTAAAACAGGATGATTTCCATGGTCCCAGAATTTCCTCTGAGGCCCAAAGCTGAGACTCACAGGGACAAGGACGTCCACACTCTCAGAAGTGGCCCTAGTCTCCACGAGGCGCTGGCTAAAGGACAGGGTGCTGGTCCTGAGGCCTTGAGCTCACCTCTGCTTCCAGTCTGGGCAAAAGAAGCACAGATATTTGATGAGATGATAGTGAAGGTCTCTGAAAAGAGTGGGCCACTCTGTGGTTTCCCTGTGTATGTCTGAGGAATATGTGCCACTCGTGGTCCAAGTGAAGGGCTTTGTGAACCCAGGGAGGTCTGGGCAACTTGGGGGTGTTCAAGGAAGTCCTCAGGAGAGCTGGGCACGGGCTCTGGGGCTGTAAGCAGAGGCCGGTAATGACCCTAGCCTGTGGGCAGGGGCAGCAGAGAGGGCCCTGGAGGGCTGCAGTGGAAGCATAGGTGGCTTCTGCCTACTGAGGAACAAGTAGACACCACAGCAGGCAGAAGGGATGATAACCATGGCTAACTTTTACTGCGCACTTCCTATGGGCCGGGCTCTGTTTTCAGGACTCTACACATATCATCTCATTTACATGCCACACTAACAAAACACTATTATTAAGCCCATTACATAGATAAGGTAACTGAAGCTCAGAGAGATGAAGAGACTTGCCCAAGGTCACTAAGCTACTGAGCATCAGAACTGGTATGAGAACCCCAGCTGCCTTGCACCAGAGTCCTGTTCTTACCCGTTCGTACTGTACTGGCCCTGTAAGAGAACTGTCTTACAGGATACTGCTCCCAAGGCCTGCCTGTGGGGACCATGTGGTGTGTCCTAGAACAGGTGCCAGCAGCGCTCAGGAGACATCAAACGAAAGTCACAGCCTGCGTCAGGAATGGTGTGGTGCTAATAGTCCCAGAGCGCTGCCTCCAAGGCCTCACCGACCCATCTGTGAGGGAGAGGGCAGTTTCCCATCAAGAGCGAGCTACATCAGCAACAGTAAAGTAAGTGACCCTTTTGCCTTTTTCGTGTCAGCCCTCAGTGAAGCCAGGAGCGTGCAGAAACAGATCACCCCTCCTTTCCTTTCTCCTTGCAGGTCACCCCACCTAGGTGAAGCCCAGGCTTGGAAGAGAGGAGAGAGGAGACGCCTTGATAGATGAGAAACTGAAACTTTGATCGATATTCATGAACACATATTTACTGAGCATCTACTATGTGCAGGAACTGTTTTCGCCCTGAGGACATAGCAATAAAGAAAATGGACAAAGCCTCTGCCTTCTTGGGGCTTACCATCCAGGGAAGGGAGGGCAAACAAGTAAATACTTTTTATGTCAGATGGTGTTAAGTACTGTGGCAGGGTAAGTGCTAAGCAGAGAAAATACATGCGTGGGGAGGAGTTATTTTATAGAGGGGTGGGGGAAGACATTGCTAATAACTTCTGATATTTCACATAGTCCTGAAGGCAGTGAGGAAGTGAACCCCATGGCCATCTGGTGGAAGATTGGTCCAAAAAGAGGAAACAGTGAATGGAAAGGCCAGAGGCCAGCATGAGTAGCACTTGTGGGGCACAGCAAGAGGCCACTGTGCCTGGGTGAGGGGTGGGGGACTGCTAGGAGATGAATGAGGTCAGAGAGACAGGAGGGGCCAGGGGCCTGCAGGCAAAGACTCTGAATGAGATGGGAGCCATTACATGGCTTTAAGTGGTGGCGTAACTAGAGTTTTTAATACTGGAAAATCAGAGAGCAGAAACGCTACGGGACTACCTGCGATATTGTGCAGAGCAGAGAAAGGAAACACAACGGAGAAGGTTGGAAGGGCAGAGTTGGGGGAAAACCCACCTATTTCCTGACTAACTTTATGAGTACAGCCTGTTCAACAAGGTAGAGACATTAGTGCTGATTTAAGTGTTTCTGAGAAGGCTGTTTAGCATCTCTTTACGGAGCACGTCATTGTACCAGGCACTGTATTGAGTACTTACACTGACTGCCTCATTTAATCCTCATAACACTGTGAGGTAGGCGACAGTTACCCCATTTTACAGATGAACAGAGTGAGACTCAGAGAAGTGAAGTGAAGGATTCAAGCCGATGTCATCTGTGGCCAAAGCTATGATACACAGGCACACATTGGGAGGAGCTCCCGGGCTCAGTGGCTGCATGGCCTTTTGCTGGATGGAAGGGCCATTTCTGGTCTGCCTGGGCCAGGGCAGGGACCAGAGAAGAGGCAGATTTGCTGCCACCCCAGAGGTTGACTTGGGACTTGGCTACCATTTGGCATCAGTGCTAAGTGTGAGTAGAGGGAGAGCTACAGGTGGTGTTAGATCCTGAGCCCAGCATGCGTCAGGGGCCCTAACAGACACCAGGATTCATGAACCAGGTCCTGGTGGCGGGGGTCAGAGCTGCATGAGCAGGATTAGCTGTGGGCAGCAGGAAGGAGGCAGCCATCCTTCCTCCCCAGAGAGGATCAGGGAAATTCCCGAAGGAGGGGCACTTGAGAAGGCCTTGAGATTGGTCCCATTAAACGGTAACTCTGTCCAGCAGCTATTCTGAAATCGGCCTGCTCTCAGTGAGGGATGGGTGCATTTTCCAGACCTTGGCAGTCACTCCAGCTGATCTCATCGGCCCCCCTCACCTGGGCACACCCTGCTCACACTCCCATCTACAGCTCCTCCTTTCCTGGTACAGTTTCTGGCTCTCCTTGTGGGGGGCCCTGAGCCTCTGTGCCCGACACCTAACACCTTCTCTGCTGTTGTGGCCCAAAGCCTATTCTAATGTCATCCACTAAAGCCTGCCTGATTTCTGGATTCCAGAGCAACAGCAGAGGCCTACAGATTCACCAGGCAGGTTTCATTCTTCCAATGGGCAAACAGTACAGCAAACTTTCCCTGTGAGAATGGATACAGTGTGCCGACCATGAAGACCAGCCCCTCAGCAATGGGCATCAAGAATTTCCAACTTAGGGCCAGCCCGGTGGCTCAGGCGGTTAGAGCTCCGTGCTCCTAACTCTGAAGGCTGCCGGTTCAATTCCCCATGGGCCAGTGGGCTCTCAACCACAAGGTTGCCAGTTCAAGCCCTCGACTCCCACAAGGGATGGTGAGCAGCGCCCCCTGCAACTAAGAGTGAACACGGCACCTTGAGCTGAGCTGCCGCTGAGCTCCCAGATGGCTCAGTTGGTTGGAGCGCGTCCTCTCAACTAGAAGGTTGCCCGCTGGACTCCTGCAAGGGATGGTGGGCAGTGCCCCCTGCAACTAGCAATGGCAACTGGACCTGGAGCTGAGCTGCACCCTCCACAACTAAGACTGAAAGGACAACAACTTGACTTGGAAAAAAGTCCTGGAAGTACACACTGTTCCCCAATAAAGTCCTGTTCCCCTTCCCTAATTAAAAAAAAAAAAGAATTTCCAACTTGGCTATGAGACCCTCCTCTGCACCAATGAGCAACAGATAGCCGTATGAGTAACAGGGAGTCGCACAAGTTATCTCATGGCCCTTGGACATGGACAGGTTCTCACCCGCAAGAACTCGCACTGTTTTGATTCCCACTCCTGCACTCTTAGCATCTCAGGTGACCTGCCTGGGCCTTCCTCAGTTGCTGTCTCTTGGGTGAAGGCGACATCTTCTTGAAGCTGAGGGCGGGGATCCGATCACGTGGGTGCTGGAGCTCTAGCCCAGCTCTGCCATCCAGCTTTCTTTGTCCTACCATCTTCCTGAACTAAAATGGAGCAAGGATGTTTTATTATGCAAATAGGATTCAGCAGCCCAGAAAACTCAAGTGATTTGTCCCAGACCACGTTGCCAGTAAGAACCAGAACCAGGTCTTCCAACCCCCAACTTGGTGAGTCCAGAGCCTGAGGAAGCTGCACAGGGGATCCTACTCGTCTATACAAGGGCCCCTCAGATACCAGCCAGGCCAGAAAACAGGAGGGGACTTGAAGAGCTGCAGGAGCCTTCCCAGGGATCTAGAAAGCTCCCCCACCAAGGCAGGGAAGTGGAGGTCCAGGGCTCGGAGGGACTTTCTGGTTACTGCTTGGATTTACCTGGGCTCTGTGAGTATTGACTCAGGCCAGGGTCTGTAATAAGGCAGCTATCAGCACTGCCTTCCACTCTGCTTTTGATCCCTACCTTGTTAGCGGGGCTGCTATAATACATCTCGGTTCCATAGGAGGATCACCGATCTGTTCTCCAGGTCTCTCCAGGACCACGCTTCCCAAACCCTTCTATTTCGCCAGGGAAAGATCACACAGGGCACCTGGGAGAGTCTGAGAGCTCAGACAACCCTGTCCCCACCAGGCAGGGTCCTCTGTGGCCCTGCCCCTCCCAGGAGTGTGGGTAGGACTGGTAGCACCTCAACTTCAGTGCAAACATACACAGGAAGATCTGGCCACAAGACTGTGCTCCTCCTCAGGAACTGGCCAGATCTGGGGGCGCGTCAGTGAGGATAATGAAACCCTCAGGAAGTGTGGCGAGGGGGTACTATCCTAGAGCTGAGTGCTGTAGAGAGGCTTCTGTTCTCTGTGCCCTCTCTCCCACCCTCCTTTTCACCCCAGTTTATCATCTTGCATTTTCCAGACCAGTGCCAAAAAGCCACATATATTTAGACCCACCCTTCCCACGCTCTCCCACACCTCCCAACAAAACCTTCTGCAAATGGATGGCCCAGGGTCAGGAAGGCTTTTGGCTCTTGCCGCTCAGACACCATCACCCCTGGACCAGCAGCATCAGCACCACCTGGACCCTCCTGGGTCCAAGGAATCTGAACCTGCATTTGTAATAATCACCCTGGGTGACTCCTATGTGTATTGAAGTTTGGGGACATAGACTACCCCCAATTTAAAGGCCTCCTGGCTTGACCACAGGGTAGTGAAGTCCCACAGAACCCAGGAAAGCAAGCAGCCCTTCCCCTTTACAGAGCTGTTCCGAGACAGGTCCCTCTGGACGAGTGTTAGGATTTCAAGTTGGAAAAAATTCTCTTGACATGCTAGGCCTTTACTGAATTTCCATTTTTCATTTTCAGATTAGAGACTGCTTTCTCCTCCATTGCCACCCGCTCTACCCCAAGCCTGCCTTTCCTAGTGCCAGCATCGTTCCCTCTCTTCATTTCAAAAGAAAACAGAAAACCCATGTAAGGATGTCATTAGTAGGTACAGTTTCTTTAATTAATCTAATAAATTAATCCTTGGACTTTTTCTTCACTGCCTCCTTGGGAATCCCTCCTCAGGCACTGGACAAAATTGCAAACACCCATATAAAACCCTCCGAGCTCACAGGAACCTCTTCTATTAGTATCACCACAAATCAATATGATTAATTAAGCTCTTAACTAGCCACCCTGCATCCAGTCTTTCCACCATCCTCACTTGGGCACCATGGCGAGCTTTCTGCATTACATCTGCCACCCCTGCTTCTCCTGCAGTGGGCTCCCATCACCTGGAGTGGTTCTCAAAGAGGGTAAGACCCTCCTCCCTTAGGTGTTGTTTGGAAACTGGGGGTGTTTTGGGTTGTCACAAAGGTAGGTATCTGGTTGCTAAAGAATTGCCCCCCTCAAATGCTAGCAATTCCCTGTTGAGAAACATGCGAGAGAAAGGTTGCTGCCCTTCTCGACCTTTCCAGTCCTGTCTCCCTGTGACTTTTGTACACCCCCCATTGCCATTGCCTTCCCTCTTTCCCACCATGAACTTGAACCTGAACATTCCCTCACGTGAACCACTCCCTGCATTATCCGAAAGTGCCTCCATGCTCGCTCCCTGCCTTAACTCTGATGAATTCCTGTTCATCCTTCTTCAGGATGCAACACAAATGCCGCCTCTCTTATGCCCCATCTATGATGAAGATTGAGTGGGACTTTTCAATGTGTATTTGAATTCCAGTTGAAGCCAAACTCTGAACCCACATTCTAATGAGAAGTGACAGACCCTCTGCTGAACCTGTAGTAACACTGACCTGAGGCCCACCTCTAACCCCCGCATCAAGACTGGAAAGGGTTTCTTCCAAAAGAGTGATGGCTGGTAGAGAATACTTTAGTGTCTTCCCTCCCCATGGGGGCAATAAGGAGAATGCACCTCTCACTCCCCTCCCTGCCAGCCACCTCTGCAGCTCTTGGGATGTAAAGCCACCACATACTGTAGAGAGTTCTGGAATGAATTTGACCCACGTTTCTGAGACTGGGGGTGACAGAGACATGTATGTGTCCCTCCCAGGGAAGATTATGAAGTCCAGATGCTGGCTGGAGCTACCATGAGAGAAGAGGAAGGGGAGAGAGCTGCCCTGAGCAGAATTCGCTGCTCTTCCATCAACTGTCCCCGCCTCATTCTACAGATGAGGAAACTGAGACCCAAAGAGAATACGTGACTTGTCCAAGATCCCATTGTCATCAAATGGCTGAAACAGAAATCAGACCCAGATCTGCCCCACTTCCCACCATGCCACAATATCCCTCCATTTCTCTGGAGAGGGTGTGCCCCTTTACTGGTTGGTCCACTCATTGATACATTCATTCTCCCTTAGTTATTCCTTCAGTCCATCAGTTGAGAAGTATTTATTGAACGTCCACTGTTTTTATTTATTTGACTAATTTGTAGCTTACCCCACTCCAATAGAAATTAGAGGCAGCTTACAAAGACACCTGCAATATCATGAAATACAATGAAATGAGGGATGAGGTATGAAATGAGGGAATGCTGACACTTGAAAGACCAATAAAATTGCCTGGAGGCCATTCAGGGTACATAGCCCTGTATGATTCCAGAAGGTCAGTGGTAAATTGGACTGCATGCTTCTACATTCTACAGACTGAGAGTGCAGACCTACTGTGAGAGCAGACCTACTTGAAGCATGCATCAAGTATGCTGGTCCCTTTGGGACATGTAGATGAATGCCTGAGCTCAGTTACGCAGGCATTTACCAACATCACTTCAAAGTTTACAATGTACCTCGACAGCCATCTCTATCTTTGAGTCTCCTAATAACCCACTAAGGAAATGGAAACTCAGGAACGTGAGTGACCAGCTTCCAGCCACACAGCTAACAGGTGTGAGAGGCTCTCTTCCTCCCAGCCCTTTCCTGTAAGGCATAGTAGTTAGGCATGTAGCCTCTGGGCCAAACTGCATGGGCTCATATCCTGGATCTACCACCTAAAAGTGGCGTGACTTTGGGCAAGTTATCAACCTCTCTAAATTGCAGTTTCCCCGTATATAAAACGGGAGCAATAAGTACATGTCTCAGAGGTGAGCACCACACTTAAAACTCCTGGCTTATGAGGTATCAAATATATGTTAACTACCATTGTTTTATTACACAGCTGACTGTTTTCTGTCTATTACCCCCATCAAAGTCCCAATATTGGCTTTGAAACAGGATACAGAAGGGTGGACACAAACACACACAGATATATACGTGCTGCTGGCATCCTCAAGCCAAGTGGCAGTCATGTCCTTATCCATACCTTGCCTTCCCTCCCTGAGCATGGAGACCAAGAAATAAATCCTTATGAGGACTGTTCCTCCTATTAAGGCCATCCCAAGCATCGCTCCCTTTCTCCTAACCCATGGATGTGCTGATTCACTTCTGCAAGGGGTGGGGCCTCCTCCAGTCCCTGTGCCCAGGCATCTATCAAAAGCAGTGTTTGCACATGGGGTGAAAAAAGAGGAACAGATCACATGCAAAGTTTAGTACTGATCTTTCCATTTTCTTCCCCACCTCCTCTCCCACCTGTGGCATCCCCCACTGATGGCCAGTGTGTCCTTCAGAACCTACAGAAAGGTATGAAAACCGTCAGTGCTTGTTTTTAGCTGGGAACAAACTGTTCACACATTTTGTTAACCAAAAAAAGGAGAAAGGGAGTGTGTCGGGTGAAGATGCCAGCATATCAAAACCACTTAACTAAATTATATACAGAGACTTGGAGTTAACAAAGAGCAGGTGGGGGGTGGGGGATGGATTTGGAAGGAGGTGACCCATTCTGTCTTTGTGCTAGTTTTTCTGTGCTGATAAAATGTATTGCTAAATGTTAAACACTTTGTCAGTAATGTAAAATTGAAGGGTATTTGTGTGTGTACTTGAGAACAAATAGAAAACTAGTATTGAGTGGAGCCTAACCCCTCTCTTCACATATTACCAGGGCTTGCCAAAACTCAGAACTTTAGCTAAAGGATGGGAAAGCAATTTGCTTGCCTACCTGCAATTCTTCAGGGGAAAAAGGCTCCAAAGCCCACTCATGAGGAAGTCAAGGTGGGCTATGGTGGGGGTCAGGCCAGTCCAGCTAGCGCTCTGAGCCCATCCTAGGGAACTTGGCAGTAGAGGAGGTCCCCTGTCAGAAGGGAGGTATGTAGGGATCTTCAGGTGGCTTCCTTCAGACCTCCCAAGGTTGGGTGGCATTGGATCACATACTGGGCAATATAATTGTGGGAGAAATTGTAGGAGTCAGGATTTCAGAGCTGGAAGGAATCTCAGAGATCATCCAGTCAGGCCCTTTCCTTTCATAGTAGGAAAATGGAGCTCAGAGAAATGTGTTACCCACCCAAAGTCACACAGAAAATCAACGGCCAGAGCTAGAATCAGGCCTCCTGATTCCCAGGCAGGTGCTGCTTTCATCATCCCACCGCCCCCTTACCCCCACCCCCTTCCTACGCTTTCTGGTCAGGTCAGCATGGGCATGGGTGTGGTATGCAGAGTTGGGCCCAGGCAGACTTATGGGGCAGGCCCCATGACCCCAGGGGCAGCCTTGAGGCCTCCAGCTAACAAGGCCTGCGGTAGGAGGCAAGGCCTGCTGGCTAAGGGGATGAGGCTTCTGAATGGGTATCTACAGATATTCTGGAAAAGCCCAAAGATTTGTTTTCTACCCCTGGAGCTGTTGTAACTCTAAGCTCCCTGAGAGGAGGAAGAAAGCACTGACTTCTGGGTGACTCTGGGCAGCAAACTCACCTCTCGGAGACTTTCCTTATCTATAAAGCTGCCCTGCCCTGCTCCCAAGGGTGTGGTGAGGCAAGTTATGGGTTGTACATTCCTGTCATTGTGAAGGGAGATGGTGGCCATCATACCACCATTAGCAATCGTCATCTCCCAAGCAGAGACAAGAGGCCAGAGGGGAGGAGGAAAACCAAAGTTCACAGAGAAATTCAAGGAGGAGGGAGAAGTCAAGAGCTATTTGGATTTGATCTGCATTCAGATCCCCGATTCTCCTGCAGCTCTTTTTCCAATCATCATATTCTGAGCATCTACTGTGTCCCAATCAGGGTATGGTACACTGAAACACGCCCCCAAACCCTGGGAGGTTAACATTACCATTTCATTTGAAAAGTGAGGAAATCAAACCTCAGAAGAGCGGTCTCTCTAGGCTTTAAGGGAAGAAATCAAGACACTGAAAAATGAACAAAACTGTTAAGGGAAGCTTATAGATGGCAGGTGTCTTGCATTCCCACACAAAGGGCCCCAGGACCTCAGGAGAAAAATGGCTGGATGGTCTGGACCTCAGATCGGACCACAGTTGTCAGGCCATGTACTCCACGTCACAGGGGGTCTAAGGGCAGCCTTGAGATGGAACCCAGGTGGCTCCACCTGCAGGCCCAGAACGAGCATGGACTGGCCAATTCCCCTTCTTGACAGCTGTGGGAGGACGGAGACGCTCATTTGGACATTGCCCCTGGGGAGAGAAGGCCAGTGCTGGGAGAAGGGGAGGGAGAAATGGAATTCTCAACAGCAACAGTAGGTTAAAAAAAGAATGGTGTCTGGGAAGATAATGACTCAGAGAGTTTGGGGCATAAAACTGCAGCTGAGGCGCCAATCCCAAGGGGTGGAGTGGGAGGAATAAGAGTAGAGCTGGCTGTGTACATGAACCACTGAGGGTGGCCCCTGGAGGGGGGTGTCTGGTGGCCCACAATCCCCTCGCTACTGCAGGCAGGGGCAGTGTGGAGGCTCTCTCTGATCTCTGAGCTGGGCCCCCACCCAAGCCAGGCCTGCCATTCCCTGACAAAGGTCCTCAGTCCCAGCAGACAGTAGCTGGAAAGACTGGGGAAGGGGAGTGGCTTCCGTCCCCCCTCCTCAGTCCAACATCAGCTAAGCAGAGCAAAGAGCTATCCCCCTCCCTGCCTCCTCCCTCACACAGCTGCAGCACCACCTTTAGGGGCAGCAGGGAGAACACATGGCCAGGAGGCAGGTAACAGACAGATCACGTGCCCTTGGGCAAGTCCCGGAACACCTCGGTGCCTTGTATCTGCAGCATGGAGCAAATAAACCCCATCTTATCTGCCTAACTAGGCTGTGAAGAGAAGCTAAATAAATGTACAATCGAATCACCAGCATCTTCAAATTTATTAAGTGCTGAATGATACCCCAAGTTACACAAATAGTCTTTTTTTTCCCTTTAAACCAAGGTCAACCTAACCAGGTTGTGGGTTGGCTCCCCGGACTGGCAACCTCCAAACTCCCCACGTGGAAGCTGAGTCACCTTTTCAGCAGTTGGCCACCAAGCACAGTGAGGGAACTGGCCCTCTTGAAGGACCAGACTCCACGGGGGCACGATTTCTCCCCTACCTAACACCCCCAGAAGTGGCAAAGCCACCGCCCTCCACTCTCCTTCCAGGGGCTTCTGTTTTAGCAGGTAACCTCCACAGGCACTGTCATGCAGGGACTCTGGTCCCCCTGCCCGCACCAGAACGCAGGACATGGTGAGACCAAAAAGGAACACCCATGGAGCCATAGATAGGAGAGTCATACCACCATAGCCTCGCTGGAGGCTGCGTTGGAGACACAGGAAGCAGGAGCCACACGATCTGCAATCCGCTGTCCGCTTCTCTGCCAACCAACCCACCCAACCCCCAGCGTAGCCACAGCAGTTATATCAGTGGCTAATGGCTTACGGTAACAGCTGACGGCCATCTACTACCCGAGCCAGCACCTTTCCAGATGAGGTCGATTGCCTGGAAACTGCTCTCTGGGCCTCTGTCCCCACAGGCGCTGAGACTCCCCTCTGTGCCAGGTGCTCTGCTTTAATCCTGACTGCAACTCAAAGGAAGTGTTGTTTTACTATTTCACTGATGAGGAAACCAGGACCCACAGAGGCTGAGGAATTTGAAGACAAAGAGTAGTTTCCACAGAGACAGAAATGTTTAAGGGACCATACAAATAAACTCGGTTAAGCAGGGCTATTTGTTGTTTGTTTTTATGTTTGTTTTAACTTCTCTGTGTATTTTTCCCCCCAACTCTTCTGAAGTCTGGCTACTTAGAGTGTGCTCGGTGGAACAGCATCACCAAGGAGCGGGTTACAAAGGCAGAGTCTCAGGCCCTGCCCCAGAAACCGTTTTTTTGGTTTTGTTTTGTTTTTTGTTTTTTAATAAGATCGTCAGGGGATTTGCAGACACACTGAAAATTGAAAGCATGCATCTAAAGGATGCACATAGCAAGAAAGACTGGGTTAACCATAAAGAAAAACTTCCTGCCAGCCGATTATAAAATATGCTATGGAGGGCAGGGAGAAGGTCAGGTCCGAGAGCCTCAGCTTTCTGGGACACTCCCATGAGATAAGGGGTGGGGAAGGGGTAAACAAGATGACTGCTCAAGACTCCCTCCTGTCCTGAGAACCGTGTCCTCCTCCGCTTCCCTGACAGGTTAGAGACTTGGATTCAAATGCAACTGCCTCTGTCAAGCTGAGACCAGCGGGCTTAATTCACATTCTCCTGGAGGATAGGTATTTGCATCAGAAATTATCCTGGAACTTAATTCTGAATAATGTTGCTCAGACAAACGACACCCCTGAAACTCTTTGCCAAAGCCAATAATAACATAACTGCAGAGAGAAATAATGAATAGGAGCAGAGGGAAAGGGAAAACCAAGGAGGCGGGGGATGGGGGACGGGGGAAGGGGAAGGAAGAGACAGCCTTCCAGCCAGAGGTGTTCTCCTTTTCCTCACGGCAGTAGCAGGCTGCCAGCACATCCTCGGCACTCAATAGACAGCTTTTGAAAGCCACAGATGACAGAAAAACAAAACAAAACAATAAAAACAAGTACAGCTGAAGAGAGAGCTGTTATAGTTCATTAACTAACTATTAAGTAATTCATTAATCCAATCATTCATTTGTCCAACAGATTTTATTGCGTACCTCCTGAGTCAGGCACGGTGCTGGTCCCTGCCTTCACGGCCAGTTCAAACCCTAGGCAGAGCATGCTGTGGGCAAACACAGCAGTGGGGGATCCCCATCACATTCCCTGCCCCAGGAAGCTTGAAGCGCAAGGGCAGAACCCAGGCAGCTTGAAAAATGACTAAAGGCCTCTGCAGCTGTGGAGGCACCTTAGGGTCTCCAGGTCATCCGTACAGGCCTTCCAACATCTATCACGTTGGACAACGTAATTTCCTTGAGAACTGTACATAGCTTCAGTTTCAGTCCTGGAAGGATGGTAGATATCATCTAGTTGTCTCCACTCATTTTGAAAAAAAGGAAAGCGAGCTTCAGACAGGCAGTGTGGTTCATGCAAGGCCACTAGCCTGTTAATGGCAGAGCTGGAGGCAGAACCCAGCTGCCCTTCCGTGGCCATGTTGCGCACCACCCTGGAGGGCAGTGGATCTGGGACAAGCAAGTCACATCTCCTCTCTGGATCTCAGTTTGGTCATCTGGAAACAGAGAGGGAGAACCTTTCAGTAGTTCTCACACTGTGCTCCACAGAGGTGCCTTGGGGGACCCCTGGGAGAGGAGGGAGCTGGCCAATGGGGCTTTAGGCGCCCACTTCTGCTTCAGTCAGAAGTCAGAGCAACTCTCTTGTTTACTGGGCTCCCATGAAACAGTTGATTTGAACCAAGGGTTTTGCGGCCAAAAACCCAAACCAAAACAGCTAGCCAAAAAAACCCCACACACAACAACAACAACAACAACAACAACAACAACAACAAACCTCGGTAGGATTCCTGTGACACATGTATCGTGTACTTGGCAATGACACAAGGAAAAGAAGACAGGATTGATTGTACATGACGAGGGAGGAAACACACAGGTGAACAGACTTAAAAGCTCCAGGAAGCGGCATTCAGTCCCCTAAGTGAAGTCTAAAGTGACCCAGTGCCAGAGGATGATGGGTAGGGTGTGGGGGAGATGAGACTCCCTGAAAGCAGTGGCCAGAAGAGATGAGACTGGTGATAGGGCACCCCGGCTTCCGACTGTCTGCCTTTGGGGAGCCACACAGTGCCCTAGGTGCCACCCTCTGCCCATTGCCACCAGCCTCTCCCTCCTCCCATTAACTCAACCCAATTATGCGTGTTTACATTACGGTGACGTGTAATTCTGCCATTTACATTCAGTTGCCGGCTTCTCTGTGTGCTCATAAAATATTAACATTGGAGGGCTGCTTGTTGCAGAAATGTTTATAATTTCTCTTGCCCATTATAGGCTTATTAATGATAATAATGCCGTTTCCCTGCTTAGGAGCTGGGGCGACCGAAAGGCAATCACTCACCAGAGCTGAAATATGACAGTGGGAAGTCGGATTCCGTTCCCTGCTCGGCATTTAATCTTAATAACATTTTATCTTGGACGACAAGTGTGTGTAATGTTGTTTAAAAGCCATGACTACATCCGACACTGCATGTTCAGGAAAAGGAACGAGGGAGGGCTGCTCTCCTCTCTCCCCCTCCACCTCTGTTCCCTGATGCTTCAGTCTGGCTTCCTGAGGTGGGAGTGAGATCCCACCCATGTGGGAGTAAGGCTGCAGCAGGCACCATTCAGCATTTCTGCTAGGAAAGGATTTTTTTTTAACCTGTGAGAATGAAAATTACTTACGAGTACATCAGCCTTTGAAAACACAACTACCTCAAATGGGGTCTATTAAAAATAAATAAGTCCATTTTGGCTGGAGAGCTGGGCCTAAAGGAGTGTGAAATCTTTTAGCCGAGTTGCAGAGGGACTTGTGCAGTTTTCCTTTTCCTAAGGCAAGGTTCCGCATGGCACAGCTCATTTAGCTCTGTCCTCCCTCCACACCTCAGCTTTCTGCTTGTCTTACCCCCTGCTTGTGGCACCTCCTGCTCCCCTTTCCCAGTCTTCTTTGCGAAATCAGCCCCTTTGTCTAATTCTTGCTTACTGTGACTGAGAGCAAAAGTGACACTGCTCTGTCACATCCCCTGCCCCCACCATCTCACCTGGCATTGTTCTGAGACACAGAAGGGTGTAGGCTTCTTCTTCTTTTTTATTTTTTATTTTATTTCTCGCGCCCTAAAAGACATTCAGGGGAGCAAACTTTTGGAGGGGATGGATATGTTTATGGCACATCCAGTGATTTCACGGGTATACACTTGTATCCAATCTCATCAAGTTGTATACATTAAATATGTACAGCTTTTTATATCTCAATCATACCTCAATAAAGTGGTTGTTTTTTAAAGGATCAATATAAGAATAACATTAAAGGTATAAATAGTATAGTGTGCCTAGAACATGAATTACACTCTAAGTTTACAACAAACATTGTTTCCTTCCCTCATTTCTAAGTCAACTAATAAACTAATTTCGTTTAGTTTAAAAACAAAGACACATAGAATAGGACTCTGTCCATAGTAGGTGCTCAATGACTAGATGTTGGTTGAAATTTTAAACTGAAACTAGCACTTAGCTTGGAGTGCTACTGGGGTGAGAAAGGGGAGAATTGTTTTTTCAAGTCTGGTTTTGTAAACGTATGCAAGGTCATAGAATCATAGCAGCTAATAATTGGAAAGGACTCTTAAGATCACCTAAATCAACCTTTTCCCCCAAGAACCACTGCCCGTTGCTTCCCTGAGCAATGTGGAGCTCATGATTTGCATGGATGTACTGCTGGATCGGGAGACCCAACTGAAATGGCTTCCCTGTGTGGCACTGAATCTGCTGACCTACAGCTCCCAAGTTCTGCCCTCTGGAGCTCATGGAGCCCGTCTACTTCCCCTGCTACTTCACAACTACCTTTAGTATTTTCCCCAGACTAAGGGCTCGTTTTCCCACGTGTTCCTCATTGGACAGCATTTCCAGACTCATCATAATCCTGAGGGCCTGCCTCCCACATGCTCCTTGTGTCAAAGTCCCTCTAAAAGTGTGATGCTCAGAACTGAAGTCCCAGCTCTGACGTGGTCTGACCAGCACAGAGCCCCGTAGAAGCATTACATTCTCTGCTTTGGCATCTTACTTTCATTAATTCAGAACAAGAACAGTCTTCAGCACCTTGTGGTGGCTATTTTAGCAGCCAAGGAGCCCTAAGTTCCTCTATTAGCAAACTCTAACACATAGGCCTTTACTACCTGACCTACATCAAGTTCAGTTTTCCCCAGCCTGTACTTATGGAATTGATTTTTTAGAAAACTCTATGCAAGACTTTCCATTTATTTCTATTAGGCTCCATCTCTACTTTCAGGCCATGATTCTGGCCTGAAAGGCATTTCGGATCCTGATTCTGGAGTCCCATGTACCAGCTACCCCTTCTGCATCTGCCTCATTCACTTATTTTAAAAAAACAAGCCTTCCGGGTTTCACTCTGAAGCTGGATGAATTACTTAATGGGCAGGGTCAAGGCTTAAGCCCTGCAGCACACCACTCAACATCACCCGTCTGCCTCCCGTTAGAAAGCTTTCTTTGGGCACGATAGCTCAGTGGGCTACAGACCAGCGGACTCTAGGAAAAGCCTGTGTCTGCACAGGCTAGGAGAAGTGGAGCATGGGTTCTGTTATGCTACTAATAAGCTATGTTCTTTAGAAAAACGAGCCTTTGGGGAATCAGTGTCTTCACGTAAGGTGAGAGCGTAAGCTTGGACAGCCCCACGTTCTCTCTAGGTCAACACTTTAATGAATCAATGACTCTCCTGCAACCATGTTTCTCAGCCTTGCCCATAAGGACACAGTGAGAGACTTTGTCAGAAGCCTTATCCAAGTTAAGATATCCTGTGGCTATAATGTTTCCTTCTTCTACAAGTCCGGGGTCCTTATGCCAACAGAAGATGAGGCGTTTTTTGGTTTTGTTTTCCTTTTTTTATTGGGGTGACAATTGCTAGTAAAATTACATAGATTTCAGGTGCACAATTCTGTATTACATCATCTATAAATCCCATTGTGTGTTCACCACCCAGAGTCAGTTCTCCTTCCATCACCATATATTAGACCCCGTTTACCCTCATCTCCCACCCTCCACCCCCCCTTACCCTCTGGTAACCACTAAACTATTGTCTGTGTCTATGAGTTTTTGTTTAGAACATGAGGTTTTCGACATGACTTGTTTTGAGTGAACACAAGCTCGTTCCTACCAACCACGGGATCTTTTCTCAACGCAGTGTGGCTCAGTGTGGAGGGCAGGGGTTTCCCTCTGCCTCTCACTTTCAGTCTCTGTATTTTTCCACTTCTTTTGAAAATTATGATATATTTTCCATCTGTAGTCTCTTGGCACCTACTATTTTTATGTCTCAAAACAAAGGGGAACTGATATTTATAGAGTGCCTAAGACATCCTACACCCATGCCATCTACTTTCACAGCAGTGCTGGGCCCTGGAGAGCCACAGTGGATGAAAGCCAGCTCCCTGCCCCATGTAGCCAGGACGCATACACTTGAACAATTTACCATAATATGGTGTGGGAAGTGCCACGTTGGTGATTTGAACTAAGTATGAGGAGGAGAGAGCTATCCTGGCTGAGGAAAGCATCATGGAACAGATAGATCTCGAATTCCCTACTCTGTGATGCAGGCACGAATGTGTGGTTTACTTCCAGGGACTCATGAATAGCTAATATGAATGAAGCCTTGGGCAGGTAGGTGGCAGGTGGGGTGTGTTGTGGAAGATGAGGCCAGAGTTACACTGGAGCCAGGTGAGTGGCCTTGAATGCCTTAAGGACTTGAACTTTAGCCTTTAGACAATTGGAAGATGGAACACTCAGAGCACAGTGATAGACTGGAAAGATACCTGGAAGCTGTATAGAGGATGGATGAGAGGGGAAGATACCAGAAGCAAGACAATAAAAGGTCAAGGGAAATATTGACCTTCTGGGCCTAAACCAGAGCAGTGACAGCAGGAAAAAGGGGAGTAGAGTCCATAGCTGTTTCAGAAGCAGACTCAAGAGGATCTGGTTGTCCATTCGGTTTAGGGATGAAAGAAAGACAGCATAGGTGATGTTTCCCGTGATTTCTTGCTTACGTGACTGGTAGGTGGTTGTTTTGCTAACTCCTCTCAGGAAGAAAGGAGCAGGGGCAGATTTGAAGTGAAGGAGGTCATGAATTCACTCTGAGCCACACCGAGCATGGTAAGGACTGCAGAGATATGTTTGGGAGTCACCAGTGTCCAGGGGCTGTTTAAAACCGAGAATGCGTGAGCTCACTCAGAGAGCACACGCAGAACAAGGAGAGAGGGCTAAGGACCGAGCCGGGGAGAAGCCAGCGTGTAGTGGGTAAGCAGAGAAAGAGGAGTCACCGAACCACACAAGCAATTGTGCAGAGAGGAGCCAGGAGAGAGTGAGGTCCTGGAACCCAACGGAGCAAATTCCAAGTGCGACAGCATTTGGGGTGCAGAGAGAGCCGGAGGACAAGGACCACAAGCAGTGGCATTGGAGTTGTTGGGGGGACTGAGAACTTCTTTCATGGTTGGAGTACTGGTCGTTGTAATGAACCTGTGTTTAAAACTTGGCTCCACCACTTACCAACAATGGCATACTGGGTGAGTGATTAATTCACCGAGCCGCAGTTTCTTCAACTATAAAATGGGGATAATAACAAGACCTACCTTGTAGATTGCTGTTAGCATTAAATATGATAACATAAGCAGCGCACTTAGATCATATAGTAGATGTTCAATAAATGCTAGCAAAAACCCTGGAAATTTGGAAGTTTAGTGAAAGGGGTAATAGAAGAATACCTTGAAATAAAAAAGGCTGAATTTTTTAAAACTTTTTTTGATGAGACTTTTCAACATGGTTGAAAGTTGAAGGAAAAGGGAAAGTAAGTGAGAATAGAAAGGTGAAAGAGTGATCTCTAACAATAAAGTCCTGGATGAAATGGGGAGACGGATACAAGAAACTTAGCCCAGGGTCTGATTGCTTTTATCTTTAGACAAACAGGCTGCTTTGATGACAACAGACAGGAGAATTGAGCTGGTCCACACCTAGTGGGCTTTCTCTGTTCAGGTTTTTTGGAGTGTCCTTTTTCAGTGTTTTTGCTGAGAGGGGCACAGATGGCTTGGAGTACCGATAGAGGGAAAGGCTTGGAATAAGGTTGAGAAAAATGAAGTAGGGATTGAAGAAAAGGATTTCTAAGGGCACAGCTCAGGCTGGAAACCATACATTGATAATATGTTATTTGAAGATTATTTGCTAAAGAAAAACAGAAGTTAGGGAGTTTTGCTTGTTTTAGTTTTGGTCTCCCATCAACATTACACCATCTTCCCAAGACAGGATGTATCTATGTTCCCTGAAGCACCCCCCCACCCCGTCTCCCGAGCCAAAGGCTCTGGGCTTTTGGCTCCTTCATCTCACACGTGTCTCACTGCCTGGCTCAGGAGTAGCAGCTGGGTAGCACCCATCTCATCCTTTTTGTGCTGCCCAGCAACCAGCACAGAGTAGAGGCTCCTAAACACTTACCACTTTCTTTCAAAGTTATCTGGACTCACATGGGAGCTAGAAGTGCTAATCTCCCATAGTTGTCAACACAAGCTTAATAGTGACTATTCAGCTCACTTCCAACATATTACATTCCTGCTCGTAACACCATGGAAAAGGACAGCTTGCATGTTCGCCCATTAATAGTATAACTTCCCTTGTGGCGCAAGGCGTCCGCTGGTATTTAAACAGCCTGGAAACCCTACGCCCTCCACAGAAACTTCAGGGATGAATGTGGGAGCGAACATTTAACGAGGCCTCTATTTGCTAGGAACCTCCTTACGCACATCACAGACAGATTGTGTTTAGCCTCACAACAGCTCTGGTGTTGTTGGCATTGTCACGCCATTTTATTGATAAGGAAACTAAGGCTCAGAGAGGGTAGATCATTTCCCAAGTCATGCAGCACTGAGTTGGTCGCACTGAGGTCAAACCGGGTTTGGACGATTCCTGTTCCTGTGCTCAGTCCCCTGTACCCGGCTGCCTGCCTTCATGTAGCTCCTTTTCTGTAGGGACCCCTTGGGCAGTTCTTTCCTGGTTTCTAAACCATGTTCAGGACTTTGGTCCTGTCTTGTCGCAAACCTGACTGGAAGATGCAAACTAGAGATTCTCAGGCAAGCCTGAGGTCAATCTATCTGTCTCTTTCTTCTCTTGCGGTAAACCATAACTTTTCCCCCCCTCAGTTTTATTTTCATTGTGGTAAAATAATCATAACAAAATTTATCATCTTAACCATTTTAAGTGTATAGTTTAGTTGTATTAAGTACACTCATATTATTATGCAACCATCACCACCATCCATGTCTACAACTTTTTCATCTTCCCAAACTGAAATTCCATATCCATTAAACAAAAACTCCCTATTTCCCCCTCCTCTTGCCTCCTGGCAACCATCATTCCACTTTCTGTCTCTATGAATTTGACTACTCTAAGGATCTCATATAAGTACAATCATACAAAATGTGTCCTTTAATGACTGGCTTATTTCAGCATAATGTCCTCAAAGTTCATCACTGTTATAGCATGTTTCAGAATGTCCTTCCTTTTTAAGGCTGGATACTATTCCACTGCATGTACAGACCACATTTTGTTCCTCCATTCACCTGTCAATGGACGCTTGGGTTGCTTTCACCTTTTGGCTGTTATGAATATGCTGCTACGAGCACGGGTGTACAAATATCTCTTTGGGACCTAACTTTTGATTCTTTGGGGTAAGTACCCAGAAGTAGAATTGCTGTATCACATGGTAGTTCTATTTTTAATTTTTTGAGGCACCACATACTGTTTTCCACAGAGGCTGTACCCTTTTACATTCACACCAACAGTGCCCAGAGGTTCTAATTTCTCCACATCCTTGTCAATATTTGTTATTATCTGGGTTTGTTTGTTTGTTTGTTTTTTGATAGTCAGCATCCTAATAGGTGTGAGATGGTATCTTATTGTGGTTTTGAGTTGTATTTCCCTAATCATTAGTGATGTTGACCACCTTTTCCTGTGCTTATTGGCCACTACTATATCTCCTTTAGAGAAATATGTATCAACCCATTTTTGAACTGGGCTTTTTAAAAACATGATATTTAATGTTAAATATCACTGACCCTCTGCCTTCTATACCCCACACATATCCCCAGGATAGCTCATTGGCATGACTCTAGGGGAGCAAAAGGAATTCCTTGGCCCGACTCCATCTTATTAGGTTTGCCAAGCACAGAACTTTTATGCACAACACGATACTCTTTGGGCTAAGGCACTGAAAAGATCTGTCAAGGTGTAAATGTTACCCGGAAGACGTAATTTATCAAGTCACTATGACTCATTAACCCTCTAGCTTGGATTCCTTAACCTGTATAGTTACCTGGCCATCCATCAAGGAAAGGGCCACTAGACAGGCAGCTCCTGACAGGAGAAGGCAGACCCTGGTGGGATCTAGCAGTGATAAGAGAGCACCAAGCAGTGAGCATCTGGGCAAACAATGGCAGGCACTAGCCAAGGTGGCCATGAAGCAGACCTGTGGGGACAGCCCTCACCTTGGTGACCAGCATAGGGAAGGGTTATTTTATAGGGAAGAGGCTAGGAACACAAGTGAGTGGAGCTTTGGGCTTCATGACGTCATCCAGAGCACAGGGATAGGAGTTGGAGCAACAGGAGAGGTCCCAGAAAGAAACCTGAGGGACAAACAGGATGTGGCAGCCACAGGAATGAGCTGCTGCTTAGATCTTCCTTTTTGAGAGATGCACTCTGAGGAATGTGGTAGGCCACCACCTCCAGCAGCTGTACCTTCGACACCCAGCACAGCTTTCACCCCAATACCAGGCTGTCCCTCGGCTGCTCCCAGCCGTCCATGGAGCACAGCACAGGCTCTTAGGATTCCTCACTGGTGACTGGTGACCTGGCTGAGACTTTCTCTGAGCTGCTCTTCTGCCTGAGTTCTTCCTGTCCAGTCCCCACCTTCCTGCCCTCTCCTCCCACAGGTTTCACACCTGCATCAGGACTGAAGGCTCTTCCCACTGACTTCTGCTCCCTGCCCTCTTCATACTCCATAGAACCTTTCCCAACAAGCCCGCTGCACATCTAATTCCATGTGACATCTGCTTCTTGGAGGACCCAGACTGGCACAGAAGATTTATGAACACCACCCCAACTCCACACACCACACACACACACACCCCAGTGGGCTTCCCAATAAAGCCCACTTCCTCCTGCACTCGACCTCACTCGTAGAGGCTGGGTAGTAATCAGAACAATGGCTGCCTGAGTTTACAGACAGTGAAGGGTTAGTAACAAAAAGTGTAGCACAAAGGCGTGCACTGGCTGACCTGTTCATTTTTTGGTGGGCAGGATGGCACTTACTAATGAGACCTCACGCTTGAGGGCGTCCTCCTTCTGGGCGCTCACAAGTTGGGTGGAGGGTAGTTCATAAGCCTGGCCATATTTTACTGAATCCACGGGGCCTTGAATAGTGCCTGGTATCTGCTCAATAGGTATATGAAGAGTGAGTTTATTTATCACAATAGTGCTCTAAAATTTCCCCAAATCTTTCAAGCCGAGCCTGTCATTTCATTTTCTCTGCTGGGCAAAGACTATCTGAAAGCTGCTTAACTGAGGCCAGAGAAACTGAGGAAGTTGACTGCAACTTTGGGGCTCTTTCCATCAGATTAGACCATCCCACTTCCTGTTCTCCCTCAAGCCAATAAACCATTTCATCTAGAGCCCCCTAGATAACAGCACACTTCCCTTGCTCCCCAGACCCCTTGTGACCTCTAGGACATACCAGCCAATTCCAACCTAAGCTCAGAGAAGCAGCAGCTCAGAGCCCACAGCCAGAATTAGGTCTGAATTAGGATATGTGAGGCCAACTAGCAATTGATTGACCTACTTTGCACTATCAATAACTAATACCTCAATCACAACAAGCCAGATTCCTAGGCCATGTGTAAAGGGCATTGATCAGTGTGGAAAAGCAAGGAGCACAGAGTTCTTGGCTGGAGTGGCGACTATGACAGAGGTGGGTCTATGCCAGAGTTGCCCCCACGTGGGCAGTGCCATGTGGGGTGCTGGAAACAGAAGCCCTAACATGGGCCAGGGGTTTGTCTCCACCCAGCCAGGAGCAGAGCAGCCCTTTCTAGAATGTTCTAACAATTCTTTGCAGCACTGGATTGCCACTAGGGACAAGCCATTCAGCATTCACTGCCAGCACTTAAACTGCTTCAGGTCCTGCCTTCTAAGACAGAACAGAGTTTGCTTTATTTTCTTTTATTTTTAAATGAGGCAAAAATAAAACAAGAGAAGCAACTGAAGGGCAGGGGAACACGGGCTTGCTGAGTGATGACACCACTCTGGGTGGGATTGTCCCTGGAGAATAAACAACTGCCAGAGATAGAGAGGCTTTGATGACCTGCTTATGGTCAATTAAAAATCCCAATTAACACTTCTGAAATGCAGTTCAATATTTGTCACTGAACTCAGGATGAGATGCATCTGGTGGCAGGTGGGAGGTGAGTCTGCCTTCTTCAGAGGAGGAAGAGCTGGTTGCTCTCCAGGGAAGGGCTCGGGGTAAGGAGTGTCTGTGGAAAAGATCCCCGTCAGCAAAACTAGAGGTGGAGGGGAGGCCTGTTTCTCCATCCCCATTCCCACTTCTAAACAGTCATTCCCCCATCTTTTAACAAAAATGCCACCTTAGGAGCCCAACCCTGCTATTTGGGCACAGTCCCCCTACCTGTCCTGCTTTGTCACCTACTGACTCCTGGCTGTGATGCGTCAGTACCAGGCTCACCGTCTTCACACTCCTACCCTCAGGCCTCGTGGCCTGGATGCCCTGGGGTGTCACATCCAGCACCCAACCTCATCACACCCAGGCTATTCGCCCCACACCCACTGTGTGGAAGACAAACAGCAGGGGAAACAGATCACTCATGGCAGCTATGATTACTGCCGTTTGTCCTTTAGATGTCTCCCCTCCCTCCCATTCACGCCCCTCAGTTACACATGCCATGGAGTCAACCACCTGTCTGGTACCATGCCCTGCTTTTCCAGTCCTTTTTCTGGTACCATGGTCAGGCCCTTGCCTCTTTCCTTCCTGGCTCCCCAATTGACCCTTCTTGCTGCTGCCATAATGATCTTTCCAAAACGCACATAGGACCACCATCTCAGTCCCCTGATTTGAAATAATTTAATGGCCTCCTTGGTGAGGCATAGAAAACCCTTTGTGACCTTGGCTG